>NC_030381.2:46383713-46708213 GCF_001625215.2 Daucus carota subsp. sativus | reverse complement strand
ATACCTGCCGAAGGCACCCCAGCGATCTACATGCCGGATACCAGTTATAGACATGCCGAAAGTGTAAACCTGTGAATGATGAACAATCTTTGATTGTGAAAGGTGAGCTCTTGCAATAATCACCACCGTCCCAAATTCGATACCGTTTTTGTATATCACCAGAAATATCAATAAACTCGTTTTTAACAGATCCAACACGAAATAAACCTAATCATAAATAAACAAAAACATAACAAACACTCCAAAAGAAGAAACAAACCACACACTGCAGAGGAGGAGAGACACACAAACACCCAAAAAATTAGGTTTTATTGAAAAAAAATTAACGAAAATAAAAGATAGATAATGAAGGGGTTAGGGGTTTATACCGGAGAAAATCAGTGAAAGCCCATCGATTTACTTGAAATAGGACAAACCCGAGTGGAGAAGGAAGTGAGGAGGGAGGGAGCCCCTCATTTATATCTTAGTTTTATTCATCTATTTTTGGGTTGGAGATCATTTTTAGGATTTTAGTTTTTTTATTAAAATGTCCTTAAATATTTTACATGTGACTTATTTAAGATGATGATGAAACTTTCTGCATGAAATAATTTTTTTTGTTGAGGATAATAAAAAATTTGATTGATTATCCTTTTAATGTTGATATCTATTATTAAAAATTATTAAAATAAAATCGTTCAAAAAATGAGACCGCTAATTCTAAGGTATATTTTTGCTTAAAATCACTTTCTAATATACTGCACCAACATATACCTTTTAATTTAAAATAAAAACTCACTCCGGGCTCAAGTTCTCCTGAGAGCCGGTTTGTCCCGGCTTTAAGCCGAGATTTAAAACTGTATCTAATTTTAAACTGAAAAATATCTATTTGTATAATAAGTCGGAAGTCAGCTTAAAGTCGGAAATATGTTAGATACCGATTTAAAGACAAAAGTTAGTTTAAGGGTACTTTTTGCAGTAACTTTATAATAATTACTCATAAGTTATAAGTTGCCCACAAATCAATTTTATTTTAATTTTTATATTTTTAATAATCTTTAAATCATTAATAAGTCAAAATTATCCAAACATACATTTTAACTTTCTTATAAAACAAGTGACATTGAGTCATGAGTCATCTTAAATCATAAGTCATGAACTCAGACAAACCGGCTCTAACTCACGATTTAATGGAATGATTCTTGGTAACTAAAATCAAACGCGTCATTTGTTTAGTGAACTTAAGAAAAGATACACTGTCGTCGATGTTCTTAAGCTTGATTAGACATTTTTACCTCGGATCTAAACTGCAGAACTTATTAACCAAAATCGTGCGAGATTTAAAATGTGCATAGCATTTTAAGAATGGTTGATGCACCCTTGACTTGTACACATTTAAATCCTCTCTCAGATTCCTCACTCGTTAAATAGATAATGTCAAATAATGTTCCCTTAACATGAGTCACACGCTTCTAGGCTCTATTGATTATAGTGGATTAAGATTGCATAGAGTACAAATCATGAGAGTGAGTAGACATGTTCCACGTATTCCTCCCTGATGCTGTAAAATTTAGAATTTGGGCACGGAAGATCCGGCAAAAACTGTGCTACACCTTTCATGCTTAAAACACGGCTTAACTTAATTGTCAATACTATATGCACCGACTTTTTTAAGACCAAGTAAAAACATGAATAACATTCAAAATCTGAGCTATTTTGGTGTTCGAGTCAACTGCAACTACTTGTTTCGAATCTTCTTATACGTCGTTTGTCAAATTTTTTATTTATACAAGTGTAAGTATAATAATGTTCAAAATTAATGTCCTTGAACAGAATTCAAGACATTTAAAATGAGTAATTGAAGTTTAGGATTTTTTTTTTGGGATAGAAATTTAGGATTTTTTGTTTTTGCCACAGAAATTTAGGATATTTTAAAGAAATGAGTATTCAGTAATGTTTTAATAGCACTCTAAAAATACCAAAACATAAAAACAAGGGTTTTGTTTTTATGACATCATTATATTTATCAAAAACAGGGTCTTGGCCCAAGCGTCGCAACTTCATATTGTGTTAACAAAAACGCAACTTTTAGTCGTGTTTTCAACTCAAAACGCAACTTCAAGTCGTGTTTTCAGTTCAAAACGCAACTTCAAGTCGTGTTTTAAACTGAAAACGCAACTTTAAGTCGTGTTTTACTAAAAGTCAAAATACCACTTCAAATCGTGTTTATTTTGAATTGACAGTTGAGGTAATTTTCCAGAAAATGATATTGAGGTCATGTGATCTAAAATAGTGACTTCCAGGACCTTTTCTCTCGAAAACATGCCTGTTAATAAAATATTAAGTTTGCTCCATTTCAATACTAGTAAGTGGTAACTGTTTTGGATACTTGCGTGTGAGTGTGCAAATTACTCTAGAAGTTTACTGGGGCCTATGAAATGAGAAATGTGAAATTTACTCATATACATGACCAGCTAAACATCTCCTGACACCATTATACGAAAATACAGTTTATACATTTCACTGTTGAACGACAAAAACATGTTACTTCACTAAAATCCCGAAAATCTAAAATTAATAGTGTTGGCCTTGGAACTTTTGGTGATTGATTGTCTGGGACGAGCATCTGGAAAGAAAATAAACAAAGATCATAAAATCTTACTCCCTCCGTCCCCCTCAATTGTTTACATTGGTGGGAGACACGGAGACCAAGACAATGTATAAAAAATGAGTAAAGTTAGATGAAAAGTGGGTAAAGTGGTGGGACCTATCAATATTTAATAATATATTTGAGATAGTGGAGGAAAGTAGTGGGTGTAATAGTAGTTTTTATTGTTAAATACTCCCTCCGTCCCTCCCATTTCTTATCGTTTGGGTTGGGCACGGAGGTTAAGAAATATGTATAAAGTAGTGAAAAAGAGAAAGAAAAGTGGGTGAAGTGGTGGGACCCATTGATTTTTAATGTATTAAAAGAAGATAGTGGAGTAAAAGTAGTGTGAAAAGGAAAGAAAAGTGAAGAAGTGGTGGGACCCATTGACTATTTTGGGTAAGTTTTGAAATGTAAAGAATTGGATGGGACACCCCAAAAAGGAAAGTGTAAAGAAATGGAAGGGACAGAGGGAGTATGAGATAGTAGGGGAAGATAGTGGGTGTAATGATGAGAAAAACTTACTATTTATAGTAACGTAAAGAAATGAGAGGGACATCTCAAAATAGTAACTGTAAAGAAATGAGAGGGACAAAGGGAGTACTAATTTATTCCCACTTTTGCATATATTTTTTTCTCATACACTACCTGCCACATTGCATGTGACTCCACCCAGCTTGAAACTAGGATTTCATGTTGCTATTATTTTCCTATCTAGGGACACAGTCTTTTCCATGCTGGGATAGTCGTTAGAGTGATCGAGAAACAGTTAAAGTCATGAGAAAAATCATGACAATGACGTATAACTACCCCCAAACGGGATAACATCTCTTCTTATATTATATTTTTTACAAATATTTATTTGTATTTAAAATTCATTTCATATTGTGTTGACGAATTTAAGGCTCATTAAATCACACCTGCAAGAAGAATTATAAATTATTGTTTTGAATCTCGCATAATATTTTTATAAATAGACATGACCTGATAAGAATGTGCAAGAATCATGACTCTAATTTAAAAAAATTCCAAAAATTTGTATGTATTAATTTCCAAACAGTTAATATAGAATGAAACTCCTTGCAAAAATGTTGTATCTCGATAGAATTTCGATATGAGCATGAATTTGTGTCAAAAAAGAAAATATAAAATGAAACTCAGATGATGCAGGAAGAACTGCTCGATATTCTTGCACGAAACAATATTTGTTTTTTTATTCTAAATTATGAAAAAAAAACCAAATCTTAGTACAGAACCTCTGAAACAGGTGGGAATTGGGATGGGTTTAAAACACACTGATTTAGTACCTCCTCCGGCTCTTAATTTTTTTACTGTTTGTTTTTGTCGCGTTGTCAATACACATTTTTAATTGTTAATAATATTTTGAATTTTGTATTAATATTAAATATAAAATTTTCACCGCATTAAATCACTCATTTTAATACGAATACAACAAAATCATTCACCACTATATTTGTTTCTGTCTATATTTATTGTGTTGAATCCCAATAGTGATAGCTAAATGGTACATTGAAGATTGTAAATAAGAAGGGGTAAAAATTGAAGATTGTTGATATATATGTATTGAAATGAGAGAGGCTCACGCTCATTTATTTTGAGATAAATATTTTCTCAAAAGATCATCTAATTTGGGATGAAGTATGAACACTCTCGACAAATGAAACGAGAAAAGTTTATAAAATCTGAGGGAGTAGAAAATTAGCAGCACTGTACACTGAGGTCAATTTAATTTGGTCCCTGTGCATTACAGTATCACAAGTAGGATCCAGAAAATAATTTGAGAGAGACGTTACATTCAAGGAAGAATTGTTTCAACTGTAAAGCATTGTCATCTCTGATGTGGCAGCCACGTGGGGGAACAGATAAGAATGTAAACATAGTGATATATTAATCATAGTTGTACTAGGTAAGTAGCTAATTAGCATAATCCTCATCGACACCAGACGATTACCTCGAAGCGGCGCCTACCATGGCGGAGTTGGAGGCGCTGCATGGTGTCAGATCCACGTGTCCGCTTTTATAACGATCACACATGACCATTATTACCAGCTTAGTAGTGCGTACTAAGCACAAATATTGCATTCCTCCTAGTAATATATAGTCCGTGTTTGGTAACAGAACTTTTAGTTTTTTTAGTATTTTCAAATTAAATTATTTCTACTTGAGGAGGGGGAAAAAATTGTTCTTTTTTTGTGTTTTTGAAGCCAGAAATCAGAAGTCATAAATACCGGTTTTTCTTCTGCTTGTTCGGTGATTGCATTTTTTATTATGTAAAATTTTAAAATTTTGATGTTTAATAAATTTTATTTATTAGTAAAGTTTCTTATAGTTTAATAATTTGAATTTTTTAATGTATAAGTTTAAATTACCAGCCACTCAATTGATTTATAAATAAAATTATAAATGAAATTCACTTATCACTTATAATCATTTTCATTAACTTAACCAATGCTAAGTCAAACTGTCCCGTAAACCGACTAATTAAGTCTTTTTCAGAGTTAAAAAGATATTAATAATATGCCCACAAATTGTAAGAAAAAATTATTTTCTAATATTTTATTATGATCGAATATTTATGTATAATTATAAAATGATTTTTTTTTTTAATTTTATCGGATCCAGAGCCACCCTGCCTTAGAACCACCATGCCTTGTCCACGGAAGATTTATATAAATTATGAACCACGACTTGTCTGTTTATATAGTTTATGCAACCCATTGACTATGTTGCAGTTTTTGGTTTATCGCTTAATCCATTTTTAATTGTTTATCTTGTAGACTGTTTGTTGTTTATTTCGCAAAGTTAAAAATTTGTGGGAAGAATTTTCTTGGATAATAGGCCGGTCAATAATTTGGACTGACTCTATTAATAATTAAGATTATCTTTATAGATCTTACTTTTTACATTTCTTTATTACAACTTAACGATTTGCAGGCTTTTTCTCTAAATGACAAGCTTAATACGACAATCACATTTACTCTTGGGAAGTTCCCAAGTTAATTGTCCTCTAACAAATCTTATGCAAGAAAAGTTGATCGTGAATGATCGTGGATCATGTAAAAAAATTATGATTATTAATAATTTTGTTGATTACTAAATATAAAATTATAATTTGTATTTTACAAAGGAAATTTTTTCAAGAATATTATCCAAAAAACTTAAATTACGTGTTTTGATGGAGAACATAATATTTTTCTGGGAAAAAAATAGTGTTTTGATGGAGATTGGATAATGAAATATTAATTCAAAATTGTAGGCTATCAAATAGACAGGGGAATTAAAATCCATTACGTATAACATAGTATTGCAGATTTACTGCTTGTGTTTCAGATACGTAACGAATCAGCTATACGTTTCTATCGAAAGTCGACAACAAAATATGTCTAAGCTTATCTGCCGGGAATCCATCATCTGCTCTGTTGTTTTGCTACTTATACCTAAACAATTAGAGTATAACTAGTTGAGGAACCGCGCGTTGCGGCGGTCTATAAAAATTATATTAATGATTCATATTAATTATTGTAGAATAAAATAATTTTGTGGCTGTTTATAAAAAGTATATTAATGTTTCAAAATTAATATTTGTAGGACAAAATAAATTTTATATTATAAAAATCTTGATGTAATAACAATACTAATGTATAAAATTGCAAAATTGGACTATAATTCACGGTGAAAAAATTAAAATAAATTTATACACGTAATTAACAATTTAAAATACGACGAATCTTAATTTTATTTGTGTTTTCTTTTTTAAAGTAATCATGTTCTTACATGGTCACCTAACTCCAATTTTTTTTGGATTGATTGTGCACAAAAATATCTAACTTAAATCCGTGAGAGATAGCGGTCTATAACTACCCTTTCTCAGCCTTTACTTAAAAATTGCTTGAACGGAGCAAACAGATAATGCATGAATAATTTTTTTTCTGTATACAAAGTAAATCATATAAAAATTAACAACAAACATGTCCGAAGAACAAAACAAATATTATAAAATAATAACCAACAAACATATATCACTAACAAAATTTATTGATATCATCTATCAATATCATGTCAAGACTATATTCTTTTCCCATGTTTAGATTTGTCGACTCCGACATAGCGGTCTATAACTACCTTTGCTCGTAACAAACTTTTATTTTTTAATACTGTACAAACAGTCTTCACTTAGTTGCATAAAAACGGCACCACCGAGTTAGAAATCGAGCAAAAGAACTATCACCAAATAGAGGTCGGGTTGTGGTATTGAGAGAGTATGTTGTGTTTAGATGATACAAAACCTTATAAGGTATAGGGGTATTTATAGATGCAGAGAGACTTGTGTGCTACTCTTTCCCATAATTAAATAATCTGAAATAAAATCAGATTAAAACTTTCAAGCTACTATATTCCATAAATAATCTGAAAACAAAATCAGACTAAAACTTTCAAGCTACTATATTCCATAAATAATCTGAAACAAAATCAGATTCTGAAACTTTCTTTTAATATACCCGAAATTAAAAAAGGTAATTCTAATTTTTGATATTTTTCATCCAAATATTTCAGAAAATTAGAAAAATATAACGGAGCGATATGAGAGGCGCCACCTACACGCCCCCCGCTTCTCCTTTATATAAGTATATTGATTTAGTTCTCAAGCTAACTGTAACATCATTTTTTAACCGATATTCCTCCCCTTTTCTTACTATGTGACATTTTATTTTTGGCAACTATTGCAATTTTCTTTTTATTCTAGAATAGGGTTAATTATCAAGTTGGTCACTGAAATGGGCTTAATATATCAAGTTGGTCACTGAACTCAAAACGGTATCAAGATGGTCACTGAAGTGGCCATAAATATCAAACAAGTATCTGGAAATATAAGTTTAATCAGTAAAAATATTATTTATAAAATTTTACACATTACTTTTGAATGTTACAAAAACCAAGTAAAAGGTTATGCCTTCTAATATTTATGATAATATATTTAGATTTTATCAAGTTTATTTATTATTTATTTTTAATTAATACAAAAAAATAACTATATAATAAAATATAAATATAAATAAACTTGATAAAAATATAAATATATTATTTTAAATACTAGAAGTCATAACCTTTTAGTTGGTTGTGGTAACATTTAAAAATAATGTGTAAAACTTTATAAATAATATTTTTACTACTTGAACTCATATTTCAAGGTACTTGTTTGATATTTATGGTGACTTTAGTGACCATCTTGATACCGTTTTGAGTTCAGTGACCAACTTGATACATTAAGCCCACTTCAGTGACCAATTTGATAATTAACCCTTCTAGAATATTAGAATTTGTACCTAAAAATCTGTATGATGCAATGTTATTTCATCACCTAATAACTTCATTTTAATTAAATTCATCAATTTCAAAATAGTAATATTATTCAACTCTTTAATAATCAAGATAGTCAGATTTTAATAATATTATTAAAAATAGATTTTAAAATAAATTTGATATAATTTTATATCATAAGATTTATAGCATCAAATTATTTTTTCAATTTTAGCTTGTTCGTATTTAAGTGTGTTTGTTTTATTAATTAAATTAATTGAGACAAGTCAAGGTAGGACTTTCATCCGGTAAAGAGCCTGTTTGGGGGCAGATATTAAGGCGTTATCGAAGGTTTTTTTTTTTTCTTAACGTAGGAACCCGCAGCCGCTACCTTTCGGGTGCGCACTGGTAAACCCACGAGCTCACGCAATAGCCTGCAAACTACGTGAACCAAGGTTCGAAGGGCTTTTTTAAATATTAATTTTATAATTTTTTTAGATAAAAATATTGAAGAGTTATTGTGATAAAAAAACAAGGATCTATTTTGAAAAAATAGAGTTACATGTAATTTTTTTATAAAAATAAGTTCTTATATTTATTTATAAAATTATAATCCAAAATTGATGAAGATTATTCAAACAAAAGTCGTATATGAAAAATAGTAAAATAGATATATAATCACAAACGTAGGTATACTGATGTCGCACTCAAAAGAGTAACAAGTAAGATAGGGGTGACCTAAATCAACAGATAACATATCATTTTGTTCTGTGTGTCTGTACAAATTATTCACACACGCAACTTAAAGTTCAGGTTTTATTCACTTTTTATGGGACCGTTTGGATGAGTTTAAAATAAGTGTTTTTTATTTAAAATAAATAAGTGGAGTACAAGTTAGAAGCAAGATAAGACTTACAAGTTTGGGAAATAACTAGAAACCCTGAAACAAAAGTTAGCATTTCTAACCTTTTATAAATGCTTCTTGACTTATTACACAAACTATACGAATGCTCATAACTTATAATCCAGAAGCTGGACTTATAAGTCTTTACCAAACACCCACTATGGGCCTGTTTGTTCACAGGAAGTGGCTTCTGCTTCTGGCTTCTGCTTTTCTTTGACCCGTTTGTGTAAATAAGTAGAAGCACTTTTAAGAAGCTGAGAATACTAACTTCTCTCTCAAAGCTTCTACTTCTTTTCCAAACACTTTTTTTAATTTATTTACATTTCACTTCTAATCTACTTCTTTGTTTTAAGCAAGTTTGGGAAATAACTAGAAACCCTGAAACAAAAGCTAGCATTCCTAACCTTTTATAAATGTTTGTTGACTTATTACACAAACTATACGAATAATCCTTGTTCACAGGAAGTGGCTTCTGCTTTTCTTTGACCCGTTTGTGTAAATAAGTAGAAGCACTTTTAAGAAGCTGAGAATACTAGCTTCTCTCTCAAAGCTTCTACTTCTTTTCCAAACACTTTTTTTAATTTATTTACATTTCATTTCTAATCTACTTCTTTGTTTTAAGCAAAGAATCACTTTTTCTAAATTTGTCCAAACGGCTCCTATATCTCATCAACTGTTGACTGTTTCCTATATCTCATCAACTGTTGACTGTTTGCGGTAGTTAAGATCTTTTAACTCCCGTGATACAGAACAGTACTAGAATGATTACAGTTATAAACTAATTTAAAAATCTCATTTATGCTAAAATTATGGATCGAAATGAAGTTTCTCTCGGTGTCACGTGTGAATTTATCATCAGAATAAAGAAAGACGAGAAGGATAGGGACAAAAAACTTGGTGGAATAGGCAATCATCATTGATATTATATATAAACTTATACTGATGCTAAAATTTAATAAATAAAAACTATATAGATTGATCTTAATATAGAAAACAAGAAAAATAACCTCACATGCCACTCTGCTCTGATTGATTGATTGAAACGTGTATATCAAATGAATTCTAATATTTTTGGATTATTAAGTTCTTTAAATAAATAAATCGAGTCCAATGTTTTGACCAATACCTATATAAAATACCTATATATGTGAATTAAAATTTAGACCATATTCAAAGTGAAAATTTAAGCCCCCGTCAATGATCACGATTGATTATAAATTAAAGTTGTTTGTGTTAAATTAAAATAAGTGACTTATTATTTAAACTAAAAAATTTGAGTAAATTTGAGAAATAAATAAATTAATAAAATGTTTGGAAAAAAAGTAGAAGCTCCGAGAGAAAAATCGGTATTCTCAGCTTCTAAAAAACTTCTCCTTATTTACGTAAACGGCTCAAAGAAAGCAAAAGTTCGAAAATTGTTGTGTTAATAGTAACCAAACAGGGCTATATGTGCAAACTCAAATGTGGAAGTATAAAATTTTAATAATATATATATATATTTAAACTGTTTTTTATATAAGTTTATTTAAGAAAGTATATTATACAACTTTTAAACATCTGACAATTCAAAATAATTAAACAAAAGAAAAAGTAATATAAAATTATGTCCGATTCAATCCCAATTAACCTCCTGATGCTTATTTTTTTCTGAAAAGCTCCTCAAGATAAAAGTGCAATTATTTTATCAGAGCAAGTTGGCTCTGGTAGGAGTGTAATAGTTAAAGAAAGGAGTATTAAATTAGTAGGCGTGGATATGAGAATACTCCCTCCGAGTCCCAGTCATTTGTATACAAATGGCTGGGACACGGAGATCAAGAAATTGAGTAAGAAATGAGTAAAGTTAGATGAAAAGTGAATATAGTGGTGGGACTCATTTATATTTATGGGTGTAATAGTGTTTATATTATTATAGAATGAAGATAGTGGATGAAAGTAGTTGGTGTAATGATATTTTATATTATAAAAGTTTACTACTTTTGGAATGTATACAATTGATGAGACGTCAAAAAAAAAACTGTATACAATCCACTGGGACGGAGGGAGTAGTATTTACGTATCTTAATTAATGATAATCTTGCAAAAAGACAAATCTCTCAATTGTTCCCGGTCAAAAGATATAGACCATTTGTGTCATTATGTTAGGTAGGGTATCCTTAATTACGCCACTAATCAACTGACACTTTATACCAAGCAGATTTAGGTGCCTGTAAGTCTATAACAAACAGGTCTAACATGCATCGCTGACCAACCGCCAGATTTCACATCCCTGGGTTCTTTTAGTTCCCGGTACTTAAATAGACATATTCCCTCCCTATCTTATTTATTTTATATAAACTTTTTAAATTACTTAACATGTTTTTATAATAAAATAAAGTTTTACAACATCTTTTTATAAAACTTTTATTTCTGAATAAATATTTAAATATTATATTTTTATTAGATAAAGAAATTAAACTTAAACATTAGATCATAGAAATATATAATTTTAAATAGTTTTTATCATTAAATTTAATTAATAGTAATTTATTATAATTTCATATATTATTTTAAATTGCACACTTATTATTTATAATAAATTATTGTTTTGTGTTACGCGTATGAGCTCAGACTTTTGTTAACTCATTTCAAAGAGGGAGAGTGTCAAATATTGAATATAAATAATTTTACAGATAAATTAGGTAATGTTTAGCATGTGTAAGGCTGGAGGAAACGGTTGTATGCTTGTACAAATGAAGCATTATACTGTTTTTTGAATTAGGTGAGAATTGAGTTGCGACATCAAAAATAAGGTGGACAACACATTATCTGCAAAAAGTTCAGAGACAGTACTTAGATGAAAGTTGAAACACATGAAAATATTATTTTGGCTTATTGATTTAATTAATTAAATACACGATCAGGTGCTCTTTCTACTTAATTTCCAACATATTAATGTCTTAACTATAATTAATCATAGAATTTTAATAATCAAGGTAAATATTCGTCCACTGCTTGGTTCATTGTCTTGTGCCACTTGATCACAGATCTGATGATTTATTCGTAGGGACAAAGTTGTTTGCTCATTGACTAATATATGCTATTTTCCTTGTAATACAAGAATTCTTGATTCTTCTTTTACATGTTCTAGGTTGGTTGGCTAGTTTATCCAATCTTTTTCTAAATTTGATTTTTCATACTTCAACTTTCTAAATATTGTGGATCATGGACAAATGACTTTATGTACATTTTCTGTATGGAATATCCTTTACTTGAGGACTATATTGGCCTTGACTATAGTGTGGCCTTTCGGTTGATTTTTTCTTTTGACTTGAAAAAGAGGCTCTAAACCAAAGTGAGAGCTAATTAGGAATAAGTTGTAAAGATTTCATTTTCCCACTCATTTCACATATTAAAATCAAAATAAAAATAATATTTGGATGACATGGAAAAAAGCACTATTAGTTTCACATTTTTTTCCATGAAAATTATTTAATTTAATTTAATTCAAAATAGCTAGGGATTTGGGATGAATTGCTTTGAAATTGTTTATTTTTCAAAAGACTTTATATTCAATATTCAAAGTTGCGACATCATAAAAAATTCAATATACTTTTGATATATACATATAAATATTTTTATTTAAAACATTATTTTAATGTTATGAAATTATGAATTATTTTCATTCTATTCCACATAAATTTAGTTAAATAAAAGTGAATAATTCCATTACCTCATAATTTCGTACTTTTTTCATTCTCATTTCCTTTCACCCATGCCTTTCTCTAAAGTAAATACAACCTAATGAGAAATAGAATCAGTATAATATGAAGTGAAATTAAATTTTATATTTTTGGGATGATAATTATTATTATCAATTTCTTTACAATCAAAATATTTAAATTATAATTTAGTATCTTCCAAAATATTATATAAACCCGTATCAAGACACATAAAAATATTAAAATATAACCTATTAACATTTCAAATATGAGCACGGTTAACAATCTTGATAAAAAGATCCAAAAAAGATTAAATTTAAATTTATTAAAAATATGGTAAAGTAAAAACAAGATGGCAGGCGATTTTTTTTTTGCCCAAATTTAGAGAAAATTTCATTAATACTCTAAAAAAACTCAATCGGGATAAATCCCCAACTGATCATGCATACTGGTCAAATTAAATAATCAGCCGCTTTGATTCTGGATAGCTTAATTACTTGAATACAAATATTCAGAAAATTTAAAATGAATAAAAATGAAGATAATGGTTTTCTGGATAGTCCAGTCTACATATCGGTGACAATAGTAGCTTCACAATTGACCCTCATAATAATTTCAAGGATAGCGCAGAGTTCAGAGGACTCAGTTGCAAAAGCTGAATTTTGAGGCCTCCTGTCATGAACAGATGTTTTTTGTGAAAGATGAGCAAATGCACTATCGTTCCAAATGCACCCCAATTATCTATCTACCGGACACACGTTATAGATCTGTTGAAAGTGTTTTTGATGCGAGATTTTCGAATCTCCCGGTCTATCATAAAACTCATTTTCAACACAATGAACACATCGCACAAATCGAGACACTCAAACACACGAACAATAACTCAAACAGAAGGAAACACAACAAATCCAAATGGGTTTTTCGAGTTTTGTGCAAAACTCGATTTTATTGATGAAGAAACAAACCAAAAGATGATGTTTATTGATAGAAAATTAAAAATAAGAAAAACTGTGTTTTGTGGATGGAGAAATGGAGGTTAGAATTAAGATTAACATGGGAGATAAAGTTGAGATGAGAAGAAAGGGGAATCAAGATGGAGGTGAAAAGAGAGATGGAGGTAAAGATGCGATTAGGGTTAGAGGAAAATGGGACGACCGACTCTCCTAGATGGCAGACAAACTTACTGGATAAAGAAAATTAAGATTTGAAAAGCGAAGCTAACTAGGTTACCAATTCTAACCGGTCGGTTTTTGAATAAGGCAACTAAAAGTGAGGTCTAGGACATCATTATTTTAGGGCAATCAAAAATTTATGCATATGTAATATAAAATGATAAATTTATACATTTATGTATTTATATATATTTAAAATGATTGTGATATTATTCTTAATATAATATTTTCGATTATGTCATTATATAATTTGAATGTACTTACATCAAAATCTCAGGGCCGACAATGCATTATTGCATTCTAATATGATCCAATATATTGAATTTATTTTTTATCGGTCTTTATAATAAGTTGTTACGATATGATGTAGTTATACATTTGGATAACCCTATAGTTGTTAGGTAACATAGGGTCGCATGGTTGGTTGAAAACTTGACGACACAAATAGTAGAACACATGTAATGTGGCCATGCCAATGTCATCATACTTTGCATATCTCCACAGAGACAAAATAATTTCTCGATCAATTATATAAAATTTCCTTTTGTCCCCGTGACTCTGTAATTTGTCCGCCTATTAGTATACCATCTGCAAAGAAGTCCAGAGTTCCATGCAACAAATCTCAGAGAATACTTATTTTATGTTTATTGGGCTTAGTTATATTGATCGTAACAGCGGAGAAAAAGGCTCTGCCATGTTATTTAAAATTTATATTATTCACTTAAATATTTTGAAGCATAAAAATCAAAATCTAGAGTCATCCCAACATGATTCCGCTAGCAGACATACATCGAGAATCTGAGTCTGGGTGACGCCCGTGAAGAATCAGGGGAGAATCTGATTGATGCCATGCATGTTACCGAGGGTGAGGAGCACGCGAATTCAAAATATGTAATGGAGATGTGAGCATCTCCAGCAATTTGGCTGCTCCAAGAACCTCATAGTTAGCTCCTAAATATAATATATAAATAATGTGCCTCTTGATAATTTAGTATAAAGTTAAGAGTGTAAACTCTAACAATACTCTCCATATATCTTCTCTATTTCAAATTTTATTCCTATTGGGCTCCACTATAGCATTTAGTGCAAAGTTAAGAGTGTAAACTATAACAATACTCTCTATATCTCTTCTCAATTTCATATTTTATTCCTATTGGGCTCCATTATAACAAAGTTGAGTGGAGGTAAATTGGAGAGAAGCAAATTTTTATTGTGAAAAAATAAATTGAGAGCTATGTGGTAGCACTTACCTTTGAGGAGAGCGGGGAGAAAAATAAAAGGCTCTTAGTGATTTTAAGAGCCACCAAGAATCTCTTGGAACATTTTTTTTCTTTGTCCTTCTCAAATTTCAAGTTAACAGCTTAAATGAAGAGTTTTGTGGAGATGCTCTTAGCCATTTAGTACAAAATTAAGAGTGCAAGAGCATCTTCAATGGTACTCTTAAATCCTTCTTTAAAAAATAATATAATATGTGGCTCCTAGTAAGTTAATAGATCGAACATCGTGACAACCTCAACCATACTCTTTATACTTGCTCTTTACTCATATTTTATTATTATTTGAGAGAAAAGTTGGAGAGAGAACTAAAGAGATGTGAATAGAACTGGAAGGAAGTGATTATTATATTCAATGAAAATAAGTTAGGAGCACCTAGATGCTCTTTAAAAGAAAGAGGAGAGAGGAAGCTCTTAAATTTTTAAAGAGCTACTAGGAGGCCATTGAAGTTATATTTTTTCATATCCTTCTTCGAGGAGCTCATTGGAGATGCTCTGAACTCCCACAATACACTCAATGTCTCTTTTCAATTTCATATATTTATTCTTATTGGGCTCCACTGTAACAAAGTTTAGTGGAGGTGGATTGGAGGGAATGAATTTTTTATTGTGAAAAAATAAGTTAAGAGCTATGTGTTGGCTCTTAACTTCGAGAAGAGAGGATGGAGAAATAAGAGACTCTTGGTGATTTAAAGAGCCACTAAGAGTCTCTTGGAGCAAGTTTTTTCCTTATCCTCCTCAAATTTCAAGTTAAAAGCCTAGATGAATAATCTCTCGGAGATGCTCCGAGAGCAAGTTAGATGTATAAAAATCTGGCAACTGCATTCCATATGTCACAAATTTTATTTAATAGGATTCAGAATATAAAAAATGACACCAGACATTATTAATGAATATCAAATAATTCAACATTTTGATTCTTGGGAAAGCAACATTGTATCGTGTTGTGTTTAAGTTGAAATGATTAGAAAACACTATACAATCTGACATTTTAATGTTGAAAGTTGAAGCACAGTATGAAGTAGTGTCTAGGATTATAAAACGTAGGACGATTGATTTTTAAAATATTAATCAAAAAATATTAAATTTTATATAATATAATTATATTAAAATATCAAATATATAATTTTTATTATGAATATTATAAATTTAAATTCTTATCACAATATAATTTTATTTTTAAGAATATTATTATTGTACTTAATATTTAAATATATATTATTGATCCGCTTGAATTCCGCTAAGCGTTTGCTAAGCTGGATAGTCCATCCATCGCTTCGAACCAATTATCATGGGCACCGTCGAGAAGTGTATACAGATTTTAGAAAAAATTGTAAAAATATTCATATTTTCAAATTTATTTTCAAAAATACGTTTGAAATTACAATCAAGTCTGACATTGTTGAGAGTATATAATTTCTAGAAAAATTTGTAAAATTGTCCATTATTTTCAAAAATATAATTGAAATTACAATTAATTTGCAACACATTTTTATTTTCAAGTTAGTGACGCAAACGAGATTGCAGATGAAGTTGCATCGTAATTATGAAAATAATTTCTACAATTTGGATGTTTAAAAAAAAATTCCACTCCTTCCGTCGCACAGGAGATCGACATGCATTTTAACGGTCCGATAAAATATAGTTTGATAAATTATTTTGATTTTTTTTGAATAAAATTTAATGTTCAAATATTTATTCAAAAATAAAAATTTTGAAAATAAATTTCTAATGCATTGCTCATTTAATTTGTTCACCACTGGTATAAATAAACAAGGGCAGCATTTCTTGTGAGAGAATAAAAATCCGCAAATCTATACTATACTATTAAAGCCGAAACATTAAAAGTTTGGTCGGTCGGTCGGTACTTGGGCCAAAATACGGGCCTATCTATATAACCAATTATTCTGGGCTTAAGTACGGGCATATCTATATAACCAATTAATAATAATCCTTTTAAAACTGAAACATTAAAAATTTGGTAGGTCAGTACTTGGGTCAAAATACGGGCCTATCTATATAACCAATTATTCTGGGTCTATCTATATAACCAATTATTCTTTTTAATTTGGGCCATATTACGGGCCTATCTATATAACCAGATAATCCTTTTAATTGAAATATATTACTTTTTTATATTTTTGACTAAAAAACTCAATCTTCTAAAATAACATTGAGAAACATGGTAATTACTTTTTTAACTAAAATATATTATCTTTTTATAAATTTTCCAACTAAAAAATTAATCTTTTACAATTAATACGGACATGGGCGACATATTTATACGTAAAGATGTGTGCCAAAAGTATAAAAGTCAAATAATAAAAATAGAGGGAGTATTATTATATTGGTCGGGCGGTCGGTACTTGGGCCGAAGTACGGGCCTATCTATATATATAACCAATTATTCTTTTTAACTAAAATAAATTATCTTTTATATATTTTTTAGATAAAAAAACTCAATCTTCTAAAATAATATCGAGCAACATAGTAATTGTCTTTATAATCAAAACGTTTTATCTTTTTTAGATTTTCTAACTAAAAAAACCGAGTTTTTACAATTAACACGGGCGCCATATATATAAAAATATAATATCATTAAATATAATTATTAATAAATAACATGTGATATTATTCAACCAAAATACATTAATAACATTATTTTTAAATACTCTAATGATCTCATATTAAAAGAAATATTACAAATCTGTCATATACTATATATTATTACACTATTAAAGCCAAAAATAAAAGTTCACTTGGTTGGTCAGTTAGTTGAGTTTGGTGAATCGTTTGGTATTCGACCCACGGAGCTCTTGAATTTATAACATATTATAGTATATTTTTTATTATCAATTAAACCAAAACATTAAATTTAGGTTAGTATGATGGGGAGGTATTTGGTTTCATGCGTATGTTTTATACCATATTATTAATTATTAATAACGAAATATCAAAGGTTGATTGGTTAGTTTATATCTGAGTTTATAGGCCACTTTAAATTATAACATGTAAAAGAAAATATTTTAACATTCTCATTAAAATATATATGTTCGACCTAATTTTCAATTAGCCATTTGACAGACTTAACTATGAAGAATTTATCCAACTGTTAAGTAAAAAATTTATTAAACCATGTTATTCTATCATAATTTTATTTTTACAATAAAATTAGGTAACTTTAAAATATATATAGGGAATTGTTAAATAAGCTCTAAAGTTTACTATTTAAGCTCCAATTCAATTTTTTTATTTATCCAAATGTCATTATCACCACTAATATGGATGAAATATGTGGAGAAGGCATAGGTAAATATGGTATAAATTTTGGATTTGGAGCTTAAATAGTAAACTGTGGAGTTTATTTATCAATTCCCTATATATAATAAAATAACAAATATGTTAATCGCCCGTGCATTGCACGGGTTATAAGCTAGTATATATATTACTTGAAGAGGTAAAATATGTTTTTGCCGACCTCATAGGAGTTTAGGTAAGTAATTTCTATTAATCATGTCATCACAGAGCTGAGAGAAAAATAAAAAATAAAAAAAAGGAGGGAGGGCAAACTCAAAGCTTTTCTCATGTGTGCGTATATAAGCGTTTGAGGTTGGGGTTTATAGGGGTGAGAGTTTTAATATAAAGCCGCCACTCTTCTTCTCTCTTCAATCTCATATCAATTTCATAGCCTCCGTTTCTATTTTTCTTCCCAGTATCCACCATTTGCATTGCATTTCTTCACACCATCTATAATAATTATACACCTTGTTAGTTTTAAAGATACATTAGAGATATATCCACATAAAGTTGAGTTCTTGCAAGGTAAAAATCCAATCTTTTTGTGTTGGTGCTTTAATTTGGATGTTTTTATTGATATTCTTTGTTGGGTTTTGAAAAAATTCAATCTTTACAGCTTTTGAAGCTTTTTGTGATATGGGTTTTTGTTCTTTTATCAGCAGGGACCTGGGTTTATAATCTTTATTAGTGGAAAGGGCTTTCTTGTTTTGAGGTGTATTTGAAGCTGAAAAGAAACAAGAATGAAATACGTTTTGGTGACTGGTGGAGTTGTGAGTGGTTTGGGAAAAGGAGTTACTGCTAGCAGTATTGGCCTAATTCTCAAGGCTTGTGGTCTTCGTGTGACTTCTATTAAAATTGGTCTCTTTTTCATGCCCTCTCTCTAGTTTCATCCTCTATTGCATTCTACTATATATATGTATAGGTATTTGTGTTTATGCATACTTGGTACTGAATTAATCTGGTGTTTGTTCCAATCAGTTTTCGAATAATAAGAGTAGTCTAAAGAGACAACTGTTAGCTTTCTTAAGTGGTTAAATGTATAAAAGATGGAAAAAATGAAAGTTTCTGCTGATGGTGTTACCTTCTTTTCTGTAAGTGGTTGAAAGTTTCTTAACTTTCAACTGTTCATGTTTCTGCTGATGGTGTAAAGACATTTGGTGAATGCTGTGTGATGTAACTACCCAACAGTTTCTATTTGAGTGATATTAAAGGAACACTTAGGTAAACCAGCTCCATTTGTATATAATTCTTGAATTTTGATGAATAGGTTGATTGAACCAGCAGATGTATTTGAATTTAAATTTTGTTGTGGATAACTTTGGTAGATGGGTTTCTCAAGGTGAATTCTTGTAGATAATGGATAATTACCTTATCTTTATTATTTTTTACTCTTGTCTTTTTTAGTGTTTTTGTTGCTTACGGCCGCAGCTCCTAATTTGTATTATTCTTTTTTACCTTGTGGATGTTGTTTATGTTTTCTGCTTGTCACCAACCATTTTTTTTGTTTCTTCTCCTTTTATCTTTTCATTTCTTTTATTCCTTGCCCCTTTTAAGACTTGGTGATTTCTGATGTGATTTATGATTTTTAGCGTTTTCTAGAGTACAAATTCACATATGTGCCCGGCAGAACATATTATAGAGCTTTGTGTCTCTCTTTCTCCTTCCCTCTGTTTGACTTTTAAAGTTCTTCCCTTTTTCTTAAATGTATCCGTATTCTTATATAATATTGTCCTCTACATTCAGATCCATATTTGAATACCGATGCCGGAACAATGTCCCCTTTCGAGCATGGAGAAGTTTTTGTTTTGGATGACGGGGGAGAGGTAAAGAATTTTTTTTTGTTCACTTGATCATTCAGTTTTTGTTTCTTGAAAGTATTCAATTTGCCACACGTTTACTGGGATGAGTTGCAGAATGTTGGGCTGGACAGATACATATATAAGACGCTTCCTTTATTATACAGCGAAGCCATTCTGTATTCTTATTTAAATAAGACAGTCTGGTCAACAAATAGAAGGACAAGATTTGATTTTGCTTTAGTATTAAAAAAACAATATATCAGCTGTTTATATCTTATCCTAAAAATTCTTGACAACTTGGGCGTTATATGTCATTATCATGTAAAGCCTGAAATATTCATTAAATGCGATGAAGATCTTATAGTTGGATAGTTCTTATCCAGTTAGTGTAAGAACTAAGAAGTGAGCGTAGATACATGAAGTTAACCAGTCATATGAATATTTAAACTTCTGTGTTCTTTGTTTTGCATCTAAACTCTTTTTTAATATGTCTACTTAGCAAAAGTGGACATTTGCAAATTTCTAGTTATATTATGCCAATAAAGTGCTATTTGTATGCTTTTGAAGGTGGACCTAGACCTTGGAAACTATGAGCGGTTTCTAGATGTTAAGTTGACTCGTGATAATAATATAACTACCGGAAAGATTTATCAGGTTTGTGATTATATTTGAGAGTTAGTTGTGCTTTAGCATGTCTAATATATTAGGTTCCATCTGTTTACGTAAGTGGCTGATGAAGCTTTGGTCATTTTAATAGTCTGTAATCGACAAGGAGCGAAGGGGCGATTACCTGGGGAAAACCGTACAGGTTTGCACTGTTTTGAACATCCCTCCGCTGCATCTTAATATATCTGAATCTATTCTAATACAATGGTTCTTCAATCAGGTAGTCCCTCATATCACAGATGCCATTCAGGACTGGATTGAACGTGTAGCAGCCATACCAGTTGATGGAGAAGAAGGTTCAGCTGATGTTTGTGTCATCGAGCTTGGCGGCACAATTGGTTTGTCAACTCTAGAACATTTTTTTTAGAGGTTTTAGAATTAGTTCTCCCCAGAATAATCGTCATAAACATTACGTTTATGTATGCAGGGGATATTGAATCAATGCCATTTATAGAGGCACTCGGACAGTTTTCTTACCGTGTTGGTAATTTACGCATATGTGACTAATTCTATGTTCAATTCATTTCTGAAACAAGGAATGTTTTTCTAACCATGCAACTACTTGACACCCACTCCAGGCACCGGAAACTTTTGCTTGATACATGTCAGCCTTGTGCCTGTTTTAAATGTTGTTGGTGAACAGGTAACCATATTGACCTTATTGCTTGTTGGGAATGTCATACTGTTATTGCTTTAGCTTCATTGTTGTTTGCGTATGCAGAAAACTAAGCCGACACAACATAGTGTGAGGGGACTTAGAAGCTTAGGATTGACACCCCATATTCTAGCTTGCAGGAGCACAACGGTCTCTTTCATCCTTCTTAATATTCTATGAACTTGTGTCCATGTATAACTTACATTCTTGGTTATATCCTCGTTAACATTTATATACTTTCACGTAATTTGCAGGAACTTGAAGAAAATGTGATAGAGAAACTCTCCAGATTTTGCCATGTTCCTGTAAGTGAACTCTATACTGTATACAGTACATTCATATAAACGTTATGGATGTTAATTTGCATGTCAATTAAACAGCTCCTTTCTCATTTTTTCAGGCACAAAACATTATTACACTTTATGATGTTTCCAACATATGGCGTGTTCCCTTGCTGTTAAAAGTAATTACTTCTATTAGATGATTCTAGAGAAATTGTATTCTGCCATCATATTGTAGTTAAAGAATGCTGAATCTCTTTTCTCTTCTTAAATAGGAGCAGAAGGCTCATGAAGCAATCTTAAAAGTACTGAACCTTACAGGGTACACCCACTTCTTTTCCTGTGTCACATATGGCTATATAATTCATTCATTTGTTTTCAAGTCATTAGCCCTCCAAGGTTTGATCCATTTGGTGAAGGCAATTACTTGCTCCTGCCATTTTAGACTATCCTTGGGTTTATTTTTTCACAATTCTATCAATGAAGTTCTTTTTCAACTAAGTCTGACACAAAGTCCACTATATAGTGTTGCTCGGAAACCTGTGTTGGGGGAGTGGACATCGAGAGCCCAACTTTGTGACATGTTACATCATCCGGTATGCTCTCCACAATTTAAAATTTGAAACCACATTCATTATATCAGTAAGCTGTTTGTAAATTGTGAGATTTAATTATTATCCTTTATGTTACCTATGACTAGAGCTGACTGTAAAATAATTATGCACATGAATTTCATTATATTTCGATTTATAGATCACATGTCCAGATACATACATAAAATTTTACTTAATTCAATACTTTAAACAAAAGGGCTTGTCTTTTTTACTTTGTAAGGTCATGAGCTGTTGAAGCATTGTCAACTGAGCCCTTAATATTGTCAGTATAATTTGGGGTATTCATTTAATATGAATGAAATTGCTCAAGTAATTTAGATGGAGAATTATCAATTTTACTACTATTTCTTTCTTTTTTATATATTATTTATTGTGTATATTTATTTTTCAGGTTAGAATAGCCATGGTTGGCAAGTACACAGGCCTTTCAGATTCTTATCTATCTGTGCTGAAGGTAAAAACGTGGTTTTCAACAGTTCTTTACTTGAATTCATACTTAATTTTTTACCTTTTTAACGATTTATGCACGTAACATATTGGAGAATATCTCCGATCACTTAAACAAGGATGTTGGATGTTGTGTTTCTCGAAATTGATTTTAGAATGTTTTGTGAAGATTTAGTGTCTCTATATTTTCACATTGTGGACATGTTTTTGGTGAAAATATATTTTTAGCACTCACTTTACATGCTACAACTGCTAGTTTTTTTTCACTTCTGGCTCCTTTTAAGATGTACTGATTCAGTGACCTGTAGACGTATTTCAATGTGTTTCTTTTCTCTTCTCATGTTTATATACATTATATATAATAAATTTGATTTTACATTGTCCTTTAACATTATTCATGATTTACAATGTAATACTATCTGTGCATGTTTGTGATTAATAAGTAGTACACTTTGGGCCTCACTTAGTATAGCATTCCAAAGATCTTTTTTATAAATACTAACAATTGACATCTGTTACTATTCTATAGTGTGCAGTGACAAGACAACTCATACGAGTTAAAAGTCTACGCTAACTTGGTAACTTATCTAAGTATTCCTGTGTTTCAGGCTTTGTTGCATGCGTCTGTTGCTTGCCACAGGAAATTGATCGTTGATTGGGTCCCTGCCAGTGATCTTGAAGAAACAACAGGACAAGAGGTTATTTTCAGGCTGCCCTTCTCATTATATTATATCTAGCTTGTATCAGAACATGACGGATATATTCTCCTTTAACAGAATCCCGACGCTTACAAAGCTGCTTGGAACTTTTTAAAGGTTGGGCTTAGTGTATTATATTTTAGAATCTGTTCATATTGCATTATTCAAACAACAATGTCTTCATTGTTCTTGTAAACATTCTCACAAGCCTGTATTTTACAATAGGGTGCTGATGGAGTTCTAGTACCAGGAGGGTTTGGTGACAGAGGCGTCGAAGGAAAAATCCTTGCTGCAAAGTATGCCCGAGAAAATAAGATTCCTTTTCTTGGAATTTGCCTAGGAATGCAAATTGCTGTTATCGAGTTCGCTCGTTCTGTTCTTGGACTCGAAGATGCAAACAGCACTGAGTTTGAACCCAACACTCAAAACCCTTGTGTCATATTTATGCCGGAGGTTCTTCTTCACACAGTCTAGTGTTCTTGAGTTTTTTTTATAGTTTTATGCAACTCTAACTCTGCTCCTGTAACTCTTGTTTACAGGGTTCGAAGACTCATATGGGAGGTACTATGCGCCTTGGATCAAGGAGGACATATTTTCAGATTAAAGACTGCAAATCTGCAAAATTGTAAGCCACTTTTGCAAGTTCCCACACTCAAGTGCCTGCTATTAACAATTTAACACAGTTATGCAAAATCAAATATGGAACTTGAAATTTATAGCGGATGTGCATAGTAAATTAAACACATTACATGTTTGACTCGTAAAGGTTGGATGGATCCTGTGGTACTCAACTGATAGGTGGATAGATTAGACATATACTTTTACATTTCCAAATTTTTTGAAATTGTTTTCTTTGTGTTCTGTTCGAAATCACTGAACTGTTCATCCTTTCAGATTAGTTTACTCTTATAAATATCACTATGAGCAGGAGAAGTATACATGTCTATTTGCAGTCATAATAGACTATATGAAACTTTGGGTGTTGCCAAAAATTATATTCAAGTAATTAACTCGGCTAATATTGCCCAACAGTTAAATACACACACACACACACACATTATATGTCCTCATATTTATATTTTCTCCCTAAAGTGTACTTTTGCTGTGTTTCATTTTATTTCTGGCAAATTCCAATTGTGCTAACATGTGATATTTCGTGCTTTAGATATGGAAATAGAAGCTTCATAGATGAGCGACATCGGCATAGATATGAGGTTTGCCCCGCTGGATGTTTTATTTTTAATTTTATTATAATTATTTTATATATACAATCCTTTAGTGGCTCATCGCATTCCATGTTCAGTAATAGTACAGGTTAATGGTAATAAACATTGACTCAAGACTTGGTCTTTACTCTATGTAGGTAAACCCTGATATGGTACCGCAACTTGAAAAAGCAGGTCTCTCGTTTGCCGGAAAAGACGAAACTGGCCAGCGCATGGAGGTAGGTGTTTTGGCTTGTGGGATAATAAGTTTATTATTGTAGGTGATTATTGACGCTGAATATGTAAACCACTCCCTTGTATCGTAAAAAAGGTCCTTTGTGTTTGTATATCTGCTAGGCGGAGATTCTGCAATGGGAGTTTTTTATATTTAGTGGTCTGACAATAGTTTTCTTGTGTTGGCTTTCAGATTGTTGAGTTACCTAGTCATCAATACTATGTGGGTGTTCAATTTCATCCAGAGTTCAAGTCAAGGCCAGGGAAACCTTCTGCTCTTTTCTTAGGTACTTGTCTTTGTTGTTTATCCATGCCATGAATCTTCTGTCGAATTGCTAGATTAAGATTTTACATTTTGTGGAGGCAGCTTTAATTTGCACCAAGCATACATAAAGGCTCACATGTTTATGTACACATTTGTGTCTGCAACTCTACATGCTTTTTGTTCATCTGATCCTTTCCTTAACCTAATTTACTCCGGGAGATTACCCTCAGTTTAATATGTAATTGAAGTTTTTTTCCTTATCGGTGTCGTTGAGTCTACTATACCTCTATAAAATAATGTGATGAACTGATTATTCTCTGTGCTTAAACAGCAATCTGATTTCTCTGCCGAGTGTCAATATTGAGTTCAGTTTATACAAGAACCAATAGTAATTTGTGATAGGCCTGGTATTCATGATTTGAATGACTTGACTAATTATCTTTGCTTAATACAGGGCTAATAGCAGCATCATGTGGACAATTGGATTCTCTCCTGAACAAGGGTGTGGCGAAGATGAGCAATGGTACCTCAGCAATGGCACCACACCAAAATGGCTATTCAGTAAAGCTTGCAAACGGAAATGGATCATTAGATGGAGTCATCTACAGCAATGGGAATGGCTTGCATGCTTAAGACGAGGGGCTTTTTGACGCAGTTTGTTTTAGGACCTTGTTTTCCCTCCCTTTCAGTATAATGGGTGTGGTTTATCAATTTTGCTGCGGACTTTTTCAATCGTGTGTATAGATAGCCATGCTAGTGTGTAGATTTTATGAGCTTCTGGGATGGACTCATGCATAGATAGCAGCTAGTTTCCGATCTTTTAAAACGGAACAGCATGTTGTAGTTGACAGCATATCGCAAGGGAAAATGGGTTCCAGTCTAGATGACTAAAAGTGGTCCTTTGATCTGGGGGTGGTCCTATTAGCTTGTACCTTAAGAGCTTTTTAATGCATCTTTCCGGTTTTAGTTTGTCGTGCTAGCATTGTACATTAAATAAATGAATTAGCAAGGCGAGGAACTGATATTCAAGTACTTTCTACCATAGCCCTAATTTTGATTACATGGTAATGGTTCCATGATTCTGTTAATAGTGCAGAACCCTTTGTTTTAAATAAACATGGTAGGTATGTAACTATATATGGTTAGCAGCAGCCCAACCCAGAGGAAGAGATCTCAGCGAGATTTTCTTTTTGTTGAGCAGGGAGAGCATTCTTAGCTGATTTACTTGGTTTTTTTTTTTTTGGAAAAATAAGCTTACTCAGGGCTTGTTTGGTGTTGTATGTGGGAACGAATTTCCAATAATCATGGGTGGACAAGTAATTTCTTAGACATAATGGATAAATATTTCTAACATGCAATGGATGTTCATATTTTTATGAAAGTTGCTCTTTGTGGAATAAAAATATCATTTTGTTACCCAATTTATTTATATTTGTTATCTACATTTTTTTGAAGAGAGGATAATTATGAGATGGTGATCTTGATCATAGTTGATGCTGAATTGAATGTTGTTTATGTGTAGTTTGTAGGATATGATAAGAATTTTAGAATTGAAAAATTGAACTTTATTGTTACACGTGATACTCGAACGTAACATATTTTAAAAATATATTTATAAACAAATTATTTAGTTAATTACCTATTCAGAGAATGAATAATATATAATATCCAATCCAAGAATGTATGAGAGGTCTTTCTAAACAATTAAAAAATATTTTTCAAAGAATTTATAAAGAAAATTTATTGTAGATGGGTAACATGTCATGCACTTCAAGAACGAAAGGTTGGATATTTCAAAATTATTCACGAGTCTCACATCTTACATAATAATAATATCTGCTTTATTCTATTCGTATTATTAAAAATAACTGTATACATATAATCTAAATAAAAATCATCATATATTACCCGTTAAAAGAACTCTAAATTCTCCCCAAACAGGATTTGAACCTACGACCAGTAGGTTAACAGCCGATCGCTCTACCACTGAGCTACTGAGGAACATCGGACTTAAGGAAGTCGGCTCTCGTTCTTTGGACCAACCTATGATCGAACAAAAAGGAGTTCGTCACTCTTTTTCACATACGCCGGGAGAAAGGGTTACGATAGCAAGCCCCTCCCCGGCCGGAGAGCCTTCAGAACAAGGAGGCGGCGATCAACCATCCACTCCCGAGATTCATATTGATCAATCGATCTCCGCGTCCTAAAAAAAATTGAAAATATTATCACAACAAACAAATGGCAGAGTAAAATAAAATGGTTTGTCTAGTGTGTGTCTAATACGAAATTCATAAATTTGATATGTTTTCATTAGTATGGATGGTGTGAATGCAAGGAACCATCATTATTAAAAGGGTGTCGACCGATCAAAATATGGAAAAAATATCAAATTTTATGTTTATCAGAAAAATCAAAAATAAAAATAAAGGCCCCGTAAAGGCATCTTTAAGCCGAAGAGATCATTGCTGACAAGTAAAAAAACAAAAGAACAACCTCACTCACCTCTTTTACAAATCTTTTACAAATCTCAAGCAGAATATGCACTCCCACACATAACACACACACACACACACATCACAATACACACACTAATCAGAGATGGCGGAGCAGCAGCAACAACACAATCCCGAGGTGGCTGAACCGCAAAAACAAGAGACGAGATGGTGCGTAGTGACAGGAGGAAGAGGCTTCGCGGCGCGGCATCTGGTAGAAATGCTGATCCGTTTCGACATGTTCTCTGTTCGTATCGCCGATTTAGCTCCTTCTATTCTTCTCGATCCTTCTGAGCAAACCGGTGCCCTAGGTCAAGCTCTTCAATCAGGCCGTGCTTCTTATGTCTCCGCTGATCTTCGCGATAAATCGCAAGTCTTCAAAGGTCTATTTTATCCCCTCACTTTTATTCTATTCAGTTTTTAACTTGAATCTCGCTCTGATTTATCTTCGATACGTGAATAAATATAAAAGTTACAGTAATACTGAGCAATCAGCACTTTTTCGCTTTGCATTGTAGACGTGAATTATAATGTTACCAAGATAAAAGCAGTAGTTGCTGATGTAAGTCGTGCTGGTACAGTTTAATGTCTTTGTATTTGGCCAATGTAGCCTATATATGTATATAATTTCGATCGTAGGAATTAGGTATATGTACAATATCGGATTTCGGATTGTAAGATTCCTCTTTAAGTTTGTGACTTCCTATCATGTGACTGATGATAACGAATTAACAATATGCGCTGGCTGATACTTTCAATCTGTTAAATTGTTCAAGGTCCTGTTTAGATATGAGGGGCTCCACTTCTGTTTAAATATATTTGGATAATAGATAGTTTATATTTATTGGTCAATTTAGTGACCTACAAACTAATTAAGCTCGCAATGAAGTTCTTGTGTGCAACTAGTTCTTTTATTGGTGAGTTTTGTTGCATATTTTTTGACTTCACATCTAATATAGAATCACTTATACAGGTAAACAGAGATTGATAGTTGTATACTGCTGCACAGTACTACGTCCAGACGCTACGTAGTAATGCCTATGCTGGCAGAGGCATTGCCATTCTAAATTCCTATTAATATGAAAACATGTTAACATAATAATATAATAAAATAAAGGTATGATTTATCACTAAGTTACTTTTTATAATATATTAATTTTATTTTCGAAACTTTTCTTGTTAAATTATAAAAATGTCATACATATAATTTTTGGATGATTGGATGGACCACTTTTCGTATCTAAAAATAAGATTCCTATTGTTTTTATATACTAAAGTATTTTTATTCTCATTTGTCAGTAGCAGAGATTATAAAAACAATTTTTAACTTGAATTTTTAGTAATGAAATGAAAATAATTAACATTAGAACATATTAATTAGCATCCTACTTTGTGGAACTGACATAATGTATACAATTTTTTTTTTTTCAAAAATAACTCACAAATATCAGTCTGAATGTTAAATATATTATACTTCAGTTTATTAGTGATATATTAATTTTTGATATGATTTTACGTTGGGTTATATAAGCTAGAGTTCACCTAGCAATACAGCATCATTTTTGTTTCACTATTACCTGAGAAAACTTACCCAAGGTAATCTCAGAAACATATTCTCATTAATATATACTCCCTCCGTCCCCCTCAATTGTTTACATTGAGGGACGGGGGCTCGGCACACATTCTAATGCTTTCATAAATATAGTTTGATAAATTATTTTGAACTAAAAATTTACTATCTAAACTTTTATACAAAATTTTTTTTTTTAAAAAAATAATTATGGAACTATGTTTTATATGCGCCTTAAAATGCGTGTCGAGTAATGCAAGAAAAGTGTAAAGAAATGAGAGGGACAGAGAGAGTAGTAGTTAGTGTTTGTAGTGACAGGAACCTTCTTTTCTTTGTACTTGAGTGACGACCAAAGTTTTCTCCTATGCTTGTTATATGTGTGATAAAATGCTTATGAGCAATTTTTTAACTGAGTCATGTCTTAGTGTGTAAAGCCCATTGCTGCTACCTGACTCGATCCTGTTTACATAATTTTTAAACGTAACCCTCTTGTGGCTTCATACATTAATTTTACACAAAATGCATGATATTGTGCCTTTACAAATCACTTTAATTATCAACATTGAAGTTCATATATTTGGTCCAAAGACCATGTTTGTGGTATGAGAATGAGATTATTCATATATAACATGCACTCTAGCACAATATATTGCAACATGTTCACTACACTTCATTAGATCAATCTACACTATTTAAAAGTCAATTTGCATAAAAGTAAAATCTCGTTTAAAAGCTCTGTTTATATTGTTTATAGTTATACAAGAAGTGAGTATAAAGAGCAATGCAGGAGATAAAAATACATTATGTTACTACGGGCCTGTTTTTAAATTATATATGGAGTGAACTAAGAGTTTCCTGAAGAGTGTCAACATTTATATTGCCAAGAAAAGTTCCGACATTTATGTGTCATGACTCTCTTGGGTGCCAAGGCCAAGAGCATTTGCCAACTTCTGGTACCCCTTTAAATGGCAAAAACATATACATATGTTCAAAGGCATATTTTTACATGTCTATTATATGATCTTTAATATTTTAATATAAAAATATGTGGTTGTGTACATTATTTTCCCATGTACTCTGTTCTTACATGAATTGAATCTATTTACAGCTTGTGAAGGTGTTGAGGTTGTGTTTCATATGGCTGCTCCGGATTCTTCCATCAATAACCACAAACTCCATCAGTCAGTTAATGTACAAGGTTAAGCATCACTGTGTTCTCAATAGTGCAATTAAGTACTGATCCTTTCATGGTTTTTTTATAGTATGCTTTCTCTTTTGACTTTCTTTCATCAAGTTTAGATTTCGTTACTAATTAAATCTTATTACTTGTAGGCACTGTGAACGTCATTGAAGCTTGTGTTGAGTTAAAAGTGAAGAGACTCATTTACACAAGCTCTCCCAGTGTCGTCTTTGATGGAGTAAATGGAATTTTTAATGGCGATGAATCACTACCCTATCCAACCAAGGTACTGACCGCATCAATGCGTCTTTTGCTAAGCTTTACTAGAGGATATCAAGATTATATACATCTCTTATGTTGTTACTAATTGTTACCAGTTGCTAATCTAATATTCCATAATTTTTGTTGTCTTTTCTTACACGATTCTGCAAAATTATTGGCATAGTTATACTCTCTTTTTATATGTTCTTTGGTAACTAGTTCTAATATAACTATTGCATAATAATTGCGACAGATATAAGCAACATAGATATGGTATCCAAATAAAAGTATTCTACTGCTATTATGCTGATTAAAAGTAAATATATGCGTATGATGGTTTTAAGAACATTTTAATGTGAATTATGCTGTCCAGCACAATGATTCATATTCTGCAACTAAAGCTGATGGAGAGGCACTAGTTATCAAAGCCAATGGTGTTAATGGGCTCCTGACATGCTGTGTCCGTCCCAGCAGCATTTTTGGTCCTGGTGACAAGTTACTTGTTCCATCTTTAGTTAATGCTGCAAGGGCTGGAAAGTCTAAGGTTTCTTTTTTGCTTTCGTTTCTTATTTCATTCCTGAATCCTGATATATGTTGTGTTTGTTGAGATTTCGTAGTTACATTCTTGACGTGTAGATCTAAGAATAAATGATGTTATAGTTCTTAAGTACATTTTCTGCCAATTTTTATGTTCAAGTCTTTCAGATTTATCGCCATGACCCAGCCCCAGGCACTAGTTGATTTTGTCAGGCAGGAAGATAATTTTTCATTTTTTATTGCTGTTAAATTTCATCTTCATGTCCCAAAAAGTAATAACTTCTAAACATGGAAGTCATTGAGCTCTGATCAGATGACTCAAGAGATTCTACAGCCGTTCCCCACTAGTGTACAACACGCTACTACTTGGTAGTACAGTCCTCCTAGAGGTACAAAGTTAATAGTCTAGATAGTAAATAATTTTTACAACTATAACCAGTACTGTTAAGTAGCAGGACATCCAAATCTTATAAGCATCGCGGAAGGTGTTCTTGGTGAGGTTTCACTTACCGATCTAAATATGAAGAATGTGTACACACACACGCACGCGCGGAGGGGGGGGGGGGGATTCTACAGCCATTCCACAAGTGTACAACTTGCAACTATTTGGTTGTACAGTCCCACTAGAGTTTAGAAGTGATTTGTGTCTTTATACAAATGGACAGACTAAATAAATAACGCGATTATTGTGACTATATGACAGTTGATCATTTTCATGAAATATTATCTTTATTACGTAAAAGTTCCTGTTATATATTAAAATACTTCAATAGATTCACATCATATTTAAGTTGGCTCTGTTCTTCTAAGCACTAGAGGAAGGTTGCTTTTTGCAACCTGATACTTGCTGGTTAATATATAGTGACATACTATATGCATATTTATATTTATCTGGTGTTTTAGGCAATGGTTTAATATATGCATATTACATTATTACTTCAGTATGTTTTCAGTTAGAATCTGTTAATGTTTGTCTGGGTCTATGTCATGTTAATGCGGCCTTCCCTTGTTGTACATGGCAATGACAGTTCATTATTGGCGATGGCAACAATATGTATGATTTCACTTATGTCGAAAATGTGGCACATGCACACATATGTGCTGAACGAGCTTTGGCGTCTGATGGACCAGTTGCACTTAAAGCTGCTGGCCAGGTAATATTACTTTTGCATATTCTACTGCTTATTAATTATCATTTAGTTGGTAAATGCATTCATGTATGTAACGGGGGTGACATTAGTCAGTAATTTGTTTCCTAGATATGGTACATTTTTCATTTTAGTTACTTCTACTGTCTTGACCCCTGTACGCATGCTTTATAATGTTTATTGTTGTTTCCACCTGACGTAGCTCACTGGTTGGATCGATTTGAGCTGCTTTTTACAATTATTTACTGGTAAAGTATGTCACTTAGGACAACTTACTTTTTACTTAACACTTATTCAACATTTAAAAAAAAAAAATCTCGGGTAGTACTTTCCCTCGCAACCAGTTGGGGACAGTAATGGCAAACTTGCCCTTTGTCTCACTTGTGATGCTGAATATGTTACATTGTTGTTAAATTCAAAAAGCATTATTCCATTCCTGTCCAAATCCTTTTATTCTAAGACGAAGTGTGTGAACTGCTGTTCCCTTCTGCTTGAAAGAGTTAGTACTTTAAATTGTTAGTACTTTATGTGTAGTAATCTGGAACTTAAATATGGGAATATGGAATAAAGTGCGTCTCTATTACTTGCTTGATGTGAACGCAGAATATACAGACACATGCTCAATATATCTTTCTTTTTTTTATGTGCCTCTGCCTAATATCCCCCTCAGATAATTGTTTAGATCTGAGGATGAGGGTACCCTGTTATGTAAGAAGATATGCTGTAAATGTATTTTGAGGATTTTTATGCAGGATGAACCCCAAATTTGTTTTACAGCATTTTTATTTAAAAGAATTTTAATGAGTGTAACACTGGAGTCTTTGTATTAAGCTGTTCAAAATTTAAATGCCCGATAATCTTTATCCTGCATAATTCTATGCTAATTTTTTCCTTTCTGATGAAGTAGAACTTTCTTGTCTTTGGTCTTGTCCTACTTCTCTTTTCTATATCCGTACTACAGTTCATGCAGAAGTGGGCATCATCTTCTGTTAATAGTAATTTCTAGAAACTTGTTGAGCTACAAATAGAGAATTGACATGCCTATAAAGGGTCAAATGGAAATCCACATTAGATGCTTTGCATTTTGAATGACTAGATAGATTTTGTTTTGCAGGCATACTTTATTACCAATATGGAGCCTATCAAGTTTTGGGAGTTTATGTCGCTAATTCTTGATGGACTTGGCTATGAAAGGTACCATGATCCTCCTTTCAGCAAGTGGCGGATCCAGGAATTTTTCCCTCTGGGGCAATTGTATACTTAAAGTGATTTATATTATATGACTAGTAGAGTCGGTTGTCACAAATTCAATTTTTTTCATTGTTGCAATTTAAAAGGCACTCTATGTGTTCCCATTTCTTTGTCTTTATTCTGATATTCTGTAGTCTTCAGGTTAAGAATTAAAGTTCATATCAATGCCAATTACACATTTAGTGGAGGCGATATATATTTTTATTTGTCCTGATTTTTTGTAGTCTGCAGGCCAAAAATTAAAGTTCCCGTGTCTATCATGATGCCAATTGCACATCTGGTGGAGGCAATATATACTGTGTTAGCACCCTATGGAATGAAGGTTCCTCAGCTAACGCCCTCAAGAGTCAGATTGCTCAGTTGCAACAGGACGTTTGATTGCTCAAAAGCAAATGATCTGCTTGGCTACTCACCAGTTGTGCCACTTAAGGTCTCCCCATTACCCATAACATAAATAGATCACTTAACATTACTTAATCTTTACAGTGACTTTTTCCCCCCAGTTATGAGAATAGGTAAGATTTGATTGGTATATATTTTTAAAATACTAATGATTTTAAGAAAGAGTAATTGTCTTGTTTTCCTGAGAGTTTTGAATGTCAGCTATATATATCGTACATGGATAGTAAATAATGGTTTAGAGTAAGCTATATAGTATATCAATAAAGAACTTGAATGTGTATATGTATGTGAAAATGTAATCATCATGGAAAGCTTTATTGCCATGGCGTTACAGCGGTGTCCTGGTACTCCTTGCCAACACCGTGACGCCATAGGAACTATAAAAGACATTCTTGAGCTGAGCACATGTAATGCCTGCTTGTTTCTTGCTTTGAGGAATCCTTTTGAATTTTGGTAACATATAGTCACTTATTGCAGGAGGGTCTTACTAGGACTATTGACTCATACTCTCACTTAAGGGCTGAACTGTATCGTCGTAAAGATGGTCCATCAAAAGCTTCAATATATCTTGGCAGTGGAAGGGGTATATACAATACTTCCTTATAACTCTACTTTCCTTCTTCATATAATTTAGTTCCTGATGTTACCTGTACGGTATGTTGGTATCTATAGGTTGCAAATTGCTGTCTTCTATGACCTGTTTATGTTATCTAATAGTGAACATATCATTGTCAAATTGGTAAATTTCATAGTTAGGATTTAGACATGTATCATGTATTTCCTCTCGGGCTCTGGGCTCTCTTGTGGGAGTAAGCGGTCTACCATCTTCTGAGTGGAAACACTGTTGTCAAAAGCGAGAATAAACAACGATTAATCAAGAAGCATTGTCAATTTGTCATGCAACACAATATCGCTTCACATCAACAAGGCAATGCAGTTTCAGTAAAGCGGTCGATTTGCTCGATCGATTAATCGCCCTTTTTTTGTAAAAAGGGAAATTTACATAAAGATTTTAAAAAAGGTGTATTTAAAACACTGCTAAGTTATTTTTTTTCTATTTAAATTGTTTTTAAATTATATAACGTAAGTCAAACTTTGACCAATTATTTAAAATTTTAAACTCAATTATTAACTATAACTTGTGATTTAATAGTGAAGTTGAAAATATAGAAAATAAACACAAACATTGAAGAATATATAATAATGTCCCCGCAGAAGAGGATAATGATAATGAATTTTTATTTTATATACATACATACAGACACACACACACACACACACACACATATTAATGTCTCCTACTTTTTATTACTAATCACAGTCATTAAGAATTTTTACAATCTCTTCAATTTGCTATGTGTTGCTAATCAGCTAATGATGCATCTTTCTTTTGATGGATGTTATGGCATGTGATGTTCCTACTTCTAGCTCTAGGTACTCATAGCTTTTCTTTAATGATTACTTGCACATGGTTGGCATAAGAATGTTAGTTGTAATAGAACTTTTGCTACATGTGTTTTTAAATATTTTTCATGCGTCTAAATATTTAATTGAAGTGCAAGACGTATATCTTTAATGAAGAAACGGATTGCCTCCACTGGCAATTAATTAATAGATACCCCCTTGTTGCTTTGGATCGCTTCCGCATTTGACAACAGTCAGCAGGGACCATTTGCAAAATTAAATCACATGAATGACTATCTGTTTTCTTAGGTTGATATACTGTTCATATGACTAATCATACTCATAACAATTATACTTCACTGCTAGTAAAATTTGATTTTGAAGAAAATTTTATTGTTGTAACTCCTTATTTTTTATTAATATATTGGTGGTCGATTCTATATTGGAAAAGTAGTCACCATCTTAGCTGCATGGTCACAGAACTCCATTTGTGCGCATGTGATAAAGTTGTTTCATTCTGTAGTTTTAAGAAACAAATTATATTTCATCAGGCATCCATATAAATAACAGTTATCTATGTCAATGCAATCACAGTTTCTGACATACTTCTTTGGAGGGATAAAAGGCAAACATTGGCAACTATATTAGTTTTGTGGGCCATTTACTCCTACTTCGTAGCATCTGGGTATACCATGATTACTGCAGTTTCCAAACTTCTTGCGGGGGCATCCATCTTTTTGTTCCTCCACGGGATATCACCGAGAAAAATGTATGTACCTGACCTCTCTCTCCACCCCCTCTCCCTCTTCTTCCCCCCTTCCTCACGCGCACACACACTTTGCACCATTTCATTATGTATTAATACAGCAATTATGGTCACCATAGAAATACAGATTTCTGTTTTCATTATAAATATTTAGAAGTCAGGCATGTCATACCTGAGTGGCACTACCTATATGAGTTTGAATCATTTTGCTTGTCTTGTGGCAATCACATAAAACATATAAAGATGACTGCTTACTTGGGGATGTCTAATCACAATGTTAAAATATGGTTCTTGTTGTGCAGATTGGGATATACAATCGAGAAAGTTCCAGAATCAAAATTTCATTTGTCAAAAGAGATGTCACATAAAGTTGCCTTATTGATAGCTTCATTGTGGAATTATGCAGTAAATAGTTTAAAATCACTTTGCTCTGGGAATGACTGGATGTCGTACCTTAAGGTATTTGTGTTAACTTGCATTTCCGCTCCTCATATTGTGTATATTTACATTTTACATGATTGGATTTTGCTAATATATGACTCTGTTTTTGTTTGAATTCTAATTAACGGTATTGTTGTGCACTCCCTCTATCCCATTTAATTCCATACATTCACTATTTAGCACGCACTTTAATGTTTCTATAAAATATGGTTTTATAACTTATTTTTAAGATTTTCTTTTTCTGAATAAATATTCTAAAAATAAGTTATAAAACTATACTTTAGAGAAGCATTAAAGTGCGTGCCGTTCCCCCTGCACATACAACTCAGGGGGACGGAGGGAGTAATATTTATATGCTACGAAATTTTGATGAGGGGTTCAAAAAAGTTTATGAGCACATGAAATTGACAATTTGTTTATGAGACAATATATTAAGGAGTATAGTAAACTCAAATTCCTTTTCGAGTTGAGAAACATATTTATCTTTAAGTTAGCCAAATAGAGTTCAAGTTTAATTCAAACCCTATTTATCGGGTATCCTATTGTACGTAATATTCAATTTAGATGTGTATCTTAATCTATGTGAATGTTTGAAGATCTCTTCATATTCTTAAACTATATATATATATATGGTGGTGCTCAATGAGATTCCCTTAAAATGAGAACTATATAAGACACAGTGATTTATGTGTCATGTGTCGGCGATTTTGATTGTTTATCATTGCAATTATAATGGCACCACCCCATCCCACCCTGACCAATACCTCCGATGATCAATTCTGGCAACCAAAAAAAAATATCACCACTACACAAAAACCATCCTAAAGAACCAAACCGCCACCAGCCCCGCCATCACCTCCCGCACCACCAACAAATCACCTGAAATTGACATAAATTGGCCGGGAATAACGGAAAATTACCCACATTAGTCGTACTAATCACTGGTTCTCAGACATTTAGTTCTCATTTGAGCAAGACCCTGTAAATTTGCTTGGCTGGCGATGTAATTTATATATATACTAGCTTACAGGCCGTGTGGAACACAAGTTACTTTTAATGCTTTATTTTTCAATAATTTTTACATCTCTTATATTTTTCGATAATTTCCAAGTAAAATATAATATGATTGTTAGAATTTTACATATATTTATGTCTTTTAAACTGATATTATAAAAAGTAATTTCAAATGTTGTTGATGGGAATGGAAACTTAGACCTTTTTATGAATTTTTTTAAGTATTGTATCTAACGGTTCTCATCAATCTGAGTTGAAAATTTTAACTGTTTTAATTAAAGGGATTGCCAAACTACAAATTATCTCTATGTTTGCTTATTATATTTTATGATAGATATATATGGGAAGGAAAATTATTGTCTCAGTTCTGAACACACAAGGAATAAAATGCAAAATCTAGTCATCTAGGCTATATGATATTTGTTGAAGCTGATTTTCGTCCCCATGACAGCTTAAATGATTCAGGTCTCCACTTAAAGAACTTGACGAAATGAATGTTGTTTGTTGAGAATTCAGACTGAGCTTGACAGCTGGCTCTTTAAAATTCTTAGAGTGTTGGATTCCCTCAAGTTGTCTACATATTTCTGTATATATAGAGAGAATCAAGTCTACGTAGTTCTGTCAGGAAAAGTCGCCTGCTCTGATTAGAAGTCTGTAGGCTACAATGCTCCACTTCTTTTGGAGCAAGTTACCCAAGGTCGGTGAGTTTCCTCATCGGTAGAATTACATATCAAAATAGGAATTTTCCCACTGTTATAAGCCCTCAAGTGCGTTGGGCTCAATAACTTTACTGGGCTCAAAACACATTATAATCCATACATGATAAGAAGTTAAAATCCATTGAGTATATAATTTCATTTGGGAATAACATACTTGACTCCTTGGTAATATATACAAGTCCATCGGGAATAATAGGGTCCATTGGATTAAGGATTCTCATTCACCATTGTACTTCAATTGGTAAGAATACATTTTATTACATCACTTGGGAAGAACTTTACATTTGGCCATAAAAATTGGATCGTGTACAAATTCTCCAACAAGTCCCTAAGTTTTATCCATCGAGGGTTGCCATCGGTAAAAGTTGTTTCAAGTGGACAATTTGCAGTACTTTTTGAGCGAGATTGGCAGAAGAGAGTAGCAATAGGCCAATGAGTAGGTCAGGGAGCCAACCAGAAAAAGGAACGGCTTTATGCTATTAGTTTGTTAAAGCTGATTTTCGTCCCGATGATAGCTTCAGAGATTGGGGTCTCCGCTTAAAGAACTTGACGTAATTAATGTTGTTTGTTGGTAATTCTAGATGGATCTTGACAGCTGGTTCTCTAGAATTCTCAGAGTGTTGGATACCCTCAAGTTGCCTATGTATCTCTATATATAGAGAGAATCAAGTCTACGTATTTGTGTTAGGAAAAGTCACCTTCTCCGATTAGAAGTCTGCTGGTTACAATGCTCCAATTCTTTAGGAGCAAGTTACGTTAGGTCGGGAGCAAGTTACGTTAGGTCGGTGAGTTTCCTCATCGGTAGAATTACATTTCAAAATAGGACTTTTCCTACTGTCATACGCTGAAACAACCCGTGTCAAATTCCGAGTCTTTTTCGAAAATCGGGTCAAGTCCCGAACTCCGAATCCGAAAATAAGCCCAAATAAACTGGCCCAACTGCAACAACTTGGGTAATCCACAAGCCCACCACAGGCCCCCAAAAGATCATGATTTGTTGGTGCAATTGATAGTAGTATTTATGCTTATAAACTCAACTAAAGTCCACACACTCCTCGATGTGGGACTGGGGTGTTACAAACTCCCCCACTTAAATTCCTGACGTCCTCGTCAGGCCGAAACGGATAGCCCATAGGCCCAGATCGAACCCCTCTAGCCATTGTGGGATAATACCGGCTGGCTTCGTGTCCCCGCCTCCGGATCTCTGTCCATTGCGGGATAATACCACCAGCCTTCGTGTCCCCACCTCTGGCAACTTGACGAATCAAGCTTTCGAGAACCTGGCTCTGATACCATATGAAACAACCCGTGTCAAATTCCGAGTCTTTTTCGAAAATCGGGTCAAGTCCCGAACTCCGAATCCGAAAATAAGCCCAAATAAACTGGCCCAACTGCAACAACTTGGGTAATCCACAAGCCCACCACAGGCCCCCAAAAGATCATGATTTGTTGGTGCAATTGATAGTAGTATTTATGCTTATAAACTCAACTAAAGTCTACACACTCCTCGATGTGGGACTGGGGTGTTACATACGCCCTCAAGTGTGTTGGCTTCAATAACTTTACTTGGCTCGAATACACATTATAATCCTTATATAATAAGTTATTATAATCCATCAGGGATATAATTTCATTCGGGAATAACATACATGAACTCCTTGGTAATATATGCAAGTCCATCGGGAATATAGGGTCCACCGGATCAAGTAATCTCATTAACCATTGTACTTCGATCGGTAAGAATGCATTTTCTTAGGTCGATACATCAATCGGGAAGAATTTTACATTTTGCCCATTAAATTTGGATCAGGTACAAACCCACTCTCCTACAATATTCTCTGCGGATCCGTAAAATTTCTAATAAATATTGAACCTTGCACATCAAGTTGTGCAAGTACTTCAATTTATGAGTGTGACTTTTTGTCCAAAATACACAACAGGCTACGTCTGAAACTCTGTAGGACTCGTATTCCTAAATCAGATTGTAAGGGTAAGAGGCACAACAAAAGCTCCTATTAAGCAAATATATAAAGTAAATATGTTTACACATTTTATGTTTCTTAGATGGCATCATTAAAGACCTTGGGTACCCCTAGTCGCATGAGGTTTGCATGTGCTAGTGAGAGAGTTGATGGAGTTGGAAGTTGTGGGGAGGTTCGGATCTGATTTTTTTTTACCAAATTATTAGCAGCGGAAACTATGAGTTTACGATTTTCAGCTGTGAATGACATGAAGTCAAATTGTAAACAAATACCATTGGAGGTGTTTAAGGATGCAAATTAGGTGATTGGCAGGTGTAGCATGAACAATGCAGACTAGCACTTATCTGCTTATTGTCCAACATATGTATAGTTTTTTTTTATGTTCTATTAATGATCACTTTTCTTTTTGTTTTTTATCTTTGACAAGGAACCCTTAATTGCCATTGGTTCTTAAAATGGTTTTTTTTTTTTTTTGAACATCCTACCCTTTTAATAGAATTGTTTTAAATGATAACTGGAAAGGTGCCATGGGTTCTCCCATGGTCTTTTTACTTTTATAGATCTTCTAGTCTAATTTTTTCAAGTGTATTGCTGTTGAAATAGGTGGTTCTCTCTTTATTACTTCTGGACTTGCTTGGAGCCTTTTCACTGGAGAGTTTGTTTACCCTAGGTCTCTTTCTTTACAACCCTTTAGTCCTTTACTAATAAGTTGCAATTTATAGAATTTATACGTGCTCAAGGTTGTGATATACTGATCTTAATCATATTCAGATTCATTCGAAATTTTTAGACAACTGGCATATATAGAGTTTTTTGAGTGATACTATGACCTTATAATGTTTATAAAGATTTTCATATATTGTCATCTCATGTTTACCTTTGTTTCGTTTGATTCCCCTTTTTTATGCAGTTTTTCCCTTGATGTTTGTTGCTTTTTACGTGTATGAGAAAAAAGAGGAAGAAATTGATGGTCTTGTCCTAAGCATAATCTCCATCGGATCCAGATTAAAGTCTGATGCAGAGAGAAACATAGGTACCAAAACAAACACCAAAAGTGAGTGATCTCTGACAATTCGCTACCAATTTGATAAGATGAAATTCTCCCTTGCGAGTTTTCCTTTCGACTATATCGATTAGAGCTAGTGGCTTGACTGATTGTAACAGAGGTCCAGGTTGAATCATTAAATTCAGTTCGAAAACAGAGCACTGATTCATGCTTTATCAACACGAACAGGCAATCAATCAACAGTGTTTAGGACAATGATTTTGTAGCTGTATTGTCTAGCATGATGTAATTTTGTTTTCCAGACTTACAAGCTCTGTGCCATTAATTTTTGTCTTAATGATTTAATTTGTGCGTTTGTAACCAAATTCTAAGAACTTTCTAATTGGTTTTGTTACTAAACATTATATAGTTCTCAGTACAAGAATTCTTCCTACTTGGATTTGAAACAACGTTACAGATGTTTCTCTTAGTTTAGTAAGTAAGAATTACTAATCTTCTGGTGATGAGAATCTAACTTTTCTGACAATTGGTTGTTTCACTGAGATGTATAGACAACACTGGCTCTATAGAATTTACATAAGATGACCAGAGTTGCCCGAGAACTTAGAAAACTAATAAAAATTCCGATTACCGTTTTGACAGTTATAATTTCAGTGTAATGCATGTTTTGCTACCACCAATAAGATTCAATCAATTGTTGCGCCATTCTGATGGCACCATGCATGCCACAGGAGCTTCAATTTTTTAGACGTCTGCACCCGATTGCCAATATCACATGTTGCTATAAATGAGTTCTACAAGTTACACTGGAGAACCAAAAAATTGTTATCAACAGAGTCGTCAATATGAAAAATTGAACTGCTAGCCTGATCGTCATAACAGCTACAAAATGAGGGTCGACTGTAGTATCACCTAAATAACACATTTTCCTGCGCTTTTCAAAACTTTTTCCTGTTTTGGTACTTTTACTATCTTTCCATGTACAAGATATTTTTCTTTTTGACAATTGTTTTTCCATGGTGTGAACTCCTATAACTTCCTTGATCAGTATAACACAACGCGGAGCACCCCTGGCTGGGGCTCAGAGAAGTCGAGGCCTTCTTCCTCAAGCAAGTAGCGTTGGATGGCAGTTGGAAGTCTGGATGGAGTGCGAGCACCTCTGGTATGATGGCCTGTTCCGACGCAAATGTAAACCTGCCAGCGCTGATCTACCGACCTAGCTGCACTTCTTAATACTGTCAGATCACGCTTCAATATATGAATTGCTTCACTCACTTGGAGCCCATGCAGATCTATTACTCTCTCTTGTCCTCTGCCATTCCCTTGTATATCCGCACCAAGAGGATTCCTGCCACCAATGAAAATGAGAAGAAATTATAGCAAGCGATGATGGATAAGACATGAGAAAATTGTGACAATCACTTGTTAGCATATGCTGTATATAAGAGCATACCAGTGCCATCAGCAGGGCACTAGCAATGGGATGATATTCTATTAGTCTTGCATTAGCAGAAATGTGTTAAGAATGTCTCAATAATCTATTCAATATTTGGTTCAGTAAGAACGCTGAGCAAATGATTGGAATATTGTTGCCTTTGAGTAATATCTGTGGTAGCCCCAATTCGAATCCCAGTTTATTAACTAAATTCTCAAACAATCAATTTTACTACAGACCAATCTCAAAGAGTGACAAAATTCAAAGGTAAGAAAGGACCAAATACATTAGCTTTTAGGTACATCCACAGCTTAATAATTAAACAAGCAGTAAAAGAAACAAACCTTTGTTGATAGATAGAATCCTGTGCTTTGGCATGAGCTGCCTTCATCTGCATGTTGTGCAGCTCTCCTTTCACACTCAGTTCTTTAGCCAATGCCTTGTTACCGACAAGGAATGCTTCACGAGCCTAATTATTAACAAGCTCAGAAGTAAGTGAACTCTACCTAAAAGGAAAAGAGAATTTCACAAAGCATAGATTACAGATATTGACATAGTAGACTTGAGGCCCGCCACTTCCTTGCAGCAAATGCAAAATATACGAAAGCCAAAGAAACATAACCCCCCAGCCACACAAGTAAGGCACGGCCACATAGGAGCAACATATAGAGAAGTCAACATTACAAGCCATATAGAACCTTACCTAAGCCATGACTCTACGAGTAATCATGAAAAACATTTGTAGTTTCTACAATAATAATTGGCTGATATTACCACCAAAAACAATTCTTCATTTAAAAAAGTCTGAATTATGCTTAGAGTTGACATTAAAATAAAATTAATCAGTTCAGGTTGAGTGGCTTTTTATTTTTATTTTAAACCTTGAAACTCTTGCAGTACTCATCCGACTCTTAAGATGGGTACCAAAGACTATGAGTTGCTTCCACTTCCATGACAGAGTTAACCTGAACATAACCAGTGAACCACTTGCAAAAAGAAGTATGCCTGGTGACAGATTTTAATCTCCAGATTGCAACAACAAAATTTAAATTAGTACCAATATTTGAAAAGAGAAAACAAAGGAGAGGAACTACGACATGTTGCCAGCTTCTGACTTGGTGCACTTGCCTGCTTATTTGGTCCATGTCTTATTCTTTGTTTGGACTGATTTTATGTTCCTCTTAGTAAGTCAGAAACTGGTCTTCAGTTCAGTATGTTCCATTTATTTAGGGAGTGAAGTGTTGTAGTGTTGTGAGCAGGTTCTTCCGATAGTTCAAGACTACTATATATTATTAGGAGTTGTTCTAATGAAAGACATGCCTATTTCCAGAATCTAATCTTAGTCTTTCTCTTCTCTATGTCTCTCTAAATTATCCATATTCTATCAGTAATATGATCTGAGATCATAGGTTTCCCCGATAAATACTCACAGCAAGAGCAACACGGAGTCCAAACATAGTGGGTGATAATATGATCCTATTTCAATATAAAGATTTATTTTATTTTCTTTCGAGACATCCTATGTACAAGATTGACAGTAATTCATTGCAAATTTTGAAACATACCTGGTAATTAGGTGTAAATATTGATATCCAATTGACTTTGAAAGTTTTAAAAAAATGATCTTATACATATAGATGGACCACTAAAAGACTTTTGGCACGCCAACTTATAAGATATCCTGCCTATATGCTATCTAACTTCTGATCAGACCAAAGTACACGTGAACTCGTGAAGTCATCGTTAAGTGAATGATAAACTATGTTAATGATTAACTACCCCTTTAGAGAATACTGAGGTTTAAAAGGAGATAGACATCTGACAAATCAGAAACCTGCTTGGCACCAAACTACAAAATGGCCAATTGAAGACTGGAGATCTTCAACTAAATGCACTAGAAAGAAAGCATTTGCTTTCTGCTCTAGGTCTGTAAATGTTCCCTGAAATGAACGGCCACTAGGACCCCTTCAAAGTACATATAAAACCAAAACTGCTAGACGCACCTGTTCAAAGTACAACTTACGCAGACGAGCATAGTCACGAGCTTCCTCCCGTGTTTCCGAATACATATTTGCTGCATTCTCAACAAAGTTAAGCATGTACAGGAACGTATTCTGCCACACGCATAAGTTAATAAAAGCAAGGTTCTCGCAACAAGAATATTACCCACTGAGTCTCCAGTTTCGAGCCAAACAGGAGCTGCACGAGCCAAACTTCGACCTTGCAACCTGTCTCCATGAATGGCCCTCTCTTGCGCGCCATTATAAGCACTAGCTAGAACATGTGAACTTCTACTTGAACCAATATTCACATCAGCAGAACCATTTCTGTCATAATTCCACATACCAGTATCCTGGGAGGCCATTTTTCTCACAGTCGAAGCAAAGTCTATTGGCCCTCTAGATGGAATGGATGAGCTAGATTTAAAGAAGAGAAGATTTTCCTTATCTGATGCTCGATATGGATTGACACTTTGTTGGGACTCTTCTACAGAATATTTGGGTACACCACTGTGACCCTCTGCAAATGCAGGAAAATCACGTGCACTAAGATTCTGAGCTGATATGGCCTTTACGTTGAGGTTCTGATTAATTTCACCTTCAACTTGAAGCTGCAATTAATAATAAGATGTTAAATTTACTAAACAGAAAACAATGCATAAAGCTTCAATACATGCAAAGACCAACAAAAAAGGGGTCATAAATATTATTATTTGTTTGCATTCACATATGTACATACACATTTCACTGTTCATATTGTTAAAAACTCAAAATACATGATGTTAGGAATGTTCAACCTAAGGCATTGCCAAATAAAAACTTATAAAATTCAGAATTGGAGATGTGATAAGAATTCGGAAGAACATATAAATTGGAACATAAGCACCCATCAAGGAAGATTTATATTGATATGATATACACCATAGTACTACATAACATACTGATTTTTAGCATAACTCTAGAGACTCAGATTAGAGAATGTAAATTGCTAGCTGAGACCATAATATAGGATATAAACCTGGAATTGTGGAATATATACAAAAATATAATCTAGTAACCAAAATAAAACCATATGCCTTGAATGTACTAATAGTAGTAAACCACATATATGCATCTAGTAGGATATAAGAGAGAAAATTTGAGTATACTTCTAGCTGAGTGAGCATTTCAACAGTAAGGTTCAAGTCACCCCCATTCGCAAAGTACACTTCTGCAAGGCTTTCTGCTGCAAAGCCAGGAAATAGTGAAGATAAAAACTCGAGAGGGTTTACAGCTGTATTCTCTGGCATATGTTGCTCATTCAACATTTCATCTAAAAACCCATGACCTGAATTCCGGTTGTATAAGGGCCCCTCGCTAACACTGTCAAGTAGATGATCATTGTTTATAATTTGTCTGTCCCAAGGTTTGGTACTTGCAGTATGATAACTGACTGGTGATTGACCGTCTCTATATGACGCAGCAGAAAATCCCACCTTATTAGGATAGCTTCCACCTGTAACTCTACGAGGAGAAAAGTTCTGTTGTTCCTTTAAAATCAAGCTACTGGCTGTTGAAGCACCAGGCAACCTTGCCCTTTCATTTCCGTTGATTAGGGATAAGTCTGAGAATGGAAGGTCATTAATTTCTATACTATACTCCTCTCCGACAACATTGAAGTCAGGAGTGATATCGTCAGGGAGCTGGGAGCTCCAGTACTGTCGAGCCTCTTCATCAGACTTATTTGAAACTGATGATTCTGATCTATCTAGTCCTGTTTTTTTTAGAGGTACATTGCCAGTAGGGGGAGATATTGATGACACATCTACGGCACTACTGTTTCCAGGGGATGATCTTAGGGAAAAAGGGACAAATTCCACAGCATTTGGGTTCAAACTTGTTGCCTTTGCTATAGTGCTCGGTCTTTTGTCACTGGTTAGAGCCATATTAGTGTACAGGCTCATTCTTAAAATTTTCTTTGTAAAGTAAAATGAACTTCACTGGTTGGTTAAAAGCCTGCAGAATAAAGCGAATAGAAAAAAGGAAAGTGGTTATTGCAGGTAAATTGCTTTGGATAATACATAAAATATACAAGTCTACTCCTCAACATAATTCACCAATACAACCTCATGCTTGCTATGTTACCCAGACTCGACCAAACTATTTAATATGGACATTTATCCCAATGTCGGGCACTCAAAATACTTTGACAAATTTGCATGCCTTTGGCCCAAAATGAAGTGTAGTCTCCATATATCTATGTGCAAGTGTCAAGTGTCCATCACTCAAAAGTGTCAAATATCTAAAGGTGACGGTACTCAAGCTGAAATTAATATTTCGGCATAACATAGCATGCTTGTTTGAGAGTACAAAGTCCTAAAGGACATTAAAATGCGAAGACCATTGTATTCCAGATTTCTATCACAAACTAAGGACAAGTGAAACATGATCAAGATGAAAAGACTACATGCAACCACTTGCAACTCGCAGTCTTACTCCTATTTGTTAACAAAGTTATATATATACGAACTTGAAATGAAGAATGATAGACCAAGTGGAAAATGAATGGAAAAATGACCACATGAAAAGTTCTTGAGAAAGTTGGTGGGCAAGAAATCATTATAAAACATGTTCACTCACAGCAGCATCTGACTTCTACGAGTCGATGCTACTAAAACATATAACAATACATACCACCACATTAACTACATAAGGTTAAAATCTACCGAGCAACAACCATTGAGCAGGAAAAAGTTGATCATTTAGCTAAACAAGTAAAGACTTGTGACAGGAATATCTCAAATCCAGCTAAAACAACAAAAATTCAACATACAGAATACACAAAAAGAAAAAAAAAATCAAATTAGCACCACCGCAATCACTAACAAAGTTAAGACACAGAAACACACCGGACTAAATCAAAACATACATTAGAGTTCACTTACATAAAAACTCAGTGTAATTGACAAGTAATATATAAAAGTTCACTTGTATAAGAAGTTAAAAACTCAGTGTAATTATCCACTGAATGTGAAATTAAAGCAACCAGGTATTTCAGCCATAAAAAAAATAATTAAGAAAAGAACAAACAAAAGAAGCCCATATTTTGCATTACTTGACGAAAATATATTTAATTAGATCTTAACAGATCTGACCCAAAACAAAAATCTTCAAGCACAACTAAAAGGAAGAGAACCCCAGTAAGCCCAAGGTCAAATTCTTGAAAAAGATTGAATCTTTATACCTTTGAGGAGCTCTAAAATTGTTGAGAGCATGGAAAATGGGTTCATAAGTTGAAGGGGATTATAAAGAAGATAAGCTTAAGAAACACACATATACACACACAGTGAAGGTGAAAAGGGGAAGTTCTATTGCCTACTGTATCTGTATCTATCTTCTGTGAGAGTCTCGTTCTGACAGAGTATTTTGTTATCTTACAAAATGGTTTCGAGTTTTGGTTTATTCTTTTATTATTATTATTATTTGTTATTTATTTTATTATTAGTATTACTGTAGCTTTTAGGGGTTAATATTGGGTACCACAAAATTTGAAGAGAAATGAGAATTGACTTTGATTATCCTTTGGCCACTCAATTTGACCACGTTCTTTCTTACATATATCCTGAAAAAAAAGCAACTCAAACAAACACGAAAGTGTCTCTTTAATTTGGTTTTATGTCTGCAGGGATTTTATAGAAAATATAAAAACTGTAAAAGTAACTTGAACTATAACTTTAATATTGGACTCTTTCCATAAAAATATATATTAACATACTCAAATTTCAAGTATTATGATTTATTTATTGTAACTATTAATATAACGGGAGCCCTCTATTTACGATAATCATCAATATACTTATATAAAGGAGAAGCGAGGGGCGTGTAGGTGGCGCCTCTCACATCGCTCCGTTCGATTTTTCTAATTTTCTAGAATTTTTGGATGAATAATATAAAAATTAGAACTACCTTTTTTAATTTCGTGTATATTAGAAGCAAGTTTCAGAATCTGATTTTGTTTCAAATTATTTATGGAATATAGTAGCTTGAAAGTTTTAATCTGATTTTGTTTCAGATTATTTAATTATGGGAAAGAAAAATTATTTATGGAATATAGTAGCTTCAAAGTTTTAATCTGATTTTGTTTCAAATTATTTATGGAATGTAGTAGCTTGAAAGTTTTAATCTGATTCTGTTTCAGATTATTTAATTATGGAATATACAAATTATTTATGGAATATAGTAGGTTGAAAGTTTTAATTTGATTTTGTTTCAGATTATTTAATTATGGGAAAGAGTAGCACACAAGTCTCTCTGCACCTATAAATACCCTTATAGATTGTATGATTTTTGGATCATTTAAACACAATCTCCTCTCTCTCAATACCATAACCCTACGCTCGATTTCTAACTCGGAGGTGTCATTCTTCTACAACGATAAGTGAATGCTGTTTATGCAGTACTAAAAAAATAAAGGTTGTTGCAAGCAAAGCTAGTTATAAACCGCTATATTGGAGTCGATAGATCCAAACACGAGAAAAGAATATAGTCTTGACATGATATTGATGGTTGATATTAATAAATTAATTATTAGTGATGTATCTTTGTTGGTTATTCTTTTATAATATTTGTTTTGTTTATCAGATATGTTTGTTGTTGTTAATTTTTATATGATTTACTTTGTATAGAGGAAAAAATATTTATTCATGCATTATCTATTTGCACTATTCAAAAAACTTTTAAGTAAAGGTTGTTTATACACTATTTAAAAATAAAGGTTGTTACAAGCAATGGTGGTAGTTATAGACCGCTATCTCACATATTTAAGTTAGATGTATTTGTGCACAATCGATCCAAAAAAATTGGAGGAAGGTGACAATGGAAGAATATGATTACTTTAAAAAAAAACAAATAAAATTAAGATTCGTCAAACTTTAAATTGTTAATTACGTGTATAAATTTATTTTCATTTTTTTTTATCATGAATTATAGTCCAAATTTGCAATTTTATATATTAGTATTGGTATTACATCAAGATTTTTATAATATAAATTTATTGAATCCTACAAATATTAATTTTGAAATATTAATATATTAATATACTTTTAAAAGACAACAACAAAATTATTTTATTCTATAAATATTAATATTAATTCATTAATAAAAATTTTATAGGCCGCCGCAACGCGTGGCTTCTCAACTAGTAATTTCATAGATTAGAACATTCTCAACTTATCAACCAATTTAGATTCTCTACTATTAATTTTTTAATAAATATATTTTAGTGTATATTCGGACAGATTTTTGTTGTTAGACGACGGATATATATCGACTCCGATCTTTCATGTTTAGGCATAAAAATCTCTATAAATAAAAATCTGTCAAATAGAAAGTAGTGAACACATATTAAAAAGACTCATTTAATAATTTTTTATCATAAATAAATTATAAAATAGAAGATGATTTCATTTTTCATTGAACTCATAATAATATTATCTATGTTTATTTATTTATTTCTTATAAAAGAATTTTAATTTACAAAAAAGTTAAGATATAAATTATAAAAATAGATGATTAATTCACACACATTAAACATTAAAATTGTGTATCCAAATTCAAATAACCCATCTAAATTAGGATGGAAAGAGTATTATTATATTAGTATTACGGCAATAATTGTCTGAATCTTTTTTTATGTTGTCTCTTTTTATATGTTGGAGTATTATTTACTCTAATTTAATTGATTATATATCCAAACTCACATGAATGCTAAATGCTACAAATATTCATTACCCTGTTCGTATATCTATGATTAATTAATTAATGTAAATAGTTTCTGAGATATATTAATAAAGAAAAATAAAATATTTATACAACGCCCATACGATTTCGGGTAGCATACAATACAAATTGTACCAGGCTATCAACAAACAGAATGCAAAACGGGCCTCAGCCTTTACAGAAATGCGGCAGTGAGAACTGAGAAGGGAGGGAAAAAAAGCTGAACGATCATCTGTACAGTGTACACATTATACATACTGATTCTATGACAGGCAATAGCTGTGTTTACTTGCCAAATACAATAATTTACAAATGTCAGAAATTCTACTCTCCTAATTAACTGGTTATTACCACCAAAGATCTTCCCAAATCGGTGAACTGCTACGGAACACATCGCCAAATACAAAAAAGGGACAACAGGGACATATAGCATCATTCCGTATCATCTTGAAGAATACAAGATCAAGACAATAGTTTCTTCTTCTCAGTTGATATGGGTGCCATGGTCTTTTCTATCAATCTCAATTTTGTTTCTCAAATCAAAAAATCGTGGTGAGCAATTACATACAAAATCACACTCTTGCACAGGGTTAGACCAAAGAAAAAATGTTCATATCACTATTGCTGATCCTGAATTTTTAACGATAACAGTTCACTTTCTTCCTGTTGGCCTCTGCTCTTTGCCATCTTAGGCAACCATCTCTTGACACTTTCCGGTAACCTAAAAATAAATGTGCAAACACCCAGACATTTCAGGCTTTATCTTATTAGAAATACGAATATAGCACATTATCATCTCTTCTAAGACATTAAGGTTCAAGTAGAAGCCACTAAATGGATCATATATTATCAATAAATGAACATGCAGAACCATTATTTTAAAAAAGGCGTTTCATGGGAAACTAAGGTGCAAATCAATTTATCCTACTCAGTTGGTTCCAGAAGATAATGCATAGACATCATACTGTAGTTCTAAATACCTGTTGGCATCCACACCTATATATGTATATCTTTAACGAGGTTTAAAAGATAAATTTTGTGGAGACTGCATGTACGAGTGTAGGAAAGGCACCAACAGACAGAACAAGAAATATAGTGATACACTATATTAAGAATTATCTATGCTAAACTAATTTTCAGAAATAAACCTGGGCGTTTAATATGGGTCCAGGTCCCTAGCATATGTAGGCTGGGGACCTGTTAAATAAATAACATACAGGTTCCTCGCCGTTAGATGAATATCCAGCGGCCAGGATTAAAACATATTTTTAATACGTCCAGCGCTTTTAAAGCGCTGGACGGGGGAAACCTATTTTTAATACATGCAGCGCTTTAAAAGCGCTGGACGTATTAAAAATATGTTTTAATCCTCACCGCTGGATATTCATCCAACGGCCAGGAACCTGTATGTTATTTAACAGGTACCCAGCATACATATGCTAGGGACCTGGACCCGTTTAGTATTCACATGAATCATCATAAAGATATGTTAGAGATAGAAACTACCTAAATACACAATAATCCCCCTATTCCAATTCAGATAACCCATTTCCACTTGTAAATGCTTGGATCATACTATATTTTGAATTGACGTGTTACATAACTCATTGGAATTTTTGCGTTAAGTTTGCAATTAGTATTTACTTTATACAGCAACAGTAACTCTATCATTGTTTTTTCCAAAATCAAAATAAAGACACGTCACATTTGGTGAAGGATCATTTAAATAACTGTGTCCCCATGGATACACCAATGCAAAAATATGGATAAAGGACCTTTAGAAGTCGAGTTATATAATCACGATAAAATCACTAGTAAGCACAAAATTAGCTCAATGGACATGGGGCCTTAACGTGCAACATATCAATGGTAAACATGTTAGAAAGTGTAGAAGTTCTTAAAAGTAAAGTAGCTCAAAACTTTTGACTTACAAATCCAGCCTTTCGTGAATCGCCCTTCTTACGGAAGAGTTGAGCCCATAAGCAATAGAGTTGAACAGACCCTAACAGTTAGTAAGATCAATACACAAATTATCCTCAACTGCAAGCATTACAATAACATTTTAAACAAAGAAGTCGAAACAACCATACAGTTACATGAAGCATAACTTATTTAGTCATATTGGCACAAGCATGTATTATATCTACTTTATGAAACTCAATTTCTTTCCAATGTAGATATAAGATATAAGATAGCATATTGGTTGTATTTTTCAGTAGAGCAAAGCTTAAGGCACTGACAGAAAAGCACAAGAGCAATTAGGGAGCAGCTAAGTACAAGTACCAAGCCACTTGTGTTAGGTGCTGATTAAATATAAACATGAGAGAGAGAGAGAGAGACATTACCATAAGTGCAGCCATACCAACATCAAGAACTGAAAGCCAAAAGATTTTATGGCCTGGCTCAATAAAGTCATGAATGCGATTGATTGTGCCAAAAGCCCACGAACCAATAAGAATGAGTGGGTAGTAACCCCACCGGTTTAGTGCCTAGAAGGCAAGAAAATGCAAACAGAGGTAGATTAAAAACAGGCACTAGGCCTCAATGTCTGTTGAGAATTAGTTCTTCAATGTGCCGAGGCAAAAATGTTACGAGTTATGACCAATACACGCTGAAAGATAGTAGTAAGTATATAAACTACATATAAAAAAGACTAAGCAAATCATACTATGACAACTTACTTCAATCTTTTGCTAGCTTGCGGCTGCATATATTGGCAACAAGCAGATTAAAATGCATGATTTACCCAAGAAGTAATGTGGAAACTGAACTCGCTCTCTCCCAGTACTATTGTCCACTTATCCTTTCTAAATGTCCCAAAACAAATGTCAACTTAACATAGTACTCATTGCTTTGTTCCAGTAATACCTCAAAGACTTAAAATGCTTTTTTTGGTAACTTCTGAATTGGTAATTGATGCTAACAAATTGCATTGTCTTAACTCCTTTTTATGTACAAGTTAGAGAAATCATAAGTAATGTTTATGTATGGGGATGAGAAAGTACATGAGTAAAGTTTTTAAGCTAAAAGTTACAAAAGGGCCTACTGAAGTTGTAAATAATTCATATTGCAACTACATCCCCAAATCTGTTAATTGATTTAAACACCATATTGCAACTTGCAACAACAGGGCAGATACAATCCTGTCTTACCAGAAATTGCACCATGAATGATGAATAGGCATCTTATTCACTATTTCACTACCATGTTTGTTTCAAGGGATTATAAAGCCCAGACTAAACCTTGTTTTTTAAAAACAAATTTAAAGGACAATAATCCCATTTAACTAAATATCAACCATCTTTTTGATTAATTTCTATGAGGTAGTAATGGGTATTATAATCCCATAGAAATGAATTACAAAGATGATCAAAATGTAGATCTATAGGATAATAATCCTTTAATTTGAGGTAAATCGCGTGATAGCCCCTGTATTACATTCCATTTAAACAAACTTGGCTTTATGTTTCCATATGACATACACTATGGATCCAAAAAAGCATCACATAGGCCTCAATGTAGCTTATCATTAGACTGCTTTAATTATTTGAACTGTCCAAAACACCCAGACACTTGTATCATCCAGAAGGACTTAGAGTCTGGATAACACAGTTCACAGAAAAGCAAATAATATAATCTCATGTTTAATCAAGAATATTTAATAGTAAGATACTATACATGAACTAGGCATAATGACAGACTGAGACTCGGGGTCACACACTAGATATTAGTTGTGTGAGGTTGCAATGATACCTAGTGTGGTCAAGTAAAGTTAATGCCAGACCAACCAAGCATCTAGTATATTAGGTGTCTAATAAGTAGCCTTCATTATTTAATAAATTATATAGAATGTACTACACTGTGCTAATTATCTTTAGGTCTTCCCTATAGCAAACATACTTCGAGGACAATAATACTTCAAAGTTTGAGGTGACAAGTACAATCAACCAAGTCTATTATCCATCACAAAACAAAACAAAATTTGACAACTATATCTTTATAAGTTTGCATTTAGGGTTTTCACTCCGTCCTTTGTTTTCTATTTTGATTGTTACTGTAATCTTAGAGGGGTGTATTGGATTGGGATTTTAAAGCATTTTTTTTGCATTCATGAAATCCGAGGGTATTCGATTGGGATTGTTTGAAATCCATTAAAATCTTGAGGTATTCAATTGTGATTTCAAATTATGCTACAAAATCTGGTGGTATTTAATTGGGATTTTAAATTATGCTTTAAAATCCGATTGTATTCAATTGGGATTGTTTAAAATCCATTAAAATCTGATGGTATTCAAATGCTGATGGATTTTTTTTCATTTCATAAAATGATGGATTTTGTGGCATTCTTCAGTGTATTTTAAGTTTTTTGAAATCCCACCAAAATCAATGGGATTTTGAAGCATTGTACCTAAATCCTATCAACTCTGCGACATTTTATCAAGAATCCGCACAAAATTAAAACAATCCATTAAAATCCATAGACTAAAAACAATCCATTAAAATCCCAATCGAATACACCCCCGTTAGTATCAATCTTGTTCCCCCATTAGCTTTTGCTTGGTCCTGCTCCATAGGACTAGGAATAAACATATATAGAGGTATTGAACAGTGACATATTTTTATAGCATATATAAAAATTGTTACAGCAAATTCTTAAATTTCCATAAGGTTAATTGTATGTATATCAAACATTATATACCTGAATTAATAAAATAAATTGAACATAGAGTTTCAGCCAAGATGTCGTTAATGTACATTCAACATTGTAAACAAAGAAATAATTCAAAAGCCAAAAAATTTAGAAGTGCATTTGTTCATCTGAAGTCTGAACCTATAAAAGAGAAAGAAAAGATATTTCATACTGAAAATAAAGGGTTTAATTCTCGAAAAGAAAGCATATGGCTACATGGAAGGTAATATAAAAAAAGAAACAGATATGATGAGCAAAAAGGAGGATCAAACATGTATTTAGCGTCGCAAAAGAACCATATATTCACAATAGACCATTTTAACAAACAAACTACTATTCCAAGTTCTAACCCAAGCAGGCTATCTTTAAAAGAACAAATATAAGAAGAGTACCTTCATGTCTGTTCGTGCATTTGTGTGGACTGCTCGATCTGCCATACCCACTGCCATCTGAAAATTCAATATCAGATAATTGTGGGCATATGAACTCAGCAGAACCACAAAAGATATTAGATATTTAAAAGCTGAGATACTCTAAACCTAAAATACAAGAGAATACTAATGAGATGCGTGCACATACACGGGCTGCATTGTTAAGCATTCGTATCACTTGGAAGTAGGTAATTCCATTGAAGATAATTGCACCCCATAGTGGAGCATAAAATGTTACAAAGTGAACAACCTACAGACAGGAGCAAATATAACATCAATAAATTAATAGGTCAAATGCAAAACATGCAAAGAATATAATAATCATATCTCATCAACATGCAATGTTGGTTTTTTAACAACTCTCACTATCAGGCCTGAAAGGAGATGATCTTGAGCACCAAGGTTCAACCATCTTGGTACCAACCATGCAATCTTAAGATGAATAATTATAGCCCCATAGCTAAATATGAAAGGATAAGGGTTGGCGACAGAAGCTAAGGCACAATTTTGATATATGACAGAAGTAATCTCTATCTCTTGTATCATGATCAAATAGCAATAAGATTCTTCTTTAGTAAAAGATAATTTAAAATTTACAATGATACCATCAACGTTTATTTTGATACGTCATGTATTGACATAATATTAAAGAACAAAAATATGTATTTGAAAGTATATATTTGCATAATTACATGATATACATATGTATACAGTATATATACCAAGAAACTCTTACAGATATCATATCTATTCATATACCCAAAACAAAGGCCCCTGTATGACTGAAAGAACCATATTGCACAGACTATAAATAGAATCCAGAGAACCACATTGCACAGACTACAAATATAAGTCAACGAAAAAAGATGATACACCCAGAATTATAAGTAATTCAGGATCATAACTGCAGAAATTAGCAACATTAAATCAGCATAACTTACAAGTTCATAGCCTACACTTTTGATGACTGTAACAAGAGCAACAATTTTTGCCAAGGTTTAACTATCAGTTATCAAAAGATACGATAAAAAAGGTTAATTTACAAAAGAATTGACGAGCTGCTTACTGAAACCTATGTCCTGCGCTATTCACTTAATGTAACATACAAGATTATAAGGAAAAAAAAAGAGTTCATAATTAGATGGTGGAACCCGTCTCATCGATAGTAATATTGCAATTACCCTTCTTTCCCATTCCCAGTCATCTCAACAAGCTAAAGCAGATAAATAGGGAAATGATCTAATTGAAGAACATGCATATGTGATTCTTCTAAGTTTCATGAAATCAAGCAAAGAATAATGCAAGATATAAATGCCAATTGCCTGAATCCAAGACTTCAGATACTTGCCTTTGCTGCACGTCCTGACTCTGTCCAGCACCATGCACCTACACGAGCTATATGCTCGTGGTCATTACTAATGGAGCGCATCACAGTCATCAATAATGAAGTTCCTGCATATTTATTTAAAAATCCAACTCAGCTTTACTATAGCAGCTAACAAGAAAAAGATGGTAATGTAGCAGCTAACAAGAAAAAGATGGTAATGTAGCAGCTAACAAGAATAAGGTGGTACAAAATTAAAAGTAGATTGTGCAAGAACCAGTTCTAGAAAATGTAAGAAGAGTTCTAGAAATTGTAAGAAAAAAAATCCCCAACAACTTGCTTAATCTTTAAAATGCACTGGAACTGTATGTTGAAATGTGCTGAAACCAAGTACTCCCGGTAGATAAAGAAAACATTTGTCTCAGTTGATATAACATTCTAACGGAAAGGAAAATAGATTTTAACTGGAAAACATTTGTTTTTAAAATCTTAATCAACTAAACCACATTAAAATTTTCAGTTGTTGGGAAGTCAAAAAAATAGTTTAATCAAATAAAACAGCTAACCCTACATGTGGTTCGAAGTTCTTACGGAATGATGGGACCTACCCCATTCTTAAGTGGTAGAAATACTGTGCAAACATCAGTTCCTATGAAAGATAAAGTGATAAACATTTCAAAGCTGTAATGATAGCGGATCAGGGACATTAGGGGTGCAAGCTCATTGGTGACATACTCACATACACATAATTGATCTCGCATATATTAAACAATTACAACTAATCAAAACATACCCCAAACATACAGATGAAACATAGGCTCCAAGTCCTCTACATCTGCTTTGTGTCTAACAACAGTACGATGAAGAGTAAATGCAATTGTAGTAGTCCACAGAAAAGAAGCGACACAAAAGAAATGGGTGCTATATCCCTGGGCGTAACAAAAAAACCCTTTAGATGGATCCCTGCATAAGCATTAAATATATTATCTGGTAAATATAGTCCAAGGATATGAAACAGAAGCAGGTTTCAATTCAATCTAATATGTATACCCAATTATACTGAAGAAGCTGCATAGCATGTCCTGCGGGGTTCAAAAAAAGTAGAGTTGATTAGTAATTTAGTATCCTACTCATTAAAAGCAATACTGGAGAAAAATACGTCGGCAATTATTTTATAATACAAGAATACGGAGCTTGTATAAGAACAAATTTTTCAGGATAAACGAGGGGTACCAACAACCAAATTCAGAGTTTAACATACAGGTAAAGTCAGTGCCACTTTTAATATAACAAAACAACACGTGTCGGATAAAACCTTTTTTCAGTAGTCCTACACTGTCACCAAAAATTAACTAACAATTCTGAGCACCAATTCCAAAATTATGAATATCATTCTTCTCCATCAATTATCTTTTATCAGAAGTGCTCTAACAATTCATGATAACAACAGTAACAATAAGTATGACACATTTATTTACTTCATAAACCTAACTGTATATACTGGCATCATCCAGATCCTAAACAAGTAGATCCTAAGTAATTAATTTACGCGATCTCAATGCTCGGAGACCATCAACTTACTTCCGCACCTACATTTTCCTCTCACACGCATTCCAACTATCAGAAATTCCGCCATTGGAAAACAAATAATAACTAAAAGCACGATTCGACATACATTTCACAATATGAAACAAAATGCAATTAAAAAACTGAATACAATTCGACACGAAAGGAGATAGGATAAGTTCAGATGCATACAGAGAGAGCGAGAAAGAAGACGAGTTTGAAAGAGAACTTGCGAAGGTCTTTCAAAAGAAGGTAACAAAGCACAATAAAACTTGATCCTAATAATGACAGACTTGATGCTCCGGTGTTCAGTGACGTCAGAATCCGGCGATCTTCGGCCGTTAAGTTCCCCATCATCGCCTGATATGACGCCATCGCCGCCGGCGATGTCCGACGGTGAATTCAATTAGGCTTTTTGGAAATCTTGTCCAATTATTGTGTCTAGGGTTTTCATTACAACAAATTGGGGTAATTTTATTTAGGAAAGGACTACGAGTATGACTTTATTTAAATCCGTCAAAAAGCAACATGACGCTTTGGCCGAGTGGTTAAGGCGTGTGCCTGCTAAGTACATGGGGTTTCCCCGCGAGAGTTCGAATCTCTCAGGCGTCGAATATTTTTTTTCCCACTGTATCAGGCGTCGTGTTCGTCTTCTCTCTTCTTAAAATAACTTGAGCGTTAAATTCATACCAATATAAACTTTGCGGATTGAGACCCTTAAATCCAGTGCGTAAAATAATTGTTAAATCATCTATCAAATGTTACTCTCTTTTTTTTCAGTCAGATCAAGTGTATCTGTGAACTTGTAAACTAAAATATTAAATTAAATATTTTTTTGTTGATATGATATCACATCTTTTAAGGATTTGCACAATGATCACAAATCTTAGTCATGATAAATTTTAAACATGTGAATTTTTCGTCCGGTTTTTGCAAGCTCTATGACAACTTGACAACTTGAATCTCTCATATTAAAGCCTGCAATTGTTTCCTCTTTCTGTTTCATCATTCAGCGAGTTGCGACATGTATACATACTGCTTGTTAGGGGAGAGCATGGGCCGGTTCGGCTCGGTTTTGGGATAAAACCGGAACCGGAACCATATATCTTCGGTTTTAAAAATTGAAAACCGCAACCGCCGGTTCAGGTTCAGGTTCGGGTTCGGTTTCGGTTTAAAAAACACCGGTTCGGTTATATTCGGTTCGGTTTCGGTTATAAAACCGACATATATAAGAATGAAAAATAATACACGATCGAGACAAATTGGTGCGCGTTATCTGGACATAATAATTAATATAACTTTCTGTCAATAATATGAAACTAGCTCTGGAATTCTCATGCTGAATATCATATATCATAAGATCAGAACTTCATGGTAGACATCTCCATATGGAGGTGGCTTTTTTGACGCATGATTCAGGATGATTGAGAAAATGGGTTAATGAGGTACCAGATAGAAAATAGAAGATACAGAATTGGTAGTGGCAAACTGGAAGTGAGCAAATGATATATTCACCGAGCATGAAATATTAACACACTCTTATGTTTCTTTTAAGCATCAGAATAGATTTATTGATTTTTAGACATGATATATATTATATATTATATAATTATTATATATTACATATATTATTTATTATTTTATTATTATTTTAATAATCGGTTCGGTTCGGTTTTTATCGGTTCGGTTGGGAGGTATAACCGGAACCGAACCATTTACATCGGATCGGTTTTTAATTTTTCGGTTTCGGTTTCGGATCGGTTTTTTCCGGTTTCGGTTCGATTTCGGTTTCCTTTTGCTCAGCCCTACTGCTTGTTGCGGGGTTTAGTCTGAGATAGCCGGTGCTAACTGCTAAAAACTGGATTGGTGACATGTTTTTTGGTACATTCCAAATTTTATAATCAGCTACATGCATTAACATTACTCCCTGCTTTTTTTAGTTATCGCATTTGTATTGTTATCGGTCAATTTGACTAATTTTTTATCAAAGATTATAAATAATTCTTTCATTATTCTTCAAAAACTGAAAAGTATATTTTAAAGTAGATTAAAAGTTATCGTGCCCACGGTATACACGGGATAGCCAAATTATTTCCGATGACATATTTTTTTTATTTTTTCAAATGATAAAATATTAATAAATATTAATAAAACTTTGATTAATTTGACGGGTACAAAATCAAATGTGACAACTAAAAAAGGACGGAGAGAGTCTTAAACACTCCTTCTCGGTCGGGAATCGACATGAATTCCAAAATTCATAAAAAATATTATAGATTAACTTTTCTGAATAAACATAAAAATATTAACTACGGTATACCGTATAATTGTCTTTTGTCAATGGTACCATCACAATTTTTTTATGATAACCCTGTATTATGCTTTGAATCAGTTTGTATGATTTAAGAGTCTGTTTTATATATTTTTAATAAAAATTTAATTATAGTTTATTTAATATTTTGAAATAAATTATATTACATTTTCATAACTCGGGGATTATATGTAAAATCATAAGTAAATAATAATCACAAATAGTAGTAAAAAATGTGATGATATTATTCGCATAAGTCAATTGTACGGTGGTGTAATAGAGAATATTCCGTAAAAATATACTCCCATCCAATTATTTACAATAATCCGTTAAAATATACTTCCATCCAATTATTTACAATGATTTTGGGCACGAAAGTTGAAAAATATGTATAAAATAGTGGAAAAGAGAAAGAAAGGTGAGTGAAGGTGTGGGACCTATTGATTTTTAATATATAAAAGAGAGGTAGTGGAATAAAAGTAGTGTGAAAAGAGAAGAAAAGTGGGAAAGCGGTGACCCATTAACTATTTTAGAAAAGTTTTGTAATGTAAAAAAACGAGTGGGACGTAGAAAACCGTAAAGAATCCAGTGGGACGTAGAGAGAAATATTTAGATTTTTATAAAAATAAAGATTTTTAAAAATAATTTATAAAATTATATTTTATAAAAGTTTTAAATACGTGTCAAACAATGGTGTGGTAATTTATTTTTTTTTTAAAAAATTCAATATGAGGAACGTTTTACTCCAAATTCTAAAATGATACACATAAACATGTAAAATACTCCCTCCGTCCCATTTTAACTGCTTTTGATTTTTTTACACGTATTTTAAGGTGTTAAAAAAATCACATACAAACATAATTATTGTTTATAAAATTTATATCAAATAAAAGTTTAAGAATCTAAACTTTTATTTGATATAAGAATTAAATCTTTTTATTGAGCGTAGATACTATTTTTTTACACCTTTGTCGAAAAGTCAAACTTAAAATGGGATAGAGGGATAATCTCCGTATAAACTTGCACTATATGAATTTGACTTGCCCAACTATGACGCCATGACTCCCTCAACAACCAACCAACCAAAACGCAACACAAAAACACAAACTCACCATTCATTTCCCACCCCACACTAACCTAAAATCATGGGCTGCTCTTGCCTCAGCTTCACCTCATTATACGCCACCTACCTCCGCCGCTGTCTCATCTCCGCCGGCCTCACCTCCAAACACATCACCATCGACGATCAAACCCGCATCCACTTGTGGGCCCCCAAACACACCACCTCCGACGCCATCCTCCCCAAGCCCGCCGTCCTCCTCATCCACGGCTTCGGCCCCGCCGCCATGTGGCAATGGCGCATGCAGGCCGTCTTTCTCGCCAAGCTCTTCGATGTTTACGTGCCGGACTTAGTGTTCTTTGGGGAGTCGTTCACGTCGGGGCCGGAGAGGTCGGAGGTTTTTCAGGCGGAGTGCATGGGGAAGATGATGGAGAAGATGGGTGTGGAGAGTTATGCGGTGGTGGGGACCAGTTATGGGGGGTTTGTGGCGTATAATATGGCAGTGAGGTGGCCGGAGAGAGTTGAGAAGGTGGTGATCGCCAGCTCGGGGGTGAATATGAGGTTGAGAGATAATAAGGAGCTGGTTAAGAGAGCGAATATGGAGAGGATTGAGGAGGTTATGCTGCCGAAGACGGCGGCGCAGTTGCGGAGTTTGACGGCCTTGGCGGTTTTCCGGCGGACGCGCGTGCCGGATTTCTTCTTGAATGATGTTATTCGGGTAAGTTTGCGTTTGAATCATTTCGGAATTTCTAGCATTTCTTTTTATCACTAAAATTTTTTTCGAAATCATTAACATTTTCATTGTTGTTTGGAAACTAAAATAGTATTTGTTTTCAAGATTTTAAATTTGGCTTTTTATTGCAATAATACTCGTAAGTCACGGGACTCCATGGAGTAATTAAGAATTTTACCATTAATGATTCAGTTCTACAAACGTGGTGTTAACCGAAGTAAAAAAAATCGAAATTCATAAAGAATATCGGTAGGGGTCAATTTCAGGGGGAGCTTACAAGTATTGTGTTCATAATACATATTTTTTTTATTAATGAGTAGCTTCCAAAAGTAGGTGATCAAACCTTTTGAATTGAGGAAATTAGACAAGAAATGAGGGTCATGTTATTAGCTTTTACACTATTTAGTCGCATCAAACTAGACCATGGTCCAGATTTCTTTAATCAACAAGCTGGTTAATTAGATTATAATTGATATTTCCAGTTTTAAAATACTTGTCCATTTTTAACTAGCTAAATCATTTAATTTTGATCAAAAATTATATATATTATTATATGATCATAAAAAGTTGAAAAAATAGTTTTAGTAAAATTATATTGTCCAGATTTTAAAAATCATAAAACTTAAGTCAAAATAAAAAAGAATAAGTGATCTGGAAAAAATTGAAAGCGGATAAATAATAATAATAATATGAGGATGAGGGGAGATTATGGGCCTGTTTCTTTCCGAGGAGCAGAAGCTACTTCTTACTTCTGCTTTTTTGACCCGTTTGTGTAACAAAGTACAAGCATTTTTAAGAAGTTGAGAATGCTAGCTTCTTTCTCACAGCTTCTGTTTTTTTTCCAAACACTTTATTAACTTATTTACTTCTCACTTCTCATCCACTTCTTTACTTTAAGCAAGGAAGCATTTTTTTTAAATTTGCCCAAACGGCCTCTATATAATGTACCATAATTTTGCAGACATTGTACAATGAAAATAGAGAGGAGAAGTTAGAATTATTAAAGGGATTGACAATTGGACAGAACGACATCGTCAACTTGTCTCCTCTTAAACAGGTATCTCCCAGCTCTCACCCACCTTTTTAGTGCCACTTTCTATAATTGGACGGCCAAAATTAAAATGGATACAATATGTGTTGTTATGCAGGAGGTGCTGATCATCTGGGGAGACAATGATAGAATATTTTTGTTAGAGAAAGCACAGGAGCTTAAAGAGTACGCAACTTACTTTTCTTCACGTTAAAAGCATTATATAATACTCATAATTAAGGATACATGTAAGATTTGGTGTTAAATGATAATGGAATATCTTTCGTATCACTTGGTCTTTTTGTAGCCAGCTGAAAAGAAGAAAGGTTTACCAGAAATTAATTATTTTGATGATAATGTTATAAAATGGATGCAGGATGCTGGGTGGGAATGTAAAATTGGAAGTGATAAAGAATGCAGCACATGTACCGCAGCTGGAGCATCCGAAACAATTCAATACCATTCTCAAGAATTATTTATGTGGATTATAGATACTTAATTAATTTGTTGCAAGATATGGATTAGTTTTCTCAATTATTTTACTTGTAGAGTACCATTTTGCCAAACTTTCGAGTTTTGATGGTTCAAATATAATATATGTACAGCTTCTTGTATCGTCCCAAAATTATAATGTCAGATATTCTAGTCCGGTTCAGTAATCGACGATAGACAAAATTCATTTTTCTTTCCTTCCCCGTTCTTATCCCCAAGTTTTTGAGTTATAATATACAGAGAAGAGAGTATAATAGAATGAAAAGATTTTCTTTTCATATTGTGCTTCCGAGTTTGTTTTTAGAAGAAACAAAACAATTAGACAAAAAGCTTTCACTGTTTTCTCCACAAGCTTCTTCCTGAAAATGAGATGTTAAGCTCTCACATATTTTTTTAAAATATTAGCCCTCTTCTTATTTCAATATTTTCTTTTCAATTAATTATACAAACCCAATTAAAGTCCAACTAGAAAAGCTTACTACCAATTTTGAGATAGAATCCTACTTAGTTTTGAAATTTATTATGTATATTGTTTTAAACATTAAAAAGCTTTTATTAGCAGATGCAGGATCATACATATATTTAGGAAAGAGTATAGGCTGGTTCAGCTCGATTTTTGGATAAAATTGTAACCACATCTTCGGTTTTTTAAAATCCAAGATCACAACTGCCGGTTCGGATTCGGTTCTAAAAATCTCGGTTCGGCTTGGTTTTGATTACAAAACTAACAACTATAAAATTGAGAAACAATATGCAAATGATACAAATTGATGCAAGTAATTCAAAGATAATAATTAATCCAGCAGTGAAATTCAAGTTTCGACATAAATAACAGAGATATTCTAAATATTTATATTTTAAATATTCTGAATTAAATAAAATTTTATAACCTAAATATTAATCTCATCTTTTTATCCATATATCTCAACTTATTAATTCAATGTTAATGACCTATATTTTATCTACTCTCTTTAATCTTTTATACAATTTTGATATTTGTATCTAACACTAATATACAGAAAGGGTTAATTATCTAGTTGGTCACTGAAGTGGGCTTAATGTATCAAGTTGGTCACTGAAGGGAAAACAGTATCAAGATGGTCACTAAAGTCACCATAAATATTAAACAAGTACCTTCAAATATGAGTTCAAGCAATAAAAATATTATTTATAGAATTTTACACATCATTTTTAAATGTTACCATAACCAACTAAGAGGTTATGACTTATAGTATTTATGATAATATATTTAGATTTTTCCAAGTTTTTTTATTATTTATTTTTTATTATATAGTTAATTTATTTGTTTTAATTAAAAATAAATAATAAATAAACTTGATAAAATCTAAATATATTATCATAAATACTAGAAGTCATAACCTTTCACTTGATTGTGGTAACATTCATAAATAATGTGTAAAACTCTATAAATAATAGTTTTACTGCTTGAACTTATATTTCGGGGTACTTGTTTGATATTTATGGTGACTTTAGTGACCATCTTGATACCGTTTTCATTTCAGTGATTAATTTGATACATTAAACCCACTTCAGTGACCAACTAGATAATTAACCCTATACAGAAATGTTGTATTGAATAAAATATCTTGTGAAATCTAAAACATACTTTATATCGGTCATAACCATTCTATATTATCTCTCATTAAAGTATGTCATTATTGAGCAATTCAATTCGATTTAAACTCGTATCTCAATATTAGTTGACAATTAAAATTTGATAAGGAGTAAATTTCAGGAGTATGGCTACGTTTACATCGATTTGCAAAAATGTGGATAAATTTTAAAATTTCCACAATGGTGGCTGGATTTTGGTTCAACCTTTCGAAAAATTGACTGCCGTTAGTGGTTAGTTTTCAGCTGTTAGCTCATTTAAAAACACTAGCTGTTTGCCCGTACTTCGCACATGGAATTTTTCCTTTTTCTTTGATCCAAAATTATATATTATTAGCTATTGTTGGCGGTGATAAAGAGATATATTATTTCGAGAGGAGTAAGTGAATATTTTTGTCATGTATATATTTTATTATCGAACAGACATACATATAAGCCACGTCACTTTGAAGTCAACAATAACTTTAAATACGATACATGAATTATATAGCGTCGTAGAATATTGTTTTAGCTAGAAATCATGTTCAAAAGAAACAAATATGCATAAGCTAGATCCTTCCTCACAGAATCAATCAATGCATAGCTGGTGCGTGCCATTTTCTTCCTCAAGTTTCCTGCAAGATTAAAATTATATGATCATACTGCACATAATAATTTAACCATTTTTATCTTTTTGCTGCACGATTTGGCTGAACCTGGTGTATTCCCATTATCTGCAACATCTTCGGCCTTCTTCAGTAAAAGAAAACATATAGTATTTGTACAATGATATAATAATGTTAACGTGTGGGCAAGTGACATATAGACCTACATCTTTGTAGCCAGTGATCTCTAGGTCTGAGGTACTTGCTTCTGACTTTGACGAAACTGTGAATTCACGATCAAATGCATCTGTAGCATTGTACACGGTGCTCTTGAGAAGGATATTGTCTTCATTGAGCTCAATCTTGAAAGTGAACTCCTTTCCATGAATAGCTTTCAATTCACTCGGATAATCTTTAAGATTGCTTTCATCCTATGAACACAAAGCATGTTAAAAATTCGCCTTAAATGAAGATGCAGTAACATGTAACATTCAATTAAGGTAGTCAATACATCACCTCTCAGCGAAAGTGAAGGGGCGGTTACGTAAAAATATAAAGTTAACAAAATTGGGTAGTCTCTTCTTCAGCGAACCCTCCTTACTCTTTTTACTTTCTTTCCGATTTAATCCTGCTGCCGCTTGTCTCCTTTTGTTAAAAGTCAACGCCATCATTTCTCTCAACTTTCACTCAATCTCTTTCCTCTCTTATCATCGAGATATGTATGATGACTGAGATCATCACCTGATGATCAGAAGTTACACCGCCGCTTCCACTGCCGAAAAGTCAACTCACCCAGCAACCCCTAATCGATCAACGAGGAATAACCCAACAATCTTATCATTCTAAATGTACAAGGAGCAAAGAGAAATGAGAGTACAGAAGACTTGCATGGGATGTTGAAACCATTTATTCCTAAACAAGACTCGCAAAATGAATCATTTTATCACAGAATACAAACAATTAGTTCACAAAATATACCTACAGCGAAAAAGGGGTTTTCCGGTACCAGGTTGGGCTGGCGAGTAGGATAGGCCGACCCACAATATTGTTGTCTACCATCTGAACAATTTGTCGACGGTTTCATGGGCAGAGGTTTGAGGGGGAGAGATTGTTTGCGAGATAGATGGTGGAAAGAGATGATGAGAGTGGATGGTGACGTGCATAGGTGTGTTTTGCATTGTATTTCCTGTATCTCTTGTTCGGGTTCTATATGACCCGAATGAATATAATATGACCCGTTATAAATTTTAAAAATATAGATGTACCCGTTACTCTGCTACATCCGTTAGGTAGATTTAACGGGGGTCAACATTTTGAAAGGTAGAGTCGAAATACATTCACCATTCTGCAAATTTTAAAATTCAGCCACAATTTTATAAATCCATGTAAAACGTAACCAAACTCCTGAAATTTACTCATTCGATTGATGATAAACGAGTTTGAGTTTTTATATAAAATTATTCCTTTCACAAAAAATTAAGGGTCTGCAACTCACTTCTGCCTAATTAAATGATTTTTTCAATAAGAAATTCTACCCATTTGTAGTTTAGTAAAAAATCAATTGAACCTCCTGACATAAAAAAAATCAATTGAACCCGGTTGGACGGTGGCACAAGCATAGTCGATAATGTTGAAAATAGACAAGAAGAAATGGAAGCAAAACAGACAAGGATTGAAATGAATTTGACCGGTCAAAAAGGCATAGGGTCTTAGTCAAAAGTGTGTACGCCGAAATCCAGCCAATTTTCCTTTTCATACATGTAAATAAACTACACACATACGTTGTACAGTATATACTAACATATGTCCAAATTTGACTATGGTTAGAAACTAGTCACTCTGTAGTTAAAAAACACACACACACACACACACACAAAATACACACACAGCTCTCTCTCCGATCTCTCCACCGTCGTCGATCTCCCGTCACTCCCTCTCTCTGGTTCTCTCTCTCTCTCTCTATCTCTCGCGATTATATAAAGTTGTCTCTTTTATATCGCTTTTTGACATTCATATGAGGCTGTTTTGACATGTGATAATGTCAATATGCAATCTTTAGAAGAATGATAGTTTGAATGGCTTTATGTTGTTATGACTGTGTGAATTGTGTGGGGAAATGTGTGTATTTTACTCTGTATGGTTTAATTGTTTTTTTACTGGGAATTTGTTTTTTATTTGGGAAATTTACTGATGTTTGATTGATGTTGAATTTACCGTTTGTTTTGTGTATGTTTTTGTTGGGTTTGAGTTGATGCCTGTTGTTTGTTTCTTTTTGTGGAAAATTTAGATTCTGATTTTTCTTTTCTGAATTTTGGATTTGTTCCTCAAGTGGAATTGAGTGTGATTGGTTGCTTTTAGGTTCTGAATACAATGTCAACTGAAAAAGTTTATGTTGATGATTGTAGACTGTCTAAATATCTGTTGTACTTGATAAATTTGTTATCTTAAAGTTTCTGCATTGGTTTTGGACTTGATGAATAGGTCTTAAATTGTTTCTGGAAATGAGATGAATGGAGCACAAATTGCCACTTTTTTATTAACTATATGCATTATAAAGGATATACTAGACTATTTGAACATCTTGACGGGTAAAGGTTAAAGCTAATTCGTCATACATTTGCAAGTAATCTACTAGGTTACCTAACACATTTAAATCTTTCAAACTTGTTGCAAGTCATCTATGATATGAAAATTGTTTCCGGCCTTATGCGAAACTAACGCCATATTTGTTAGAAGGGATTATAATCCCCCGATTATTACCTTATTTATCTCAAATGTAAAGGATTGTAATCCCACAAATTCATATTTCAATCATTGTTTTAGTTCATCTCCGTGGGATTATAATACCTTGTGAGCGAAGGTATTGTAATCCATACCAATGAATCAAAAGGTGATTGCAATACAATCCCATGGGATTATAATCCCTTAAATTTGAAGATATAATGTAGTTGTCCGGGGATTACAATACTTAAACAAACATGGTCTAAGTGTATTATACATAATGTACCATAAAGGTGACGTGGCGATTGACTTTTGATCTTATTATACAGTATTTTTTTGCTTGCTGCTTTTACTTGTATACTTTTGATGGTGTATGGCTGATCTACGCAGGCTTCAAGGTGGGAGCTGGACGGGAACTAAGGGGTCGGGCCTTGTGATGCCAGTTGTAGCTTGACAAGTGCACTTTTATATGCTGTTTTCAGTATTAGAAAATATGGGTTCTCTCTGCAGTAAACAGCGACACAATCCAGCTGATTCCGAAGAAAATGCACAGGTGGAATCTTTGTGATTTATTATTTTTCTTATAAGTTTTGTAATTAAAGTAAAACTGCACAAACTAGAGAATTTTTTTAGTTTTAAAGGACGCATTCTATATAGAATTGAGAACCTACACTTCACTTTGATATTGTTTTGGACTAAATCAACTAATTTTTTCCAGACTGCAGAAATAGAAAGGCGAATTGAGCTAGAAACAAAGGCAGAGAAACATATACAGAAGCTTCTTTTACTTGGTATATAATTCTCAAGTTAGGGTTGCATTAACTTATGTTAATGATTGTATTCCCATTAACTATCAGTGAGTTCAATGTACTAATCTTATGCGCTCCAGTACATCAATGTTTCAACAGTGTCTTAGTGTTGTTATAATCGTTGCCTAGACTTTGTACTCTTTAAAGATGTGGGTTGCTTGGGCTTGAGGTATTGGTCTTCTTTATTATAATATGTATATAAAGATGTTATACAGAAAGCCACTGCCATGCAATCACAATTTTGTCTATTATTTTGGTTTTAAGTAAAGTCTTGTGTGTGTCTAACGCAGAACAAGTGGATGTATAATTTGGTTTAAAGCCTAGTCATAAACCTCTATTAGCAAAGGCCTGATGCAAGTGAAATGATAATATCACCTGTAACTTAAGTAAACTAGAGTAACATTAATTCATTCTACTTAACTAAAATGAATTCTATGTTCCATAACACCAATGAAGTTTGAACTGTTTATTTTATTTACAAAATACAAGTTACTGTCAACCTAAAAACCATTCAACTCGTTAAACTTTAATCAGAATACTTAAAATGGATATTCCTATGTGCTAGATTTCTGATTAAAGGATAAAATAGTTTTACAAGGAGAATAGCTTGTATGATTTTAGGCATTAGCCAGGTAATTTAACTAGATATAATTTCAAATGTTAACTTGAAAGGCAATGTTAGATTGATATTGTTTTAATGGACTACTCTTAGAATTTATGGAGCAATTAGCTGCTATTGGTCTTAAGGAAAATTTTCTTGTCATGTTATACAGTCGGCCGCTCGGCGCTGTTGATCTCATAATACATTCTTTTCATACTGGATGGCGTTGTCTTTTGACTTTTGAATGATGTATATGTTCATATTGTATGGTCAGAAAGAAATCAAAAGTTTGTACTCTACATTTTGTCTCATTTACCTGTATTTGACAGTTGACACTTGTACACTTACTTAAAAAAAATTGTAAATTTCTTGAAAATATTGTTGATTTCGACACTTGGTCACATCTATGTTGGACACTCCCAGCCGAGTCTGGGTAATGAAGATGAAAATTGACTGCTAGACGTGGCCAATTGATATTTTAATTCTGCTATCTAATTGAAGTATTGAACACTATACAATATGTGTAGTTGATGAGACTTTTTTGACGTCATCCTTATTGGCTGCACTCTTATCCTTATTCTATACATCTGTACATTTTAGAAACTTGTGTTGTATTTGTATAATTCATGGATCTAGAGGAGTGACATGTGGCTTTATGAGCTATTAAATGCTTACCGTGTTTAATAGTTAAATAAGTGAATTCACGTATGTATCTTTCAAGTGAATTCACGCATGTATCATATACATTTTTTTGGGGTAATTGATGTCGTGTATTTTTTAATGTAAAGGTGCTGGAGAGTCGGGAAAATCGACGATTTTTAAACAGGTAAAATATTCATGCCTCATAAATTTCTTTCATAAAATTTATAGTATTTTTCATGTATGGAGACTGATGTTTTCTCAAGCCTTTTGCAGATAAAACTTCTATTTCAAACTGGATTTAATGAAGCAGAGCTAAAGAGTTATATTACAGTTATTCATGCAAATGTGTATCAGATAATAAAAGTATGCGATACTTGTAAGCTTGTGTTGATTATTTCCTTTATTGCAGAGTAACACATAAATTGTTATCTGCTTAGAAGGAATACCTTGCAGCATTTATTTTTTGTTTTTTCATTGTAACACAAAACTATATTCTGGAACTTGGATCAATATTGAATTTTTTTTACTTTGCCTGAACAGATATTGTATGACGGGGCAAAGGAATTGGCTCAAAATGAAGAAGAATCATCAAATTATGCCTTATCGGATGAAATAAAGGTGCTATATTTCTTTCATCTGCTTTCCTTTTTATTCAAAGCTTTAGAACAGGACATAACGCGGTTGTGCTTTCTAAACTAGGTGGAAGAATTGAACTGGTTTTGTGATACTTATTTAATTGTGATAATTGTGTATTCAGGAAATAGGGGAGAAACTGTCGGAAATTGGTGGCAGGTTGGATTATCCTCGCCTCACTAAAGAGCTTGCTCAAGAAATAGAAACTCTCTGGAAAGACGACGCGATACAGGTATTTTTTTTTTATAAATAAATTCAGTTTTACAGTGTAGTTGTGGATACAACTTTAATCAACTTTGATTAGCATGCAAGTTATATCATAAATGGTTCCATTCTCTGTTTTTCGGCAATTATCACATGATAAAGTTTGCAAGTGTTGAGATTACTCATTTATTGCAGGAAACGTATTCGCGGGGTAATGAACTCCAAGTTCCTGACTGCACTCTTTATTTTATGGAAAATTTGCAAAGGTTGGCTGTTGCAGATTATATTCCAACAAAGGTATTCAATGTTAGAACTTACACGTATTATATTTTATTATATATTTTGTAATCACTAGCAGTTTTTAGTTAAGAGGAAATATATTAAGCTCTCACATTTTAGGATAAATGTGTTACGAGGGCAATAGTTGTAACTTGTAAGATTACTTTTTCCACCTTGGTCTTTACAACCAAATGAATATATTTTGAATACATTTGTGAAACTATAGCCTGGAAAGATAGTGGTTAATTGTATATTGAAAGAAGTGGCTATTTTCGTAAAACTTTCTCTAATTTACATGCTGTATTAAGGCTATAACTTGTTATGTTTTTGTACTTCTTTGCAGGAGGATGTTCTTTATGCAAGGATCCGTACATCTGGTGTTGTAGAAATTCAGTTCAGGTGATTTATTTGTTCAGCGCTTAAATCTATCATTTTATTTTTAGTCTTGCTGGTTAAGATCTGAGGTTTCCCTTTCAAAGTAATTAGTGATCGAATTTTGTTATATATGGAGTACATTATGTATTGAAGTGATCATTTTTCCTTCTGATGTCAACAAGGTATTAGCACACAGAAGCATCTTTGTATATACAACCTAAGTATGCATAATTTTAAAACCCATAATCTATAGGATGTCATTAATTTTGTTTTTCTCTGAATAAGAGTTGGTAATTTTCTATAGAGAATTAACTTATTATTTGTAGATTGTAAATCTTGTATAAATTTCATTTCAACATCAGTTGCTCTTTGGGCTATATATATTGCATCACATTTTCTGCAAATTTGGTTTTGCAATCTATGTCTCGTCCCCCATAAAGTTATATTTCAGCTATATATTTTTTGTATGATGTTCTTTGTTTTCATTTTGGGTCCTAGTAGCTGCTATAATTACAGTTAAACGAAATGTATATATGATGGCACCCCCAATGGTGGCATGCAACTGTGGTTAGATTCATTTGTTTTTTTGCCTAGAATATAAATCAATATTGTTCTCTTCACTGTATACTTTCACTTGGCAAGCGACAGCCACTGTTTTCTGAAGTATACATTTCCTTCCGCCAAAAGTTGCTTAAATTTCCATCTCCATAAATTTTTACTTAAGCACAACGTATATCCTATCAGGCTATCACATCCCCACATCATCGAAATTATATCCATATTGCATTAGTATAAATCTAGTGCTCTCTATAGCATCTTGACTGCATTTTGTACGAGAATGGCGACATGCAAGCCTTTGATGTTACCCTGTATGTTTAGTGTCTTCACTTTTTGCCACAAATCATATTCTATAATTTGCTTATGATCTCTTGGCGGTTACTTATTTGTGATCTTGATACCTGCAGCCCGGTTGGGGAGAACAAAAAAAGTGGTGAAGTATATAGACTATTTGATGTTGGAGGTCAGAGAAATGAGAGAAGAAAATGGATTCATCTGTTTGAAGGTGTTACAGCTGTGATTTTTTGTGCTGCTGTTAGTGAGTAAGAATTATTCTCTCTATAAGACTGTTGCATGTTTGAAATTAAAACCTTATGCTGCAACCTGAAACATAATTACTATTATCATACTAATAACTTGTAATACCCATTACTTTGATGTTTCTTTCAGTGGTGCTAATAGTCAGTTAACATATTTTATTTCTGTATACTAGTAATATGATTTGTTTTTGTCATATATGATTCCAGGTATGATCAAACTCTTTTTGAGGATGAGAACCGGAACAGAATGATGGAGACAAGAGAGCTCTTTGAGTGGGTCCTCAAGCAGCCATGTTTTGAGGTTTCTAGAATTTGAGCTTACATAGTTTCTCTTTCCTGATGTTTTTATTGCTCTTTATTTCCTCCACTCACCACTTTCTCTTGGTTTTATTGTTATGCAGAAAACATCCTTCATGTTGTTTCTGAACAAATTTGATATATTTGAGAAGAAGGTTCTAGATGTAAGGGCATATGAACTGTAGAGATTTACATAAGGAAGCGGCACATCATTTTATTATTTTTGATGAATGAATTTTTTTATGTAGGTGCCATTAAATGTATGCGATTGGTTTAAAGATTACCAACCCGTATACTCGGGAAAGCAGGAAGTTGAGCATGCTTATGAGTAAGTTTTTTTTTTCTGCATTATGCTCTTACGACTTGGTATCTGATGTTATAAAACCCTGCTAGGAGGAAGTTGCAAATTTTGCCGCTTATTTACCACTACCTTACTATAGATGATTGGAAGACTGGAAGTGCTTTTTCATATTGTGATAGCTAATAAGTTCAAGATATATCCATACCTGGGGGATTGTTTTCTTGCAAAAAGTATCCTCTGATTGTGGGTGAATAATGCCCAGATTGGCAACATAATTTGTGCTGTGTTGCCAATAATATGGGTACTACTGTAGGAATTATGATATGTTTGCGAGACAAATTTCTCTGTAGACAGTTATGCTCCAATTTGGATAACAGTCCTCAACTCCTTTTCGAATACTTTCCACTCTGTGTGACACGTGTGAAGCAAATATTAATTAACTTTTTGTAACAATCAACACGCGAGGAAAAATTATTAATCTTCGCACTGGAATTTAACAGTTATAAATAGGTCATTACTTATCTTAGAATTTAATTTTAACGGTCTGAGCAGTGTATATAATTGAAGTTAAAACAAAAATAAATAATATAAAACTAAAGTTCTGGAGCTAAAGATTCGGGTGTTGATCCACTCTAGTACAGTTTATAAAAATATTTTCCAAAATAGCAACTGCAGAAAAATTGGCTCTCGGGGGCCACTTAGATAACACATATAGAAAATGCTTCAGAGTTTAACGCATGTCCACGACACGTTATGTTCGTTTTCTGGAAGCGTGCACCCATTTGATTTCAGTATTTCATATTTACATGCGATATCATCAAAGCCATGGAATACATGCGTTATCACTTATCATCTGAACATATGGGTTACATGAATTCACTCAGTTTTCTGCATGCACCATATAATCCAATATGCCACAACACACATGTTATATCATCCTCATGCACTTCATATATATATATATATATATATATATATATATATATATATATATATATATATATTTATCACTTTACATTAATTGATGTAGGAACCTGCATACATGGATTACCAAATGCATTGTTTAGTTCCGTTGTGCAAGTGCTGGGGTGGGGCCAACAAGAGTGCTATTTTGGATACATTCTGTTTTCATTGTGTTGTTATGGTCCTTTACTCTAAAGATTCTAGGTCAATGAAATTAAGTGTAGATTTTTCAAAGATAAATTGTGGGGAACTGGGGATGATAGTATATCTATGTTCTGCCTTTTATTGTTTATCAATTTATGAATACGAGTGACCAGACATATATTCTTGATGATAGCATAAACAGCTACTAGTCCTCTTAGCCTGTACCACATCTTGATGAATTTACTCATATTAACACCCATCTGATATTATTTTTCTTCAGGTTTGTGAAAAAGAAATTTGAGGAGCTATATTTTCAGAGCACTGCCCCTCACTGTGTGGACCGAGTTTTTAAGATATATAGGACCACTGCTCTTGACCAGAAGCTCGTGAAGAAGACTTTCAAACTGGTTGACGAGACCTTAAGAAGGCGAAATCTCTTTGAAGCGGGTCTGTTGTGATAGTTGTCTTCATCCACAAGAATATGTTAATATCTCAAAAAGCTAGATTCCTGCAGTGAGGTGGGAACACTTATTAAACTCTTTTACACCGTAATTTACAGGTAAAAAATTGGTTGTTTGGTATACCCTCTGTAATAGGAACTTGATGTTAACCATGTTTCTTTTTGCCTTGAAAGAAGTCCCCAAGATTATGTTTACTGTTCGTAGCATTACCGCTAGTGGGAGAAGCAATCAAATATATCCAAAGTTTTTTCTATACCTAACTTGTTTTGTTTGCAATGAAGTCTTTCATGCTTTACGTAAGAATTCTAAACATGTTGTGCATTATTACATCATATGCTACTTCCATTCATCAAAAGGTCTCCATGAAAGCAATTGGTTATAAGCCGCCGAGTAAGGTGGAGGCGGTATTTCAGTTGGGTTTAATTATCTTAAATTCCTATAGCAGCATATATATATATATATATATAACATGACATATACCTATTAGTTAACAAAGAACAGAGTTAGGCAATTGTAAATTGTAATGGCTCCCATTAAATCACTCATCTCCCAAGATAAATGCACTCTATTTGAATGTTGTTTAGAAGAGACATTCTTTGTTAATGTCATCTTGTTGAAGGTAATGTTTTAAAGAGGGACAATCAGCTTGTGACGAGTCTTGCTTCAGTAAGTAGTTGATTCTCTCTAGTATATGCTAATTTGTTCTCCCTGACCCAAATTGCTTAGCGGGCAATGGCTCTGTTGCAATTTTCAAGTTTTTAAAAAGAGGCATGAAGGGTAATCATTTTGGTGTCATTTATTTTATGTTCTGGCTGTCAGTTTGGTGACCGAGTTCTAAATTCAGTTTGATGGATTATTAGTACAAGAATGGAAGTTGCAGGATATGACAAGCTACTCTCTGGTTTACTTGCGAGTCGGCGACATAATTGTGGTTAATATAACAAAATTAGCTGAAATTGTTTTAGTTTATCATTAATTGGTGTTTTAGGCTCCATTTCACATGATTTGTTTGAGAATACAGTATAGAGGTGTCTTAGCATGACATAATCCAAAATTGTGGGTTTGTGATCTTTTAGTTGCAATAACAAAATTACATATTCTATGTTGATGAGTAAACAGGGTTTAACCATTTGAGGTCTAATTTGTGAATTTTAGACATGATTTTTGGGCACTCGAGCTCTATACATCTTCAAATAAGCATGAAGTCGTACAGAAGGCTAAATTCAATAATCGAATCTGTGTTTGCATAGATACATTGCATAGCTTGAGGTTTATGATTTGATACCGAACTGCCAGGACATAGCTATGCATTTGTCCGAAGTGCAATTTACACATGAGATGTTTTGAAGATTCAACAAAAAACGCTTTCTTGCAAAGTAGTATTGTAATGCCTACTTTTAGGCCCGAGGCTGTAGATGCACGAGACATGTTTGCTGTTCGTTTGATTTTTTGACATGCATTCTTATCTTTTAATGTGTAGTGAAATTTATTATTATTATAATTATTATTTTTGAAAGATTAAATTTATTATTTTAAAAAAATTAAATAAACATATATGAGTAATATTATAATTTTATTTTTTAAAAGAAAATAATAATTTTAATTATTGAATGAAAAAAATTTAGAAATATCAGTTAAAAAATCAAGCGATCAATGTTTTAAAATAGATAGCAGTCGTGCTCGTATAATTGTTTATACTCTTAGTGTTTGTCCACCGTCGAAGTTGTCAGGGGACCATGCATCACTTTCACTAATATTTATTATTTCTTAAACAAGATTCAAACAGCGTAATGGGTCCTTAAAGTATGCAGTTAGAGGTTTAGTTGTTCCGATAATCAAATTATTTATTTAGTCTCGGATTCGTTTTAATTGTATTGACTCTGTCGCTATATATTCCAATAGGTTGAAATCACATTCCTAAGTTAAATAATTTTTATTTGAAGAGTCAATCATAAGCAGCTAGTTAAATACGATAATGGTCAAAATTGACAGCAGATTCACGTTTTAGTCGTGCATGGTGTGTTTTTTACTCTTTTTTTTTTTTTGCTATTATTTCCAGGTTTCCAATATAGAAAATCAAGTTATGGTGTTTGTTGTATTATTATCGGACCTTTTTAGTAGGGGTGATCGCGGTGCGGACGGTGCGGTTTTTGGCTAAAACCGCAAACCAAACCGCATATGCGGTTTTGCCAAATTCTCAAACCGCAACCGCACCACGAAAAGTTAAAACCACATAAACCGCACCACAAAAAGGCGGTGCGGTTGCGGTGCGGTTTATATATATATATTCAAATAATTTGTTAAATTTAGATTATAAAATATTAAAATTTGTTCATAATCAATTAATTTTTGAAAAATATATAAATGATAAAAGTGAAAATTAAATCACGAATAGATGTGTGCCTATCCGATGTAAATTGAATTATGCTACATCTATCTATTATATATATAATACTGCAACATAGGGTTTTGACAGAAACCGTGAGCCATTTTATTCCACGTAGGCATCTGTCATAACTCCGTTACAATATCTGTTAACTAAGTGGCGACGCTGTGGGGAGATGAAAAGCTGAAGACATTCCTATTTCTCAAGAGCATTATCAATCTCTCACCACTCTAAAACCCTCCCCGTGGCCGCCGTCTCCAGCCACATGAAACTCCCTACCACCGCCAGTAAGTTCATCGATAAATACCCATCTATATTTATTCACATCTTGTCTCTTAAACCTTTGTGACACCGAAAGACTTGCGAAGCTTTTGATGTTGACGAAAGAAACAAGCTTCCTTTATTTGTTGTTGATAAGGTTAAATTTGATTTGGGCTTACCTTTTAGTTATGCTTTTGCTTTACTTCCTGACTTTCCTGATTATTTTCAGATTGTTAGGATGGAGAAATTTGGTTTTGGGTTGAAATTGGTTTCCTAGAGAAGATTTGCCCTTTCACTGTTATGGAATTGAGGATGAGGGAGGAGAGAAGAATACCTATTAGCTTCTCGATGGCTTTGCCCAGAGGGTTTAATTTGCAAAAGAAGGTAAGGGATTGGGTTACTGAGGGACGAAATATGCCATATATTTCGCCTTATGAGGGTGCTTTTTATTTGGGCCATGATAATTATCAGGCAGAGAAATGGACTGTGGCGGTTCTGCACGAGTTGCTTTATTTTTGTGAGCTGAAGAAGACAATGTATGTTGTTTGGAGATTATTTGGGATTCAGGAACAGATTTAGGAAGGCTGTGGTACATCATTCTGGGATTTTTCATATGTCCAAAAAGATGAGAGCACAGACTGTTGGCTTTGAGGAAGTCATATCGAATAGCTGCTTTCATTGATGTGCATCAGCTGATGGAAATGCGGTATTGCATGTTATATTGATCTCATAAATAATAGAGAAGAGAAACCCATTTCAAGTCAGACCTGACGGGCGGAAGAGCTTGTCTGTTTTTTCTGCGAAGGAAGGAAAAGGAAATGATAGTATAATCCAGGAACAAGACATAGAGTCAGAACTGGATTGCTCTTCCGTATCCGAAGTTCAAAATAGTGATAATGAGGTAGATACGATGAGTCAAAGAAAGGCCATATCATTGATTAATAAGAAACGCTATATCATTGATTATTATGATCTTCCGCAAGCTATAAAGTCATTTTATTGGATTAAGAGAGAAGATTGAATACAGGTTACTATTTAAATATTTTTTAGTCTTTGATTGGTCAGCCACTTGCTGTTCTGGGGCCTCTATGATGCTGGCTTTGATTTAAACTTTTTGTGCTCTTTAAATTACTTCAAATTTACATGGCTGAGCTTTGTTTTCTATATCGATTAGTTATTAATGCAATTGGTTGTGGATGTAAATGCTCCTGAATTTGAAGCTATGCCTCTTGTGAAATGTAAAAGAATGTGTATTATGATCATTTATGCTTGTTTTGGTGTTTAGTTGTTTAGCATACATTCCAGTACTATATTATATTTCTGATTCTTGTATATCACTGACATCTTAACCTATGCTCTTAGGATGTTAGGCCGAATGTTATAGAGCTGAAACTGGAGAGGAGAGGCAACTGGAATTTTACAAGCAGATCTTTCTTCACTTAGGTAAATCCTTCGTCCTTTTTGTTTGCAAGATTATTTTTTTGGCTTTTCAAGTTAACATTTATTATTAATCATGATATAAGGTAAATTATCATTTTCATTTGATGATAGATCAGTCTTACCTATATAATAAGAAATAGAAGACATTGGACGAAGAATTTTTGTTGCTCAAGAGGAAAAATGCATGATTATGCTGTAAAGCCTATTTTGTATGTATATACAAATTATTATATACGTGTGCGTGTGCAGAGAGGAGAAAATAAAGACTGACAATGAGCAAAAGGCTCATATCTTGATATAGAATGATACGTAAAGCCTATTTTGTATGTATATACAAATTACTATAAATGTGTGTATGTCCTATTTTTTTATATTATAATATGAATTGTCTCTGAAATATTCATGTAATTTTGTTAACGAAATTCAGGTAATTTTATTAGTGTAGAGTATGCCACCAGAATGTTTTTAATGATATGCTCATAATTTTGCTGTGAAAACATGGTTTGGTATGTGCTTTCAGCCGAGTGATTTTCAATTTTTATGAAGCTTTTTTGAAGGCTAGATAAATGGTCTGCCTTTTTCTTGAATCATACACTATTTACTTATGTTTTGCTTTGACAAATTGATCATTCCATAAGTTATGTTTAAGGTGTGGAGCATGTACCCTGTTGCAGAGAGCATTGCCAAGAAGACAGATATGTTGGTTAGCTCAATTCTTTGGCAGCTTAAACTTAATAAACCCTGTCAGTCGTTTGTTATCCACTTATTAGCGAAATAGTTGAAGATCCAATGAAGGCTCCTGGAGCCAGCACTCAAGAGAAATGCCGATGATGCCTGCCAAAAGTATCTGATTCAACTTGATTAACAACCCTATTCACATTTACCAATCAGCCCCTTAATTGAGACGGTTAAACGACTCTAGCAAATTGTTAGAGATCCTCGGGCAGGGTGAGGAGTTGCTGTTATATTTAGTATTAGAAACTGCAGCAATATTTCACTGCTGCACTCGCTATATATCGTACATTATATCTTTTCCTCTAATTGGTTGATGGTTTCTACAAATGCTAGGTATGAACAGAGCTTGTCAGTCCTAAAACACGCAAAGACCGACAAGGAGGGTATGATAACAAAAACCTCTATAATGTTGGGACTTGGAGAATCTGAGGATGAGCTTAAGGAAGCCATGGCTGACTTAAGGGGATGTTGATATTTTAACTCTTGGGCAGTACTTATAAGTGAGTTAACATGCAAATTCTTTGGCATATTGATCTTGTCATTCCAGAGTTTCTAGCCATTTAGTCACATTTGTCTTTTGGGGCTTAACAAATTTACTGAATATAGGTTCGCAGAAGAGTTTAAACCTGACTAATTCACTGAGTAGGCAGTCATAGGTCCTTAATATTGTTTATTTCCATTAAAGAGGATATTGACTGTTGGTCTCGACATATATATATATAACTATATCAAATATTAACCCATTAACTCTCTTACTGTTATGAGTGACATTTTTAAGCACTAGCAATAATAATATGGTCGTCGTTGAATTTCTGATTATACCATAATACAGTGTTATCTATCATGATCGGTGTTGAAGTATGTAAAGGGTTATTAGTAACTTACATCTAGATCTTTGACTTCAAACCAGTTTATCAAGAAATAATTCAAGTAAGTTGGTCACTCTTAGCATTATGGATAAAGTAACTTCTGGTGGTTTGCTCCATTAAATTAAGTGTATCTAAAAGGAATTCGCTGCTCATGTGGAGCTTTTATTTTTTCATACCAACTGGTGCGGCCAACTCCATTGCATCTCTCTGTTAATGAGTACATTTAACCAAAGAAAATTTCCCTTCTGGAAAGAGTATGGAGAATCAATTGGTTTTCGTTATGTAGCTAGCGGACTCCTGGTAAATACCTATATATGATTCATATCACTAGATTTTCCATTTATTATTGTTCTTTAGGACGACATATAATTTACTCTGCATAGTTTGGCAAACAAAATATATGGTAATTTAGTTGAAACTGAAATTGATCTTGGAAATGCTGTTACTTTAATTTAAGTTAAGATGGAAATGTCATTCTCCTGTAGTTATTTAAAGCTTACAAACTTTAATTTGTCACATGATCACGTCATATAAAAGTCAAAGACTCTTTTCCTTTTTCTATAGGACTTCCGGTAGATGAAGGTCTAATCAATAATTCAAATGAATTTTATCTGAGTTACAGGTCTTGATATGGCTTGCTTGTGCCATTTTATTATCCATTTATATCTCCGTTAATCCTCGGTTCCGCCCATGTTGATCAGTTATATCTTCTTTGTTTGTTGCTTTATTTGGGTGCCTATTTTGGTTGATTCCAAGATTTATTTTGGTTCAAGATATTATAATTTATTTGTTGATTTGTTTAAGTCTCTATTTTAGTTGATTCTAGGGTTTGGTTTTGGTTCCAGATATTTATGAAAAGATTGGATTCGAGATTTGCAGAGCAGTTTATAGGAGAGAATAAAAGGCTTGTGTGGGACAAAAGATAAGATTAGAAGTACAACCTATAACGAGGAGAGATTGTTAAACGAAGAGCTTGTAAAAGATGGTAAAAGAAGCTGATGTACAGAGCAGAAGCTAAAAGTGAACAAGAAAGGGACAGAGAAAAAGAATGCTTTTACTTCAGATTTTTTCCTTTCTGCAAATTACTCACTCTGACAGAGAAACTCTTTATTTTTATGTGAGTTTCCATTTGCACTATTATGCTTGATTTTACGGAATGGCCGGAAAATGAGGACCTTACTCTGCATAGTTTGGCAAACAAAATATATGGTAATTTAGTTGAAACTGAAATTGATCTTGGAAATGCTGTTACTTTAATTTAAGTTAAGATGGAAATGTCATTCTCCTGTAGTTATTTAAAGCTTACAAAATTTAATTGGTCACATGATCACGTCATATAAAAGTCAAAGACTCTTTTCCTTTTTATATAGGACTTCCGGTAGATGAAGGTCTAATCAATAATTCAAATGAATTTTATCTGAGTTATAGGTCTTGATATGGCCTGCTTGTGCCATTTTATTATCCATTTATATCTCCGTTAATCCTCGGTTCCGCCCATGTTGATCAGTTATATCTTCTTTGTTTGTTGATTTATTTGGGTGCCTATTTTGGTTGATTCCAAGATTTATTTTGGTTCAAGATATTATAATTTATTTTAGTTGATTCTAGGGTTTGGTTTTGGTTCCAGATATTTATGAAAAGATTGGATTCGAGATTTGCAGAGCAGTTTATAGGAGAGAATAAAAGGCTTGTGTGGGACAAAAGATAAGATTAGAAGTACAACCTATAACGAGGAGAGGTTGTTAAACGAAGAGCTTGTAAAAGATGGTAAAAGAAGCTGATGTACAGAGCAGAAGCTAAAAGTGAACAAGAAAGGGACAGAGAAAAAGAATGCTTTTACTTCAGATTTTTTCCTTTCTGCAAATTACTCACTCTGGCAGAGAAACTCTTTATTTTTATGTGAGTTTCCATTTGCACTATTATGCTTGATTTTACGGAATGGCCGGAAAATGAGGACCTGCAATTGCTCATGTATTGGAGTTTAGCAAGGTAACCATGTCGAAATCATTGCCAATGATCATGGTAGGAGGGTTACTCCTTATTCTGTGGCTTTCTATGATACTGAGGTTCTAATTGGTGATGTTATGGCTGGAAAATGAGGACCTGCAATTTGAATTGATCTGGGAACCATGTATTCATGTATTGAGTTTGGTAAGGTAACCACGTCGAAATATTTGCCAATGATCATGGTAGTAGGATTACTCCTTTTGTGGCTTTCTATGATACTGAGGTTCTAATTGGTGATGTTGCATGCAGCCAGGGCCTTTTTTCCCAGTTGTGGACTCATCACGAAGTTTTTGAAGCCCAATAGGTACATTTTTCTTTACTTTTATGTGTGGAGAAGAAGATGCAACTCGTGTTATTTGAATTTAATATATATAGTTAAGATGGTTTTTGGAATTTCTTTTTTGTCATGCTGTCTATGAAGAAGAAGATGATTTAGTTTCAGATGAAACACCTGTTACAGGATTCTGGAGTGGATTTATCTGGCTGGCTGTTATGACTGTTGTTATATCAGTGTTATCTGAGTATGTTGTTGGCACTACTGAGGTAATTAAACATTGTGCCTACTTATTCCCTTCATTATTATCTGAATAGAATTTGATTAATCTAATGAAATCATATAATTTTTCTATTCTATTGGTATAAATTTGAGTGATATAAGAATTTTACAGGAAGCATCAGCCTCCTGGGGATTATCTGTAAGCTTCATCATCATCATTCTATTGCCAATTGTCAGGAATGCAACTGAACATGCTGGAGCAGTAATTTTTGCTTTCAACAACAAGCTGGATATAACTTGATCAACTCGGTTGCCTGTCCTGTGCATATTAGCCCTTGAATAATTGCTGTGTTGTTAGCACCGAGACTCCTGGACCAACTTTGTTAATATACCTTAAAAGCTCTGTTGACATTATTATACCACGTGTTTACATATGAGTTATGAGAAAATATTAATGATCAAGCTGTTTTATAACAGACATCGAGGTCCGCTGTAAATGGTGGCTGGATTTTGAAAAGAATTTCTATGTTTAAGCTTATTTTAGTTTGTCAGTTGAGGCTACTTCAATTTTCAGTTCATTCATGGATTTCGTGTCGCCACCTAAAGTGAAGTCAGAACAATGTTGTTATTTAACTGATTTCCAACATCTTTGAGAGTACATTCAGTAGATGAGAAGTATATGTAACACTTCAGTCCCATATCGAGGACTGTGACTCGGGATTTGACATGGGGATGTTAGGAATTTAAGTGGGCAAGTTTGTAACTCCCCAGTCCTACATCTGAGGAGTATGGAGAGTTCAGTAGTCAACAGTGATCTTTTGTTAATCCATATGCTCAGGAGTCAGGTGTTTATCTCTTCCAATTGATACAAGTGACTTCTGGACTTCTTAGCTCTAGCTGAGTTGATAATCGCAGTTGTTCAGTTATTCTATATGCTGCTACTGTTTTTACTATTTGGTGCTATTTAACAGATTTTGTTTTATTCAAGTCACCGTGGTCTCTACACATACAACTGTGCTACCCTTTTAGAGTTAGAGGTAGGGATGTTTACATCTTACCCTTTGTCCCATGATCTTTTCCCATAATTTAGATGCATTGTGGGTATTTGGTTTGATATATTCTGAAGCTTGAGTTTTCCCTCCTCACTTGCTTTGTTGGCACTTAATTTTAATGCGAGACTGTGGAGCAGCAATATTGTTGGTGTTCGTACTTCATGTTTCTAAATCTACTTTGGCTTCCTTTGTTCTAACCTAACCAACTTGATTTTGAGATACAAATATTGGCACATGTGTAATTTATATCTCTACAACTCATTCCTCGTAAATCCTGGAAATTCTATTTTGAAGTATCTATTTATTTTTTGTTTATCGTTTTAAGATCTTTATCAAGTAACAAAAATACCGTTCTTTTTGAATGACACTCCATGACCTCTTTTGATTCATACTTACAAGACCTTTTCAAATTCTACATTCATCATGGGTGTTTATTATTTACGACCTTTCTAGCACTCCAACTTTTCCCACCCATTATAAATATTTATAATATATTAATTTAGAGCTTGCCCGTGCCTTGCACGGGCTATAAAGCTAGTTCTGACAAATTTGTAAACACCGAGTAATTTACAAGAACAGACCAGACTACTGGTGCTTGCTTCCCTGCTGCATATGTAGGACACTTCTGTTTTTATAACGCTGCCCAGATTTGATGGGCTTCATATAAAAATAAAACTGCTTAGATGGATGCATAATAAAATTATAATATAGCATATTAACGCATATAATATAATATTTATAAATATTTTTTTATATAATATATTAAATGCGGTGCGGTGTGGTTTTAACCGCATTTTATAAAATTAAAACCGCAACCCGCACCGCACCTTGCGGTTTGACAAAATTTCGAACCGCAACCGCACCACAAAAATTAAAAACCACATATCACGGTGCGGTGCGGGCGGTTTTTGCGGTTTGGTGATCACCCCTACTTTTTAGTGAAAAGAGAAGGAAAGATGATACCAGGTGGAAAGCCTTAATATTTTTTTTATTTTGAAATTTTATTTTTCATTCAATAAATTTCTAATTTATTTGGGTTTTGTTAGTCTCTCTTTCTTGTGAGAGTTAGTTTGTTTTGTTTTGATATGTTTTGAATTTTGATGTTTACCATGATCGAAGTTATTAAATCGGCATGATTTTTATGAGTTTGATTCAGATTTAAAAGTTATTATGAAATCGCATATATGATCGGTTGTTCAGAAAAAAACAAATCAGATGGAAACAAATTTATATATTCAAATCGTTTAGTTGTTTCTTTAAAACGGAAAATATATCATACAGATATCAAAAATTACAAATATAACGCAACAACCGTGCAACGACCGACTTGGTAATTCCTTCTCCGACTACTTCTACTTCTACTTATCTACTTATCTACTTATTATATATATAATAGCCCAACACGTTCGTGTCAAGCCTCCCTCCTGAGCAAATAAATTACCTAGCTCCGAACTCGAGTCTAACTCCGAACCTAACTCCTCCTCATACATATAAAAAAAATGTTATTCATGGGACTCGAACCCAAGCTCTCTTCATTACAATTACACCACTCAAACCACTTGAGCTACACAGGCAATTAATCTTTTTATTCAAAAGCATTAAACTCATACATTAAAACTGTTGTATTTATATTCTTTTCGATATTTATTTATTTGAGTTAAGTTATTATTTCAGGTGAGTCTCATATGTTTTTTACATGATAGATTAATATCCATAAATTAATTACTTATGTAATAAATTTAAATTTGAGAAAGAATTTGAACAATTGGGCTCGAGCCATGTTTCAGACTTCAAAAAATGGATATAATTCATATTTGAATAAAATTGGACGAATTCAAATCTAACTTAATACTTTAAACGAGTACCGATACAATATAGAGAAATTTAATTCATGAATGTGAGAAATAAGCACAAAAACTAAGATTTCGGTGAGCGTCTTTGAAAGGAAAAATTGATGGACTTTCAACATGGACTATGTCATATTTTTTTTTTAATTATAAAAGGCGACTTATAAAGAGATTACAAATTTTGAAGAACATGAAATAAGATAACTGAAAAAATATTTTTATTTAGATTACATTTTATTTTAAACTTATGAATTCAGAATTCGACGTGTAACCAAATCTTTCTGAATTTTTTTTATAGATATAAGAATAGTGACAAAGACATCAAATTTGGTGTTAGAAAATATGTCTAAATGATGTGATTTTGGTGATATATGAATTTGAAATATTATAACTTGTGATACAAAGGTGAATTTAGGGAAATTCTATGTTGTTAATCAAAAGTCAACCAAATAATAATAAAACGTGTTCACGAGACCTACTAAAAAGAATTGAGTTATAAATTTTACTTGCTTAAAATAAAATAACACAGAGAAATAAGTTATATATATATATTAAAGTCTTAAAATTATAATTTTAATATGTCATCCATCAATGTATAACATACGAGTTAAATAAAATGATTCAAACTATAATTAAATTAATTAATCATTTACAAATTAAACTAATAAAATATAATTAATTCTGAAATGGATAATCCGACGCGATAAGGTGAAAACTAATATTTGATTAAACGGGAATAGAACAAGAATAGTTTTTCATAATCCAGAATATCGAACACCTGATTTGATCTTTAACAACTGAACATGATATACTACATTATTCACCCCTAAGAAATAAGAGTATCAAAATATTTAAAAATGTGAGTTTGCACAAAACTAAAAAGTAACTATACGACTAATTAAACTAAAAATTTCTTATTTTTATGAACTTCATGGTGCGTAACTGATATCTACTCTATTTTTGCTATTTGAGATCTGGTTTATAACAATTACATGAAAAATCATTAAAAATCTTAATCAACAAGCTCAGAAAACTAATGATAAAAAATTAATATTTTATAACAAGACAATATTATAACACGCGGTATCAAAGTAATAATCATCTAATATTTTAAATTAACAAAAAAATATATAAGACATTGAAGTACTATATAATTGATATGAAAATTAAAAGGGTAAGCTACATCAAACGTGCCGAAATTTTTCGGGTACAATTATAAGGTTAGTAGTTCAATTGATGCTTTTATAATAAAGTAAGGTAGGGTCTTTTACATACAATATAGTATGTTTCAATTAGGGTTAATTATCAAATTGGTCACTGAAGTGGGCTTAATGTATCAAGTTGGTCACTGAACTCAAAACGGTATCAAGATGGTCACTGAAGTGGCCATAAATATCAAACAAGTACCTTGAAATATGAGTTCAAGCACTAAAAATATTATTTATAAAGTTTTACACATCATTTTTAAATGTTACCACAAACAAGTAAAAGATTATGACTTCTAATATTTATGACAAAAAATTTAGATTTTATCAAGTTTATTTATTATTTATTTTTAATTAAAACAAAGAAATAACTATATAATAAAAATAAATAATAAATAAACTTGATAAAATCTAAATTTTTTGTCATAAATATTAGAAGTCATAAACTTTTACTTGTTTGTGGTAACACTGAAAAATGATGTGTAAAACTTTATAAATAATATTTTTAGTGCTTGAACTCATATTTCAAGGTACTTGTTTGATATTTATGGCCACTTCAGTGACCATCTTGATACCGTTTTGAGTTTAGTGACCAACTTGATACATTGAGCCCACTTTAGTGACCAATTTGATAATTAACCCGTTTCAATTATTATTTATACAAGGTGTGTGCAACATATGATATAAAAGAATGTGTTGATGGTCTGTCTATCATATATCACTTAACTATTACACAAATGTACGCTAAAAAAAAGAGAAATAAATATAAAACAACGCGGACAACACATCTTCATCTAATCATGATTTAGGATATCGTAATTCACATATCAAGAACAAGTTTTCATATTGGATGAAATAATTTAATAATTTTTAACAATAAATTACAAATCTTTTTAATGAGGTATAATATATTTAAATTCTAAAAGTTTCAGGATTAATTTCGAATATAATTTTGAACATGTAGATAATATGGTAGTGGCTTCTATATCCTAACGAATTAGAATATAGAAAAATCAGTTCAAATGTTGTTTTTGATCCATAATTTTTTATAAATATAGTACATATTATTACTATATATCAATGCTATTAGATTGCAAATGTTACATTTCATATTTACATATTCTGTTCAAAAAAAAAGACGTAATAGTTATGCTCGAAATAATATGATGACACACGAATATTATTTAAAACACAACAAAAACTAGAGTCCCGTGCCTCGCACGGGCTTTTATGCTAGTATATATAGTAGCCCAACACGTTCGTATCCTAACGAATTAGAATATAGAAAAATCAGTTCAAATGTTGTTTTTGATCCATAATTTTTTATAAATATAGTACATATTATTACTATATATCAATGCTATTAGATTGCAAATGTTACATTTCATATTTACATATTCTGTTCAAAAAAAAAGACGTAATAGTTATGCTCGAAATAATATGATGACACACGAATATTATTTAAAACACAACAAAAACTAGAGTCCCGTGCCTCGCACGGGCTTTTATGCTAGTATATATAGTAGCCCAACACGTTCGTGTCAAGCCTCCCTCCTGAGCAAATAAATTACCTAGCTCCGAAGCTGAGCCTAACTCCGAACCTAACTCCTCCTCATACATATAAAAAAACGTTATTATTGGGACTCGAACCCAAGTCCTCTTGATTACAATTACACCATTGAAACCACTTGAGCTACACATGCAATTAATTTTTTTATTCAAAAGCATTAAACTCATACATTAAAACTGTTGTATTTATATTTTTTTTTCAATATCTTATCTATTTGAGATAAGTTATTATTTTAGGTAAACCTCATATGTTTTTTACATGATAGATTAATATCCATAAATTAATTACTTACGTAATAAATTTAAATTTGAAAAAGAATTTGAACAATTGGGCTCGAGCCATGTTTCAGACTTCAAAAAATGGATATAATTCATATTTGAATAAAATTGGACGAATTCAAATCTAACTTAATACTTTAAACGAGTACCGATACAATATTAGAGAAATTTAAGCCATGAATGTGAGAAATAAGCACAAAAACTAAGATTTCGGTGAGAATCTTTGAAAGGTAAAATTGATGAACTTTCAACATGGACTATGTCATATTTTTTATTTAATTACAAAAGGTGACTTATAAAGAGATTACATTATTTTTAAGAAAATGAAATAAGATAACTGAAAGAATATTTTTGTTTAAAATATTTTTTATTTTAAACTTATGAATTCAGAATTCGACGTGTAACCAAATCTTTTCAAAAATTTTTTTTATAGATATAAGAATAGTGACAAAGACATCAAATTTGGTGTTATTGAGTTATAAATTTTATTCGCTTAAAATAAAATAACACAGAGAAATAAGTTATATATATATTAAAGTATTAAAACTATAATTTTAATATGCCATACATCAATGTATAACATACGAGTTAAATAAAATGATTCAAAATATAATTAAATTAATTATTCATTTACAAATTAAACTAATAAAATATAATTAATTCTGGAATGGATAATCCGACGCGATAAGATGAAAACTAATATCTGATTAGACGGGAATTGAACAAGAATAGTTTTCCATAATCCAGAATATCGAACACCTGATTTGATCTTTAACAATTGAACATGATATGCTACATTGCTCACCCCTAAGAAATAAGAGTATCAAAATATTTAAAAATGTGAGTTTGCACAAAGCTAAAAAAGTAACTATACGACTAATTAAACTAAATATTTCTTATTTTTATGAACTCCATGGTGCCTAACTAACATCTACTCTATTTTTGCTATTTGAGATCTGGTTTATAAAGATTACATGAAAAATATTAAAAGTCTTAGTCAACAAGCTCAGAAAACTAATGATAAAAATTAATATTTTATAACAACACAATATTATAACACGCGGTATCAAAGTAATAATCATCTAATATTTTAAATTAAGAAAAAAAATATATAAGGCATTGAAGTATTATATAATTGGAAAATTAAAAGGGTAAGCCACATCAAACGTGTCAGAATTTTTCGGGTACAATTATAAGGTTAGTAGTTCAATTAATGCTTTTATAATAAAGTAAGGTAGGTCTTTTACATATGTTTCAATTATTATTTATACAAAGTGTGTGCAACATATAATAAAAAAGAATGTGTAGATGGTCTGTCCATCATATATCACTTAACTGTTACACAAACGTATGCTAAAAAAGAGAAATAAATATAAAACAACGCGGACCACACATCTTCATCTAATCATGATTGAGGATATCGTAATTCACATATCAAGAACAAGTTTTCATATTTGATGGTATAATTTAATAAATTTCAGTAATAAATTACAGATCTTTTTAATGAGGTATATTATATTTAAATTCTAAAAGTTTCAGTATTAATTTCGAATATAATTTTGAACATGTAGATAATATGATAATGGCCTCTATATCCTAACGACTTTGATTATAGAAAAATCAATTCAAATGTTGTTTTTATCCATAATTTTTTTTAAATACAATACATATTATTACTATTAATGCTATTAGATTGCAAATGTTACATTTCATATTTACATATTCTGTTAAAAAATAAGACGTAATAGTTATGCTCGAAATAATATGATGACACACGAATATTATTTAAAACACAAAAAAACTAGAGTCCCGTGCCTCGCACGGGCTTTTATGCTAGTTTAGTGTTGTAGTAGAACACGGACCTACCCAGCGAGAGAAACCAAGGTGTTGTCATGCACAGAAGACCAAACGCAAATGAATGTGGAACAAGAAACAGGGCATAGAAGAAAAGAAACAAATTTTATGAATCACGGCCACACTTTTTTTTCAAACTTATAACGTCATATATATGACTTTTTACGTAAATTTAATAAAGTAATATCCCAAGAAGGAAAATATAAGAAAATGAATTAAATATTACCTCTCTCCTTGTCTCTCTTTTTTTACGGGATTTTTCTGTTACTTGACAAGTATTTTATGACGCATGTATTCATATAAATATAAATTTTTATTAATTTTTAATTAAATTTTGTTTATAAAAGAAATTTAAAATATTAACTACATTTATAAGAGTTTTAAACTCCGGGTCAAGTCTATGTTTACGGAGACAAACCATAGGGGACAAGGAGTATGTTATAATATAGAATATTATGTAAGTGTAAAGAAAATCCAAACATACAAAATTGAATTAAATTTACGTATTATAATAAAAATATTATATAAATATGAATTTTTTTCTCATCAATTAATTATTATTATTATTATTATTATTATTATTATTTGAAAGTTCACTAGAGAATTCTATATTTCAAAGGTTATATACGAATTAGACAGGTAATTGAACTATAACGATAATTTTAGAGAGGTAATTGAATCGAAAGTCGGTTCGCTTTTGTATAGTTTATTCTAGCAAAAATAATCGGGACCCCACGGTAAAAGATACAGTAGTACTACATGTTTTGTGTGTGTTGAAAGCGAAAATCTTAAAATCTTGGGTTCCAGAGTATCCTTGTTTTGTTTTGTTGAGCTGAGAAATACGTATAATCGCATATTCCTTATTTTCGCTGACATAAACTTGTTCAAACCCCCTCAACCTTGTACTTTTAATTCTGCCAACACCAAGCTCACACATTTCTTGATTCATATTATATTTACTCATCAACCCTTTTTCAGGTTTGTTTCATTTCTTCAATTTTCTTATGAAATACAATGAATTTGCTTAATGATAGCTGTATATGTAATTTGTGATCTTTTGGGTATGTTTCACATCAACATTTGGTAGAAATGTGATTTTGTGGGTTTGTCTAACATATAATGAGATATATGGATCTGTAATTTATATGCATACACATATGTGCATAAAGTTTTAACCTTTTTGTGGGTTTAAGCTAATTCTTGATTCTGTGATGATTTTAGCTTTTATGTTGGTATTACATTCTTGATTTTGCCTTTCTTTTCTTTTAAATGGGTGCTATTCTAATGTTGTTGACAGAAATTTATTTGATTGATTGATTTGTCATGTTTGTAGTCATTTCTTTTTTCAGTTTAAATGTCTTATTTTTGATGCTGAGGGAATGATGAAAACTTGTGATTGTAGGATTGAATCGTTTTGATCGATATGCGGAATAATTGGTTGTTTCCCCGGGATCATGATGTTTGGTCTTCTTATATGTTTCCGGTGGAACCCCTTGTAAACCCCAATCTATTTACCAGTATTAGTTCATTTGTCGACAATTCAAGATACTTTTGTGTTTCCGGAAGTTTGGCTCTACAGGATGCTTTTAATTGTATGTCAAAGTTTACTGGCGCAGTGTTGTTATGGTTTGCCAGTGGATCGAGGTCTAGTATAAATTTTAATCTACCTGGTGACCATGGTGTATCGAACAGAGGAAGATGTAGACCTTGTACGCAAGTAAACCGCTTTACTGGCCATAGTCTTTCTGGTTTTGGTCACAGTTTTAGATTACAGGGTGAATCTTGCATACCCTTGATTTTCGAAAAGATTTCGAATTTCAGTGTGAGACAACTGCACAAACATGCCGAACAGCTTCAAACTTTTCCTATGATCTCATTAGCTGCAGCTTTGATACCGCCATTCAACAATGAGTAAGTTAATTTTCTTCTTCTTGGTTTCCCCGGGGGAACTTGTGAAATGACTATCATATACTATTGATAAAGGTTGCTCACCAATAGATCAATCTGTTTGAGGGTTGTCAGAAATGTGTTTTCCTTTCTTTCTGCTGCAGTATTAGCATTACCTGAGACATAATCTATTATAATGTTAATAACAGATCCCAAAATGTGGTATGTGTCCCCCATGAGAATGATGATGTGCTGATGCAGAAATGCGTTGAACAAGGTCCCTGTGATTTTGAGCACCGTGGATGTGATCTCTGTTTATCTACTTTAAACACAAGACACGCAGTTGAGCCCGTTACTGGCATTGAGTTCCCAGCTATATTGGAAAACACTTCAGATGGAGAGACCAACTCCAATTGGCTTTCAGAGGTTGATACTTTAATTTGTAGCTTCTCTTGTTAATTTTATTTTCATACTGAATTTTTCAATGTTCAGTTTGATTTTATAACCTTCACTAACCATAACCAATACATGTTTTAGATCCATCTTCATGATCCAGTTTAACGTCGAATATAGATCCCAGCCTTTCCTGTTGATATTTATATATTTCAGATTTTATTTGCAACTAGAATTCAAGGCTTTTTTGTTCTCAACTAGATTGAAAATCAATACGGAAGGAAAGCTTGTCTTCTAGTTTTCTTCTACTTTATAATATAAATTGGTAACAGTGACGGCACTTGACATAATATATTGGGGTTTACTTACCTGTTCAGGAGATTAAATTATCAGCTTGCCAGAATACATATTTAGTTATTACTAATTCATCTGAAACTTGTTCACATGTTGTGGGGGATTGAATTTTTTTTAATAAATAATTCCTTTTTTGTTCATAAGTCATAACTGATCATCAGTAGTTTCTTTTTTCCTTCATGAATTTCTCCCACCTGTGAATAGTCTTATTATGTGTCTTGATGCTGTGTATCGAGTATGCTGCTATTTTTTCCGCTTTTAAGTGTTTAATGATGACTCTTTGTGCAAAGATACTGTTTTTCGCCTTCTATGATTTGGCAGCTTCTTATTCTCTAACATGTTAATGTCTTCATTTATCATTAATTTTCACTGAAGGTGCTTGTTGGAACTGGATCCAGAACAATGAAAATAATAAAAATTAAGTCTCTGAAGCTTTATGCATTTGGTTTCTGTAAGTAAATAGATTTCAAGTAATTCTTCAATATAATTGTGGAGACCTTTTCCCTACTCATTAATGACCGTTGAATGTTGAATAGATATACATCCTTTTGATGTTTGTGAGAAGTTGGGCCGGAAATATTGCTCTATTCCAGCAAGTGAACTACATAAACATCGTTCCTTTTATCAGGATCTTCTCAGGTTTTTAATTTGATATCTTCATCACTCAAAATTTTTTTCTGTGGGATATGCCGTCTTCTTTACATTTCATTTTGGTTATTTCTTCATTCATTATGCCTGCTAACTTTGCAATAGACTAAAGACAGAGAAGGAAGGTGATTATCAAGTTGCTTATTTTTATTACGTAGGTTAAGAAGAAAACATCTGCATAGGGGCAGTTATATTTTAGTATTTCTTTTGGAATCATACATATACATTGGACATCCTTAAAAATTGGCCATGATTAAAAGAATTTCTTTTGTTAGCGTCTTTGTAGTGTGTCAATTTTAACCATCAAAGATGATACAACGATAATAAATTTCTTTTGTGGTGGTGGACAAGTTGGTGTATTTACCTGAGAATTCAAAGATTATACATGCCTACTTGAGATCCTGGCACAAGGAAATTTGTACAAGTTGTTAAAGGCAAAATCAGATTGAGTCTCCATGTAGTTTGATGACGCCAGTTTTCCATTATTTTTAGGTTTAAAATTGAGCGCACTCATTGTTTATTGTGAACTATTGCTGAGCATAGATAAACCTTTGGAAGAGGGCTTGATTGCCTTTGTCATATTAAGTGTTTTACATGATTCTATGTTATTGTTTCCTGAATCAATTATGGCATGGATGCCTCAGGGAGGACATTAGCATGACGATTAAACTCGTGGTTAGCGTCAATGGGATTAAAATTAGTACAGTTAGAAGGTATGTTTAAATTCCTTTACGAAAGTTTTATTTGAGAAGTGACAATGTTTAAGACTTGAAAGCATATGTGAAGAAAATATTTATGACTGAAACTAATCAGCTTGCTTTCTTATGCTATTTACTAGACAAGTCAAAAAAACTATTCCATCCCATCATGGTTGATGGTCCGTGAGTCTAATGTCAGGTGTCACAAAACCATTATGCTCAATGATGCCTTGCATTCTCTCATGAGTGATGTAACCAATACTGCAATTCATCCGCATGGGTGGATTGAGCTAGTTTTTATTATATTATAAACCAGTCGATATCCAATGCATCTGCTCCATGACTTTTTTGTTTATTGCCAACTATGAGTTGTCATGTCTAGCTTTTCTGTAAAATTTTGGTGAACATCAAACAAGATTACAAGATGTTACCTGTAGAAGTTAAACTTAGAACATTATAATTGGAGTGTGAACTTATAAGGGTGTGTGATGCCATCATCTGGCAGACTAGTTCCAGTCGTAACTTGTTCTCTTTGTTTGATTACCGATCTAAAAATTTGTTGGCATTACTTTAGTTGGATGGTACAATTCAGAAGAATTCCATTACCCATTTGTTATATTTATTTCTTATGTTTCTTGCAGTGCTTTTGAGAAATCTCTTCGAGCTCGATTGATGAAGGTAAACTATCTGCTTCTGGAATCTATTTATATGCTTGAAGGATCATTATCTACGACTCCTGACAATTTTTTTCTTTGTATTTTAGACAAACCCAGCCAGTGATTTTGACTGTGTGAGAAAATTTGGTTCTCTATTTGCTGAAGATATTCCTATACGTGCGGTACATAATTCGATTATTAGCCTTTTTGTACTTAATCACGAGTACATACTTTTATTTGGCAAAAGGGCTGATGTTACATTAAAATGTCCAGGGAACAACTATCCTTTTCAAGAGAACAGCAGATGGATATTTGATTACAGAGAGTAAGATTTGATGGTTCAGCTCTCAATCTATGTATATCGATACTTGCTTCTACCTGAATTTCATAGACCTAAAAACCCAAATGTATTATTAATAAACCTAATCAGTTGCAGCTTTCTACTTTTTTCTAGATAACATGCCAGTTATGGCCTATTCATATAGTATTTGCATTTATTGACTAGGATCAAGTGTTCTTTATCAACATTTGTCAGAACTTAACAGTGATATATTTTTTTCAGTTGAAGGCTATCAAATTGGAGCAGTACAAAGCAAGGATTTGTGCAGTGAGTGATCTACTTATAATAATTTCTCTTTTCTTTATTTATGTTTGCATTTAATTCTTTATTATTTAGATATGGGCAGTAAATTGATATATCCTGATTTAGAATTAGTTTAAAAATAAGAAGTATATAGGTTTGTGTATAAATATACACTTTAATGAAATATGTGTAAATGTTAACATGAGGTTCCACACTGTTAGGGGCTTTCTTTGATATGTACATCGGAGATGTTCCTGCCTGCGAACAAACAAAAGAAGAAATAGGGAGAAATGTAGCAAGTATGATGAGGAGGTGCTAAGCAACAATTCGTTGTCTCTCTTCTTTCGTTAGATTGGTAGACAGTGATCTGGTTTTATGTGCTTGGTGGGAACTGGTTCAGGGCGGCATCGGCCTTCACAACTAACATGCAATAGGCTTCATACACTGCAAAAGTATACAGAATGCATACTGCCTGGTTTTTGAATATATATGCTGGTATTACAGAAGTTGTTCATCATTTCAATCTGTAGCGGAATAGTCTCTTCTATATTTTCATCTTTCTTGAAATCTCCTGTACATTGTGCAAACCCTTTTTCTTTTGCTAATACAATTTAGTTTCTTAAACTACTGTAAATGTTGATGGATTATATCTTAATTCCAATAGATTTGAAAAGGCAGTACTAGCCATATATAGCAAATTGCCAATGTAGCTAGTTGAACCTTTTTTTTTTTTTTTTTAATATTTTTATAAGAACTGTAATACTTCTAAAACAGTGGTAATAATAGTAGAATCATTTATTCATCCTGAATACAAAAAGTAGATATCTAACTTACACAATACACTTTTAATTCTCGATCAAAATAAGAAAATCAGAGGTAACAGAAAGTTCACACTCAATATATGCAGTCTCACAGAACCAAATAATATTCTTAGTAGAACATCAAAATTTCATCAACAATTCACCCTTGATATCAAGACAGCTGAAGAAGAAAAAAGTTGATTAAGATCAGGACATAAAAGAGAACTCTGCCACCTAAATATAGAGACTAAACACAGCAATTTAAATTTTACTACCACAGATAGTATTCAGAAGCTATTATGCAATATCATTTTCCAACCCTACAAATCCCTGGTTTTTCTGTCAACCATTAGAAGTATCAGATGTTTTTAGAACATGCGAATTTGTTAGCTTCCTTGAATCAACTAAGTTCCAGTACTTCTGGTGTGTTCCCGCCATTGCATGCAACCACAGTCTGTTCCATGATCAAATAAATAACCCGCCACGAAAATTAGTTCTTCATGTAAATATTATTTTGATAGATTTAGTTAATCATCTAGTTTAGGGTTCATGGGAAATCGCGGAAGAAGAGCAGCAGCGGCCATGATGATGTTATGGCTTGCTATGTTTGAAGGTTTGTTTGTTAATGTGGCAAATGCTCATTTAAATTATAATGAGGCTTTGACAAAATCACTTATATTCTTGGAGGCACAAAGATCAGGGAAACTCCCTCCGAATAATAGGGTTCCTTGGAGAGGTGATTCTGCTCTTGATGATGGTAAAGAAGCCAATGTAAGCCTCTGTGATTATCTATCTTCGACGTTTGTTATCGGATGTTAAGGTAATGGTAATTTTGTGTTTGGTGAATGTAGGTTGATCTGGTGGGAGGATACTATGATGCAGGGGACAATGTTAAATATGGTCTGCCTATGGCATTCACAATTACAACATTGTCATGGGCTGCTATATTTTACCAGAAAGAACTTCAAACTGCACGAGAACTCGAAAATGCCCAAGCTGCTATCCGCTGGGGGACTGATTATTTTTTGAAAGCCAGTGTTACCCCAGACACATTATATGTCCAGGTGAGTATGATAAGCAGCTTGTTTATCCCACATTTATGTTTAGACTTTAAGGTCTCTCTCATACAAGAAACCTTAAAGCAAAAGGATTTTTAGTGTGGGTCAATTTTGTTGATTGAAACTTACATATGTTGTTTGAATGGCATCATGATTAAATGCATAGGTAGGAGATCCCGACAAAGATCATCAGTGTTGGGTGAGGCCAGAAAACATGAAAACACCAAGAACAGTACTGAAGATTGATGCAGCTACTCCTGGAACTGAGATTGCAGCCGAAACTGCTGCAGCGATGGCTGCTGCTTCCATGGTCTTTAGAGGCGTTGATGATCCTTATGCTAATCGTCTCTCTGCCAAGGCGGAAGATGTACTAACACTGCTATCTACCAATTCATCACCACATTATTATTTTCTATAATTTCTCTTTAAAGCAATAAAAATTCACATGTTTTCGTTTCCTTGCATGCAGTTATTCAGATTTGCCAGAGACCACAGGGGGTCTTTTGATGGAGAATGCCCATTCTACTGCTCATACTCAGGCTCCAATGTAATTATGCTGATTTCCAGAAAGAATATATTCTGCGTAATCTATGCGTTTTAATATAATTACATTAGAGTGCTGCATGCAGGATGAATTATTATGGGCTGCAACATGGCTATTCAAGGCAACTAAAAACCAGATCTACTTCAAGTACATAACAGAGGAGGCCATTGCTGCTACTGTTGCCGAGTTCAATTGGGACCTTAAGTATTCGGGTTGTCAAATCCTCCTTGCTGAAGTAACGATCTCACTTCATCATAATATAGACAAATACACAAACTGAATGATTTCTTGGACACATTTTTCATGCTATGCTATAATTTAGTTCACCAGATTAATATTCGAACAAACAAATTGATGCAGTTATTTTGGCAAGGACAGAAAGAGTTTGAAAGCTACAAAGAACACGCAGATGGCTATATATGCTCCAATCATCCAGACAGTCCTTACCACCAGACTTTCATAACTCCAGGCGGTATGGTTCACCTCAGAGACGGTGCCAATGGTCAATATGTTACCGGTACTGCTTTACTCTTCAGTGTCTACGCTGATCTCCTAGCTCAACACAATCAATGTGTCAAATGCGGTGACAAAGAAATCACTAGTGCTCAAATATCTGATTTTGCTAAGAAACAGGTAAATCAACTATGGCCTATTTAATTTGCCAAGTGCAGATTTTTTTTCCTGAATACGTCGTAAATGACTAAATGTGCATGAATGCAGATGGATTATCTTCTAGGGGAAAATCCGCAGAAAAGATCATACATGGTGGGATTTGGTGTGAATCCACCAACACAACCTCATCACAGAGGAGCCTCAGTTCCGCCCCTGCCACCGAACCAAGAGGTGAACTGTGGCATGAGCTTTAATGACTGGTTCAATCCAAACAAACCAAATGTAAATGAGTTAACAGGAGCCATTGTGGGAGGGCCGGATAAAAATGACTCATTCCAGGATCTCCGGTCTGCTTCCTCCTACACTGAGCCTGTAACTTATTGTAATTCGCTGGCCGTAGGTCCCCTGGCCAAGCTAGCCGCTCATGCTCAAATGTGAAGCACACTCTAATAGAGCTAGTGTTCAATGGTGTGTTAATCATGATCAAGGCCCGTGTCAAGAAGCAACAAGAACATAATGATTAGCATGCATATTTTGCTGTTAGGCTGAGAACTGTATCATAAGTGTGTATCATGAGTTATTGTAATTGGTACTTTGTTTACATGTTAAGTTCAGAGTAATCTTCTTAGTCAACTCTATCGCCCCTGGCTTAAAACACATGAAAACTCTGTATCAGAGAGCTTCATCTTTAACCATGCACCGATTTACATTGTATCTATTCAGTAGGTCGGTAACCAATCAACCTATAACCAATGATTGCGCCTTGTAAACTCCAACACAATTTTCATTTTACAATAAATTTATTATTTATTATTATTATTATTCTGTACAATTATTTCCGTAATATGCAATTTATGATTAGAAAAAATGTCCAAAATATCCGTTGAGGGTGTTAATTTGTCCAAAATACACATTTTCACAAGCTGTCTAAATACTACTCCTCTTTCGTACTAATGAAATGTCATATCCACGTCATATGTTCAAATACTCTATTATCAATCTAGTTACTAGTATGTAATGTTGTAAAAAGCGGAAATCGAACTTAATTGGTGAACTCACGGAACAAGAATTAATCGGGAATTATTCGGATTGATCGATGATTAATCAGAGATTTAATGAGTTCGGCAAGTTACATAACAGGAATTAATCGGTGATTAATCACCGATTTTTCTAACAAGGCTAGTATCATAAATAATGGAGTATCACTTGATACTTGCTCTATGACGTATTATCTACCATGACAGAGTTAGTATCATAAATAAAGTATCACTTGATACTTACTCTATGGTGTATTATACTATTATCTACTATCTTAATACTCCTATCATTCTGTTAAAATTTTGAAATTTGCAAAAATTTGGACTAAATTCAATCGATTATAATTTCAATCAAAAATATGTTAAATTCGATTAATTTAATAGTTTTTTTAAAGATAATTTTTAATAGTTAATAGGTAGTCGAGTTTAGTTAAATTTGACCTCATTTGATCATATATATCCAATTATGACCATTTTTTGTTGATAAAAAATAATTTTAAAAAAATTCGCATCGAATTTCAGAAAAATTCATTTAGTTCGGATTGGCTTGAGGACGTAGGTACGTAACTGAGCTCAATAATTTTTCAAAACTCTAAGCTGGTTGTCTCATATTCATAGCCGATATCGGACTTTAACCGAAAAATCAGACATGGCGCCTAGGCCTAGTCATGCAGAACATGTTCAGTTTGGAGCAGACCATGTTGAGTTTGTGGCAGAATATACATGATCCTCGTTTTGTGAACGTGTTCAGTTTACAGAATGTATATAATCCCCGTTTACTCTAATATATATTTTATTTTATAATCAAAATATACAAGAACGTGTCAAAAAATATTAAAAAAACCAAACCTCTGGCCGTATCATAAAATTGTTTTCAAGGGAAAGATAAGATCTTGGTAAAGGTTGGGGGAACACGAGATTACACCATACTTAGATCAGGATAAATATAAAATTTAACTTGAGATTGCATTTTTTTTCTTCTTTTTTTAGTGAAATTTTTTTCATCCATATCCTCGGAAGATAATGACACAGGATAGGTGACTCAACAAAATAAATTATGTGCTTAATTGTAATATTTGTACCAAAAATTACCTGTTTAAACATCAATTAAAGATATGCCTGTAACTTTAACGGTTGATTTATGAACTTGCCTCTATCATTATCCTTTCTTATCTTATCGATAGAATACATTTTAAATCGATAATTATATCGTACTACAAAATTCAATTCACTCATCTAAAATAAAACAACAATATCTAGAAAACTCGGATCATTTCTAGTGTGGCATTGTACTGCACATATAAAAATAACACAGTTCTGAAAAATGATATAAACTTTATATTAAATAATGATTATTAACATAAAATATTAAATCTAAATAATTTTATCCCGCATAATTTTATTTTTTGTTAACCAGATGACATCGAATAAAAAAAACTGCTATAAATTCCTAAAAACTCGAATCAATATATAAGATAAAACGGTTTTTCTATGGTGTGCCCATGGGCACACAATAAGCACTAACTCCTATGAGTTTGGTGCATTTTTATTGGTCATCTAATCATAAATAAGGATGGCCCCCTGCATATACATCAAGTCCACCAATCAAAATCCACCAAATTTATCAAATTTAGTGCTTAATGTGTGCCCATGGGCACACACCAGAAAGACCCAAGATAAAAATATTTCTTGCTTCCCACTCAATATCAGGGCAAAAATAGAAAATCTTGATGGGAGATAGAGATATGATGACATGTATTGTATATCTATTTTCACTTTTGCCAGCTTTTATGTATCAACTCAAACCTGGATAAGGATGGAAAGTGGATAAGCCCCACCGTTTTAGTTTCATTACATTAAATATTAAATTTGTCCTTGTACTGTAAATTTGTAACTCCTTTTTCTTTATTTATTATTTCACATAAATAACCTGCTATAAAATTCTACATTTTTCATCATATAATAATCACTTGAAGCAACAAGAAAATTAACAAAGATGTTTCCTTTGAATGCTCTCTGTTATGCTTGCAAAGATCCCATCTTTTTTGTCAAAGATTGTGTCTTGTGATAGACCCATATCATAAAAAAAAAAAAAAAAGATTTTCTTGTTTTTGTTTGCTTTGATTGAGGAATAATTTTGAGGGTTTGATTTGGTTTGGTGGGTGGGTTGGTATATATTGATTCATGGGCTTGTTTGTGATGTCAATGTTGGATCATCAAGAAAAAGGGGTTCTTGAAAGTGATGATATGATGGTGATCAATGGTGAGAAGAAGAATGATGGGTGTTTTTTGAGTTCTTGTTCTAGAGATTCTTCTTCTATTGGGAAGAACAGTGATGAAGAGAATGAGAATGGGGATGAGGAGGAGGTGCAGAGTAGTTATAAGAAAGAGGAACATGGCTCTTTTGATTCTTTGCAAGCTTTGGAGGAGGCTCTTCCCACAAAGTGAGTTCTCTTTCTGTTTGTGTTTCGATTTTTTGTGATTTTGTTAAGGTTGTATCGTGTATGATCAAGTATGCATGTTCCTGTTTTGTTTTTTTTACTTTGTTTAGATAAGTTATGAAATGGTTTTGTTTCTGTTTATGTTTTAACTTTAGGATGTTTTGCTTGTGGGAAAAAAAAGTATTTTGACTGTCATGTGTTCTGATTATAATGAGTTTAAATTGTGAGTATCTTGTTATTGATCTTTTTGGATTTCCCAAGCTGAGGTGTGTGTTGAGATTTTAGGTTTGGTCAGAGATTGAGACAGGTTTATGCTTAACATCGAGTATCAAATTGTATTGCCCATTGCTGGGAAGTTTTGCTGTAAGGAAGAGCATGTAGATTTAATTGAATGAAACAGTCATAAATTACGTTTTTAAGTATATTAAGTGCAATAATTCAAACCAATAGTAGTTGTGGTATTTGGTTTTCAAGTTGCCCGCTGATAATTGTGATCTTTGCTGGTGCACAAGACTCTGTGTCAGTAGGATGATGAGGTCTAATATTATCCGACATGTATTTTTGGCTCTTGAAAAGGAAAAAGTTCAAAGGAAATAGGTATTTAGGTAATCAGGTTTATCGTTTTGCATGAAATTGTGCACTTCTTTCACGATTTATTTGATTTTACGTGAAAAACAAGATATCACGTCATTCTACTCGTTTCTTTATGTTTTTGGCTCTTGAAAAGGAAAAAGTTCAAAGGAAATAGGTAATTAGGTAATCAGGTTTATCGTTTTGCATGAATCGTGCATTTCTTTCACGATTTATTTGATTTTACGTGAAAAACAGATATCACGTCATTCTACTCGTTTCTTTATGTTTTTGGCTCTTGAAAAGGAAAAAGTTCAAAGGAAATAGGTAATTAGGTAATCAGGTTTATTGTTTTGCATGAAATCGTGCATTTCTTTTACGGTCATTCTACTCGTTTCTTTGTCTGTACTGATCTTTATGTAGAATGTTGGGTTTCAAATTATTGCTAAATGAATGCATTTTGATTCTAATGGTTGCAGAAAGGGAATGTCAAGATTTTACAAAGGGAAGTCAAAGTCGTTCTCCAGATTATCAGATGCTTCCTTGTGCTCGTCCATCACTGAAATATCCAAGCCTGAAACGCAGTATGACAGAAGAAGGAAAAATTCGCTGGCAAAAAGTCTTGTCATTGATAAACACTGTAGTTCACTGCTCAAAACCAACGCCAAAGTGTTTAAGAAATCCAAATTCAGCAACTCTAGGCAGAGCACTCTGGCATTGGCTGTTGCGATGACCAACAGTCCTAAGAACAGTGATACTGTAGAGAATCAAGACCCTCCTTCGTATTCAAGTGTGTCCCCACATTACTCACAAGTAAGACGATCTAAGTTTCACAGTTTATGCAGCACATCTTTTGCTGATTTGGAACAATGTGCTTCCCTGAAGACTTCAGCTCCCCTATGATGATTCCCTTCGTCGGAACTAGGGGAGTCCGTATAGCTAAAGTATATTAAGTGAGGTTTATGCATCTTGCCTTTGCATAATTTGTAGTTGAGAATTTTCCGTCAGCTTTGGTTTTAACATTAAGGCTACAGGCTCTTACAGTTTGTCTATATCTGTTCTCTTGATCAGCTTCTTTGTCCTTGAATATGCTTGAATGAAAATGGACTACAGAGATTTAGACATTGAGTTACATGCTGATGGTATTCGGAGTGGTTATATTAGAACCAATTTTGAGTTTCCGTATAATAATGCACTATGAATCTGAAAATCATCAGCTGGATCATTACTTGCTATTTATCGATGCATCCGGAAATTATATCTAAAGACTTGTCTTGCACATGTTTGTCAATAGCTTACAAGTTTCAACTTAGAGGGTATGTATGATCCGAAATTTATTTTATTGGATTCCTCGGCAAATTTGAGCTGGTTTTAACACCCTTTGCTGTGAATTTAAAGGGGTCGGAGCGACGGACCAAACTTGTACTAAACTGAGATGCTCAAAATAAACATCAATGGAGCTATTTTTAAAGCTAAATATGCGTGTGGTACGTGCTGCCCTTCTAGTTTGGACCACAATGGCCAAGTGGCTTAATGCTGAATGACTTGGGCAAGAAACTCTGCATCGATACTAGGATTTCATATATCTTGCATGATATGAATTCGTGTGTTCATTGTGAAAAAAAAAAAAAAAAAAAAAGAGAATTCGTGTGTTCATTTTTCGTAGTTTCTGCATAAGATTCGAGTAACATACTCATTCACAGATACTTGGTGAAAGAAGAAGACGGTAGATTGCCTGAATATTTAACACGGGTGACTCCTGATCTCTGTTCTAAAATCAATGATTTTAATCGCCTGTTTAGTTCATGTTCCATATTTTGCCAAGCTGATAAAATCTCCGATTAATTCCCGATCAATTTAATTAGTCTCCGAATAATTCAATTAAAATATGATTAATCTCGCTTTTTACAACACTATTCTTGAAGGACAACATCTATGTTAATTCATCTAAGTTAATTGGCATCATCAGCGTCATGCCGTCAACTCCAACCAGTGATTCGGAGCCAAATCATTGGGTCTGTTTGTTTAGCAGGAGCTGCTTCCAATTTCTGCTTCTCTTGACCTGTTTGTGTAAATAAGTAGAAATACTTTTAAAAAGCTAAAAATGCTAGTTTCTCTCTGACATCTTCTACTTCTACTTCTTTTCCAAACACTTTATTAACTTATTTATTTCTCGCTTCTACTCCACTTCTTTAATATAAGCAAGAAGTCACTTTTTTTAAACTAACCCAAATGGCCCTATTGTTCTACTGAGGAATCGATTCTAACTTCTCTAACGAGAGAGTTCGGTCGGTTCAATTTTGAGATTCGGTTCAAAATCAAATCATGTCGAACTAATTCGTAATCTGTTGTTTTTTCAAATTGAACAATTTAGTTTCGATTTTCCAAAAACTAATTATTATTATTTGAAAATCTTGAACTATAAATGAAGTAGAAATTTGCATTCACTTTCTCCTCAATAAAATCAGCTCTGCAATTATAGTGGTAACGAAATAACGAAATATCAAGCTTCGGAGATGTTGATCTTCTGAAGAAAACCTCTAAAGTTTAAAGAACATGCTGCTTAATAATTTGTAACCTCACCGGGAGATTAATCATGTGCTGGTGAAGAGTACGTGTTCATAACCGCGCGGTTTCATGTAAAAATTACAAATCTTTTGATATATGTTAACCACCAAAATCATAATCCAATAATCATGAAATCGATTATATTTAAGTTTTAAATTCATAAGAAATTAAAATGAGAACGGTACTATTTCTCCGTTTCAAAATATATGTCGTTTTACAAATCCTACAAATCCTGGTAAAGCCGGATGTTTTTTGTGCTCATCAGGGCGTTGCTTTGTTATGTTTTGTTTTCTTATTTAAACATGGAAAATGCTAGATACTCAAAAAAAAATCCCAATTTTTTCCCCAAATGCTAGTCGACGATAATCCCCGAAAATAAAAAGTAACCTTTATGTAATTACCAAAACTAGGGAGTAAAGAAGATTTACATTCTAAGCAAGAGATGGTTTCCACAACAATGAAGGGGGAACTGTCTAATAAACAGTACTGGTAAGTATGATTGAAGAGGAGTTGTATATAATGAGCAAGTTATGGCTCCACAAGTGCATTATTTCTGAGCAGAAGCTCAGTGCTTGCTCCCACCTCAAAATGTGCACCCAACTTCATAAAACCTCCCCATATGCCAGTGCCAGATACAGGAGCAGAGGTCCCATATCCTTGTGCCAAAGCTACTACTTGCTTTTTCATAAACTACACCAGACATATAATGCACCATAGTACATGCAGATCCAGATTCAATACTAAATCTGTCCATTTCTTGCAGGCTGCAATAATTGGTTCTACTTACTTACATATTTTTTATACAGTATTTTTTGAGATGATCTTGAGAGCCTAAGCAAGGTACATTAATAATACTGATTACCTTGCGAGATTTGGTTTAGTGACTGTTCTGAGAGATCACCTCTCCAAATTTTAGGAACAGCTGAGCATCTGAGGTGCTCATGGATGAGCAGTTTACCAAGTGAGGGGCCTTGAGATTTGCGTACTCATCCTTGTAGCAGGGGACTTTGGCAGATGGATCTGTGAGCGAGGGGACTAGGGTGGATTCTTTTGTTGGCACTACTGCAGCGATTGAGATGCTACTGAGCATGCGGACCACTTCATGCATTGTTGGCCGATCAGTTGGTTGCCTTTTGCTGCAGAGAAGGGCGAGCTGGAACACTTTTTTAACGTCGTTGAGATCCTTGCATGTAGTTGTTATGTCCGGATCAACAGTATCCATTACTGTATTGTTTGCCGTCTTGGATAAAATCTGATATACACATGATGGGTTAAGGGTTTACAACTAGACATAAATTTTATAGAAAATGCAAGTAATATTCATAGTCAAAGACAAATAATAAAGTCAGATCCATAAATGAATTTTTGAACAAAAAAGTGAATAACTGAATGCAAGGCTAAATAATTTACATAAACTTGAAGATAAAATGCTCACCAGATGATGGAGGTTGCATTCATTATCCACTGCTTTTCTTCCCGTTAGCAACTCAAGTAGCACAATCCCATAGCTATAAACGTCAGATTTCTCAGTAAGACGCGAAGTGCGAGCATACTCTGGATCTATATAACCAATGGTGCCCAAAACATAAGTAGAGGTGTAAGATTTGGTTGTGCATAAACTCTTGGCAATACCAAAGTCCGTGAGGTGAGCCTCTAAATCCTGGTCCAGAAGTATGTTCGATGACTTTACATCCCTATGAATAATCCGAGGGCTGCAATCATGATGAAGATATGCAAGGCCTTGGGCAGCACCAAGTGCTATTCGAAGACGGGTGTCCCAGTCCAGCTTTTTTTTCTTGGTAGGGCCTTAAGAACAGATTTAAAAATTTTATTAATAAAAAGAATGAAACTCGCCTAGTCCAGCCGAAGGAGAGATGGAGAACGTATAAGTAACCTAGCTTATGCATAATAAAACCAAAGCCCTTTCTACACATGGTGCCTAATACCCCCTTATTACACTGAAGCATATTGATGCTTTGTGGTTTTTAGGCAAACAAATAAGATTTTAATTTGTTTCTTATAGACACCTATCAATATCAGATAAACATGCAACTTTGCAGAATGCAAAACTCTGTACACTCACCATGAAGGAGATCCCAAAGGCTACCGTTTTCCATGTAGTCATAAAAAAGCAGGTTTCCTGATTGAGACAGTGAATATCCTTGGAGGCTGACTAGATTACGATGCTTGATGCTCCCAACAGTCTCAAGCTCCGTCTCGAATTCCTTAAGGTACTGTGGACAATGAGTATACAGTTTTTTTACTGCCACTGGTCTGCAATTCTTAAGGACACATTTGTACACGGTGCTCGATGCACCATATCCAATTATACACTTCTCACTCAGGTTCTCCGTCATTCTCATAATATCCTCATACACATGAAGGGCCATGTTCATGTTAAGTATCACAAGTTTTGGAGCTGAGTAATTAACTGTGAACAATAGCCATAAAACATTTAGTAGCTATTAAAGTTCCAGAGATTTTGTCGGTCAAATAAGTATAGTATCACAAAACAACTGTACCTGGTTTGTCAAGTGATCCACTGATGAAAGGTGCTTGATTTTGTGGCCGGCATGCTGCTACTAAGATCATGAACAGAATCAGCAGTGCACCCACAGCAATCCCCAAAATAGCTGCTTTAGATATCGTTGCTGTGTCCAAAATGAAAATGGTAAAGATATTGCAGCATTTGCTCCAATTCTTACAAAGATCTAAGTTCGCGCCATTAGAGGTAGATTTTAACTTTACAATTACACATCCGTATATGCTTGCAGTACTTAATTACAATATCACAATTAAAAGAATCTACAATGTAAATGTACTGGTAGCGTTATGTTTGCTAAAATATTTTAGTTCAGAATACTCTCCACCAAATTAATGGCGAGCAAATGGATAAATTGAGAAAATATAAAAATAAATAAAGATGATAAGATACTAAAGATCCTAGTCAAAACAACTTTCTTTCAAATGCTTGGTACTTAGTAGAGTTGAATAATTTTCATTCACCACATAAGAAATGTATACTACTGTTAACATTTCAATATTGCAACCTGACTTCTTGATGACAATTATTAAATTTTTTCATAATCCTTAAAAGTCAAATTCATTCTAAATACACTACTTGCAAAGAACATGGTAAAATATGAAGACAGATAACTGTTTCTATTAAATTCAGAACTCAGTCTTTAGTAAAATATCCACATAGTGCAGATGAGCACTGGAGAGAATAATTTTCATAGAGCAGTACTCTTATTCAAAATAAGCTAGTAGATGAGATTGCTGCCAGATGATAAACATGCTAACCTCGTCTGGCTGACTGAGACGCATGACAAGGAGTCCTCAGCCAAGAGCCGCAAAGACCTGGATTCCCTAGGAAGCTGTGAATAGGAATAGTTAATACTCTTCAAAGCACACAAGAAAGTCATCATAACTCATAAGGTTTACTCAAAGTGAAGTGAGTTGATTATCTAACCTCTCTGGTGAGAACCTCGAGAAGTTATTACCAATAGGAATATCCCCGGCTAGGTTGTTGTAGGAAACATTCCTGCAAATATAATATAAGATTAATTCAACCGCAACATCACATACCCACTTGGAAACAAGTAATAAGACATTAGGGGGATGGTGAACCCACAAATTAGTAAGACTGAGACAATTGGCTAATGACAACACATCCCCAGATAACTTGTTGTTCTCCACGTTCCTGTTATTCATACAATGGAAAAATGGATCAGATAAGAATTTGTCAGTTGTCCTTGTATAAGGAAGAGGATATATGTGTAAGATATAAATGTTTGCCAGGCAAAAATTCAATAAGGATCTAGAAAATACATATCTATTCACAAGCAGGCAACCACACTAATGTAAGCAGATTAACTGTTCTCGTGAAGGATTGAAGAGTTGCAGAACTTACAGCATGAAGATATTCTGAAGCTGAGCCAGTTCGTCGGGAATGGGACCAGAAAGATTGTTATGTGAAAGATCTCTATGATGCAAAGTAAAAGGGTTGAAGTCTAAATCAATAAATTACATTGTTTAAAAATAACAGAATTATAATAAAAGCACTCACATCTCCATGACACTTCTTAAATTACCAAACTCTGCAGGTATATCACCGGTTAAATAGTTTTTGCTTAGATTCCTGGCACATTGCGAGTCAGATATAAGGATTGATTAAAAATTCAAGAAGAATTGCTTTGGGTTTTTCATTACACTATTAAAATTAAGGTTTTAACTCACAATTTTAGAAGATGTTCCAGGTCACCGATTGGTGAAGGAATGGCACCGGTTATCCTATTATTAGAGAGATCCCTAGTTGAATAAACAAACAAAAGTATCAAAATTAAATCCAAATAACAGCTACAGTTGTCAATATGTAACTGTCTGGGCATTACAGTAGACATTAGGGAGTTCTTGTTCACTGAAATGTGGAACAAAAAAGGATTTCATACTCACAGTGTATCCAGATTACCAATTTTGGATAGTTCAATTGGAATTGGACCCTTGAGATTGTTGGAAGAAAGATTCCTACATATTATAGGATAAAATTAATTGTGAATTCCAGCTTCTAACGAAGAAAAATTTAGAACAATGAACAGCGACAAACCGACAACATGATCAGTACACCGGAAAAACTTGACCTTGACTGCAAAGAAATATGTAGAAAGGACATTAAGCAAGGTCGACGAGTGTCTAGCAGAACTCACAAGTATGTCATGCTTTCAAGCCTTTGAAATGAAGGAGGAATTGTTCCACTAAGCTTGTTCCCATGGACGTTCCTGCCACCAGTTTTGAAAGTTACTTAAACGCTAGACACGTTGTATAAAAGTTAAAATCCAATGTCATAGACAGGGACTAACAAGCTGTTGAGATTAGTGCAAGAGCTGAGATTATCTGGTAGAGGCCCATCAAGATTGTTATTGGCAACATTCCTGCAAGCATGCAGTGCAAAACAGAGCATCAGCAAGTAAACCAAACAGTGAATTCAAAATATAGCATCAAGTAAACAAGTATTACAAGTCAAACAAATTTGTGAGCTGTCCCAGTGCTGGTGGAATATGGCCAGTGAGCTTATTATCATTTAGTTCCCTGCAATAAGGTCATCACACACTTAAGAGGATATTGTATATAGCACATATGAGAGATTGATGAAATTTAATCGTGCAATTCGTCTATGACATGACTTTACAACCAGATAAGTGATGTATACTACGATAGCACTTCAGCTGCATAATTCTAGTGAACATACAACGGCCGAATAACATGTGTAGTATTCATACAGATAGTGGAGCTTTGTCATATTTCCAAGCTCTGGGGGAATAGCACCAGACAATTTGTTTCCATGCAGATACCTAATACAAATTCAGATATTTTCAGACACCAACATAACATACTTTACGATAGTGTCTAAAACTGTAGATATTAATGGAGAACTTGTGGCGTGCATTAAATATAGTGATACATACATCTTTAATGGTACAGGAAACTCATAAAGCAGAAGCTACTAAGATCTGAACCCACTACTACCCCTACAAAAACCTTTATATGTTATAAATGTACACCGGATAGTACTTACAATTTCTCTGTGTACGTCAAGTTTCCTAAAATGGGAGGAATAGATCCTGTCAAATTGTTGCAGCTTAAATCCCTGAGTAGGGGGAACACAACATTAATAATTTCCCACATCTTGAGCATTTGAAATACATAAACACACACACACACACACACACACACACACACACACACATATCTATAATACAATATATAACTATTTTCCTGTGGTGGAAGTATCATTTGGATGACTGATCAAGGAAAAACACTTACAGAACTGCAAGTGCCTGCATAAGGCCAATCACATATGGAATTTCCCCAGATAATCGATTTCCTTGCAAAGATCTATAATGCACCATGTCAATATTACTACCACTTCAATATTAAAAATGAAACTGAGGAGCATGCACTCACAAAGTAGCTATTTGCAAGAACCCGATATTGAAAGGAATTTTTCCTGTTAGATTGTTGTAAGACAAGTCCCTGAAATAGATCAGTAATACATAACTGTAAGTTACATATGTAATACATCAAACGCAATTTTAAATAGCTAGTTAATTAGAAGAGATATCACATACAACACTTGAAAGGCAGTACAATTGCCTATGTTGGCAGGAATTGCACCAGACAAACTGTTGTTTCTGACATCACTGCAGACATCATCGTGTAGAGTATCAAAGGGTATATTCATTGCAAAAGAATCAACAAACATAGCATAAAATTACCAAGGGTCCGTAAATTACTTACAAATACCACAAGCCCGTGAGCTGACACATATCAGCTGATAGTGATCCACCCAAGTTGTTGCCTCTCAGACCTCTGCATGCACTCACTCACAATTAAATTATATTCACAAACAAATATTCAACAACAAAAGTCAATAGCATATAACAAATCTGTTAAAGAATTTATCTGATATCTACTTACAGATATTGTAAAACTTCATTCCAGTACAGAAGTCGTGGTATTTCCCCACTAAGCTTATTTTGTGCGAGGTCTCTACACACAAATGCCACAAACCATATGAATGTGTTCACTTCAAACATAACACCTTTCGAGCAGAATACAAGGGACATGTGATAACTTACAATATTTTAAGGTTTGGAATCTGCGAAAGCGTTGAGGGGATTGGTCCAATCAATTGATTGTTCTTCAAAATGCTGAAAAATTATCTTACCTTAAAAAATAAATAACCAAAAATTTCAGTCGCAAAATGTGGAAGAGAAATGCTTGGTGGTTAAACTTACAGGTTTTCTAGTTGCTTTAACTTAGATATAGAAAATGGTATATCGCCATTCAATTCATTAAAAGACAAATCCCTACAAAACAAAAACCATTTTAGTTTTAATTAAGTTGACTATCAAATAAGTGTACAACAATTCATAGAACCAGTAAAAAAGTTCGATCTTCCATTTAACAATATATTCAGTTCAAGAATTTCCGAGAGTCAGAAAAGATGCTACTTACAAGCTCTTCAAACCAACACAATCCCCAATCTCATCAGGTATTTGACCAGAGAGAAGATTTCCCTTCAAATCTCTGTTCACAAGGTAAATATTATGAATAAAGCCTACATATTTAAGAACAGTTTGAAATTGAAAAGTATATGTTTAAGCAAAACAAAAAAAAACATGGCATGAGAGAGTGAAATAGACAGTACATAGAGAGTAGGCCTTTAAGATCTCCAATAGAAGTTGAAATCTCTCCACCAAGATTCAAGCTAGAAAGATTACTTCACATAAAAAACAAAGAACCAAAATTAAAATACAATTACCAAAAAAATCACAATTTATATTTACAATATTTGTTAAACATACAGTGCAGCCACATTGAAGGTGACATTGTCACAAGTGACTCCCCTCCAAACACAGTAGTCTGAAGAAGGTGAATCTGTCCAGTCATATAACACATTATCTTTATCTCTAAATGACTTCTTTATCTCCAACAATGTTGCCCCTTTTTCAAACCAACACAAAACACAACATAAATAAGTACAATGTTCCTTAAATCATTACAAGATAATGTAATAAACGTGGTGTTTATGGAATATAATAAGTTGGATAAAAAAGTCAAGACATAGAAAAACAAGAACTAATGCAAAAGTACTAGAATAGTAATAAATTTGTTTTAAACATAAACACAAGCTCACCATCATTAGAGTCCACCAAGCAGAAGCTCAAACAAAATGTAAGAAGCACAAATAGTAGCTGAAACAAAGATGCCATTGACATAAAGATGAGATTTTTAGAGCAAACACTCAACTTTAATGCACATTTGAGGGTTCATGAATCACAACTAGATATCTGTTCTATATGCATATAATTTTGAAACCATCTTTCTTTGCTCTGGAAGAGAGAGATGAGGAATCTAATGTTATGGGTTTGCAGAGAGTATGGTGAAAGTAGTACTCTGGGGGAGAGAGAGAGAGAGAGAGAATTATGAGAAGAAAAAGTTAAAAGATGGTTCTGGCAATGTAGCAGAAGAAGGGCCTGCAAGAAAGCTCAGTACTCTTTAATCTCTCTCTCTCTCCCTCTCTCTCTGTGGTGTATTTATAATGGTAAGATGTGTATGCAAGTAGAGGAATATATACAGTTATGGTATTTTTCTTTTTTTCTGCAAAGAAGAGTATGGTAATGTAAGTAGCTGGAGGGAGCAGCTTTTGAATAAGTCACATTACATTATTACAGTGGCAGTGTATATATATTTACATGTATGAATGAGTATTGAGTTGGTGTTTTAAATACTGGGGTGAGGGGGCTCTTTTCTGATCCCTACTTCATCATAAGTCACTGTCCTCCTCCTTTCATTATCTGCATTGGGGAGAGAGAAAACGTAACAGTTAGAGAGAGAACATGACAGAATATGTATCTTTGGGTGGGCTTGTTTGGATGGGCTGCTCCAAAATGACTAGTTAAAATCTTACTCCCTCCGTCTCTCAGTAAAATGTAGTTGTGTAATTTATTTTTATAATTTTCTTTTTTTTTTTAAATTAAAATTTGGATGTTATATTTTTACTCAGAAAAAGAAAATCTCAAAAATAAGTTACGGAACTATATTTTATAAGAGCATTGAAATGCGTGTCGAGCAATTGAAAAAAAAATATATACAATTAAATGGGATAGAGGAAGTATGTTTATCACAAATTCTTTTTTATTTTTTATTCTTATGTTATTTTAATATAATATATACAATAACTTGATGACCTGATAGAAATTTTCCTGTCACTGTTTTTAGATACTTAACCTTTTTATTTATGGCCAAGCAAAAAAAAATATTGTTTGCATATGTAAAACCAGTCTTCTAGATATTATTAATTCAAAAATTATTTTGATAATATATATCATGTTTGACTGCCACGGGGTACTTCTTTGGCCAACTCAAAGTCGCTTATTTGTACGGTTGGTATGAAGAAATTATATGACTACTTGTGACTTATAAGCATATATACAATGCGTAGAAATTGGTGATTAAAACTAATTGGTTGTTGGGATTTATCCAGAATTATTAGAGATTTAACCAATTCACTTTAACTAGATATTTATAATAACTGAAATTTATAAAAATATTATTAAATTAAAGTTAGTGATTTTGATATATTTGATATTATAAAAAGACTATGACAGGTTAAAAATGTGAATTATATTTTTTATAAATTTAAATTTGACGATATAGAAGTATAAATTTTAGCCAATAAATTTAGAGAATCATATTAGAATTTGCGTTGGATTATCTTTTTATGTACTTGGTGCTGGAGATTAACGTTCGTATACTTTAACATAAATTATGGTTGTATAATCTAGGGAATTTCTATTTGTACGAATGGAACTTAGAACTTGGAAGTTGGAACTAGCGTGAAAAAATTAATGATATTTCTTTTATCTTTTGAGTTATTTCGTCGGATCGGTCGTTCAAACTCTTTGGTCCGTATCCAAACCCGATGAAAAAAATGATCCCATTTCTTATGGACTCGTTGAGACTTGAGAATGATTCTGATCTAATTTATGGTCTATTAGAAGTAGCAGCCACTCTGGTGGGATCCTCGCAGACACAAAAAGATTGCAGTCTTTATCTGAGTATGAGAAAATTCTAACGTGCTATTTGAAAATTGTTGTCACAAAATACTAAAATCTAAATTGCCATAATTTAGGTTTTTCTTGAAAAGTAACCAATCTTGATATCTTAATAATTATTCCATCCCTTTTATTTTATATGCGCTCTTATAAAGTAATTAAATATCTCAAAACATTTTAGTTGAATATTATACTTTCTTTGTATCTTTAATAATTATAGTAAATTAAACAAATTATTTGATTCACAATCTAATTTGAATCGAAGTGGATTAATTAAGATTTAATTTGAGTGAAAGAGAGAGTGGGCAGAAGTCACATGCAATGCGTTTCTCCTGCATGAAATGGCTGTTTAACAACACATTGTTCCCTGTCACGTGCCTATTTATTGCTTTTGTATTTAAGGTTTCCCGTCCCCACGTGCCCGTTCATTTATAATTTTGTCCACAGTTTTTTGTTTTTCATAAAAGAAGACGTAGAATATATTATATACTGTTTTTTACATATTTATTTTTTTTATACAATCATATTTTTGGAAACAAGAAATGGTTTATTAACGCCAATGAATACTTAAAAATGAATGTTAAATTCTTTATATTTTATAATATCTGGTAATAATTTCAGAAAGTGCTCTCTAAATCTTCTTTATTGATGTTCAAATTACCGTGAATGAAATGTGTAATTATACGGGATTTTCGAAAATAATACTGGAGGCAAACTAGCTGCACCTTGATATAAGAACAGGTTAATGTGGTTAATTAGAGGATGAAATTACTGAGAAAAATTTCTATAATAATGAGTTAAAAAGTAAATAGTGAGCATCAAAACATTTCTTAAAGTAAATAATGAGTACCAAAACATTTTTCCTCTTATTTTAAGTTGGTGAATCATTTTCCGAGTTAATTTCACATTATCATAATTTTCTATTTTAATATTATCAAATTAACAGTTTTGCTCAAAAGTTTTTGGCATAAAATCATCTTTGCAACATAAGCGTTGTTTGAGCAAACTTAAAAAATATGATTTCCAAATTTTAAAAAAGTGATTGTTCGCCTAAAGTAAAAAAATTGATTAAAAATGAGAAGTAAATAAGTTAATAAAATGTTTGAAAAAGATGTATATGTTGTGAATGTGAGAAAAAAGTTAGCCCTTGACGGGACTTGATTTTTGAGAAATAAGATTATCTTTACGTGGATGACAAAATTTGTTTACATGTCTACTAAAAAGGTTTCAAATAGCCTACTTCTTCGTCGAAAATTGAATCACAGTATAACTTTGTATTTTTATGAGTATATGATTAATTATGATAATACTGGATTTAACAGTCCTCTATATGAACTTTGACAAGTTTTTTCTATAAACAAATAAAGGCTTCAAATCATTATTAATTTCTAACAAATAATAATCTAATAAAAAGAGCCTTTGCAAACCGCACATTTTTTCAAATTTTTTATACAAAATAATGACCTCCTGAAAATTTGAAATATTGAAAAACGGCTCGGGGATCGTTATTTTTCAACAAATACTCACCTAAACCTAAAACAGTTGATAGGACTTGGGGCCTGGGGGGTGACACTATGTTATATAAGTCGGGTCTTTTATGTTGATGCATTGGGCCGGATCGACTCAATCTTTTGGTTTATACTTATGGTATGAATGGTACGCAGAGATGACAGTTTTACCTGACCCGTTTCGACCCGATTGGATCTATCTGAACCCGATTTGTTTGGATCTGGATCTGGATCCTATTTTTATACCCGAAAGAATTTGGATCTGGATTTGGATCTGGATTTGGATCTCAGGTGTTCCGAACCGAGTCCCGACCCGAAACCCGAAACCTGATTTAAACCCGATCCGAACTCGAAACCAGATAAAAACCCGATACAAAATATTATATATATATATACACACACACAGTATATTATGTGTTTAATGTGAAGTACTCCCTCCGTCCCATTTTAACTGCTTTTGACTTTTTTACACGTATTTTAAGATATTAAAAAAATCACATTTAAATATAATTATTCTTTATAAAATTTATATCAAATAAAAGTTTAGAATCTAAACTTTTATTTGATATAAGAATTGAATTTTTTTATTAAGCGTAGACATTGTCATTTTACACCTCAATATATGTGTTAAAAAGTCAAACATCAGTTAAAATGGGACAGAGGGAGTATATGTATTGAAATACGAATTTTTAATGGTGTGCCCAAGGGCACACAATAGTCACTAACATTCATGAGAATACTAGCTTTTGATTGGTGGATGGATAATAAATGAAATGGCCCCCCTGCATTCACATCAATTCCACCAATCAAAACAAGCCATTTTCATGAAAGTTGGTGATTCTTGTGTGCCCTTGGGCACACATTAGAAAGACCGATTGAAATATTATGAATTGTTAGGTACAAAATATTAACATTTTACTTAATTTTATATGCCCAATACAGAATTTATATTCATTTCATCAATATTTTTCTCAATTATTGTGCATTAAAAATCTAAATATAATAAAAATATAAAATATAAATGATAAGTTGAATGATTGTATACAGTTAAGTTAACATGTTTCACGTGTTTATTGTATTATACGAAACTTGTATAACTCTTTTTATGTTCCTAAATTTTAAAAAAATCAATCATCGCATTTTTTATAGATATATAATTTTCAATTTTTATTTAATTTTATATTTTAAATACCCGAATTAGACCCGAACCCGAACCGAAACCCGAAAAAACCCGACGAATCAGATCTGGATCTTCATTTTCCAGACCAGACCAGACCCGACCCGTTTTCATCCCTAATCATATGATTCTTCTTTCAAATCACACATTTTCTCACATGGCCGTTGAACTGGATGAGATCCTGGCGATGATACACACGTAACTTACTTCCTTTTTCTTGGCAGGAAATGAGCACTTAAATCAGCTCCAATTCGCCTTGTACTTTCAAGACTTGGTGCGACTTTTGAACGGTAGAATAGTTGCCATTTTCCGAGTTAATTTCACATATCATAATTTTCTATTATAATATTATCAAATTAACGATTTTGCTCAAAAGTTTTTGGCATAAAATCGTCTTTGCAACATAAGAGTTGTTTGAGCAAACTTAAAAATATGATTTCCAGACTTAAAAAAAATAATTTCTTGCTTAAAATAAAAAAATGGATTAAAAGTGAGAATTAAATAAGTTAATAAAGTGTTTGGAGAAGACGTATATGTTGTGAGAGAGAAGTTAGCGATCTCAGCTTATTAAAAGCGTTTGACAGAACTTGATTTTTGAGAAATAAGATCATCTTTACGTGGGTAATAAAATTTGTTTACATGTCTACTAAAAAGGTTTCAAATAGCCTACTTCTTCGTCGAAAATTGAATCACTATATAACTTTGTTTTTTTTTTTTGTATATGATTAATCACGACAATACTGGATTTAACAGTCCTCTGTATGAACTTTGACAAGTTTTTTCTATAAACAAATAAAGGCTTCAAATCGTTATTAACTTCTAACAAATAATAATCTTAAAAAAAAAAGTGCCTTTGCAAGATCTTTAACCACACATCTTTTCAATTTTTTTTAATAAAATAATGATCTCCTGAAAATTTGAAATATTGAAAAACGGCTTGGGGATCGTTATTTTTCAACAAATACTCACCTAAACCTAAAAGCAGTTGATAGGACTTGGGGCCTGGGGGTAACACTATGTTACATAAGTCGGGTCTTTTATGTTGGTTCATTGGGCCGGATCGACTTAAACTTTTGGTTTATACTTGATGGTACTCTATGATTCTTCTTTCAAATCACACATTTTCTCACATGGCCGTTGAACTGGATGAGATCCTGGCGATGATACACACGTAACTTACTTCCTTTTTCTTGGCAGAAAATGAGCACTAAATCAGCTCCAATTCAGCCTTGTACTTTCAAGACTTGGTGCGACTTTTGAACGGTAGAATACTTGCAATTTAGTTGCAGTTTTAGTATTTTTGTATTTGCCGTGACATAAAAATTATCTTAATTTTTGTTCTATTTTTTAACTTTTCAAACAAGAAGTGTTAAAATATATACTTATTTGAATTGTTGAAAAATTTTCTATGTTATAATTAAAGGAATTGTGAGAGAGCACAAGGACCACAAAATGGTAGTGTAAAAATACTATGCATAAGCGTCAAACATTTTTTCTATACCCTACTGATAAATATTGAGCTACTGTTTATCACGACTTTGTTTGTTACCACAAGTAACGTGACATTTACCAATATTTATGCTCCAATTTTCTCCAGAATACGATAAATTACTCTGATAAACAAGGCGCAAAACAAACGCATAAATTATACGTGATGCATCGAATGATAATGAGGCGGCGTGTGCGAGTTGGGCTTTGATTGAGATAAAAACGAAGTAGCAGTTGTTTTTTATCGCTAATTTACAATGTAGCGGTTACCTACGACTGCGAAGAAAGAGTAAATAATGATGGCTTTGCAGCTGGCCATGAATAACTTAGTTTGGCCATAATTTGGCTGAATATTCTCGGATCAAGTGAGGTTAATATTGGCAGAATATTCTCTTTTTGACTTTCTTTACACAAATATCACATTCATAAAATTGTCAAGAGAATTGATTTGGGATCATCGTAAATTATTGATTAGATGTTTTTAAAATAAATTAAAATCCTGAAAAATGTTAAACTTTTAAGTTTTGATAATCTGATTACATCACCTATAAATTCCTGCTGAGAATGTTACACGTAGTTCTGCTTTAAGGAGTCATGGCTGATTGACGATGATCAGAAGAGAAATACTAGATATTTCGGAAAAATATCAAGTCTTTTTTAAAATAATTTATCAAAATTGTTATTATTTACGCTTTATAAATATAATGAATTTCCTGTATTCATATTCATTTCTTTAACTAGAACGTGTTATATTGTTTGGTAATTATTTAGACACATCTAGGACTGCTCTCAAGATAAAAGCCAAAAGCTGATATACTGTTATTAATAAATATTTCATTATTATTATTATTATTTTATCTTGTAATATCTTTTGTACGGTGTGTACATGATTGGCGAAAGTTATTGGCACATTGTGAATAAAATATTGTAGCATGCCCTTCACAAGAAAATAATAAATATTACTAGCATCCTTTGATCATAGAAATGCAATCTGGTCAATACACAAATTATTGTACAAGCAGTGAATAAAATATAGATGATACTACTGAACAAGTTCAAGTTGGCCTTTAATAAAGAAAAAAAGGTTGCTTGTTAGATCACAATTAGACTTAAATTTAGACTTAAAAGCCAACTAGCCAATTGTCAATTATGAATCATTATTTTATCGAGTTGAATTTTCAATCTTGAGGCCCTTTAAAAGGATTAATGGTGCACATGCATTTAGTTTGTGTTTCCATCTGGGAAGAGAGAAATGGGGAGGAGGCCTTGCTGCTCCAAGGAAGGACTCAACAGAGGAGCATGGACTGTTAGTGAAGATACAGTTCTTACAGCTTATGTTCAAGAACATGGAGAAGGAAACTGGAGGAATCTTCCCTCTAGAGCTGGTAAATTCTCCACTTGTCATATGCTTGTTTTTGAATTAAGATTCTCTGTGGTATGATCTAAGTCATCTTAGAAATATGCAACTGAAGTGTTCATGATTAAATGACCAACTCTCCCTCAAAGTGTGCGAAGTAGAATACACCGTAAATAGTATATTCTTAATACTCTCGCTCACTTAAAAATCCATTTTTTTAGTAGAATACACCGTATATAGTATATTCTTAATACTCTCGCTCACTTAAAAATTCATTTTTTAGTAGAATACACTCACATAATACTCTCGCTCACTTAAAAATCCATTTTTTAGTAGAATACACTCACTCGAAAATCCAGTTTTTAGCAAAATACACCGTAGATGGTAGATTCTTAACACTCTCACTTGAAAATCCATCCAATTTTTAGCAGAATTCATCGTAGATGGTATATTCTTAACACTCTTGCTTGCTCGAAAATCCAGGGTTTTTTTTTGCGAAATGGTGTTCCCATAGATATTAGGGTACGAGGGTTTGACTTAACACCTTTCATGAGCTATAGATGTGGAAAGAGTTATTAACTGACCAACTTCACTTAAAAGTTTGGATCTAGTAAAGAAAGATTGATTAGATCTTTATACATTTTAACATATGCAGGTTTGAAGCGATGTGGTAAGAGCTGCAGACTTAGATGGCTAAATTACCTTCGTCCAGACATTAAAAGAGGCAACATATCAGAGGATGAAGAGGACCTTATTATTAGACTTCACAAGCTACTCGGAAACAGGTTCGTAATTTCTCTAATTTTGATATCGGTATTGCTCTAAGGATATTATGGTTGGCACACAAATGATCCTGTAATGTATAAAGAGTTGAGTTAGAAGATGGTTTGATATTGTTTGTAGAGGAAAGGTTAGGTTTTATCTGTTCTAACTGGTTTTCGTGTTTTTTAGATGGTCATTGATTGCTGGAAGGCTTCCAGGTCGAACAGACAATGAAATTAAGAACTACTGGAACAGTACTCTTAGTAAAAAAGCACAAGGGATGCTTCGAAAATCTTCTGCATCATCAAAACTCTGTTCAGATCGCAAATCTATAGTGAAAAATCCCAAGACAAAGCTTGAGAGATCCAAGCAACCTGTTTCACCAAAATCTGCAGTCCGATTTAACTCCTTGAGACACATTAAAGTTGTCCCCGCAATGTCATCTCCAAGTAGTCCCTCTAATATCTCAGCATTCTATAATTTACAAGATCTTCAAGAACTTCCAAAGGATTGGACAAACACAGCCCACAAGCTTGACAATTCAGAGGTGGAGGCACTGACATCATGCCATGAAGAAAACGCGATGGAAGATTATGGTTGCAAGAATGATTTAAACGAGGGTGGATTTGATCATTCTCTCAGTGTTTCTGACGCGATGAATCAAGATTGGACAACAAATGACTTTCTTGAAGGCAATGCCATAATAGACTTAGATTCTTTGTTCTCATTTCTTAATGATGAGGAGTGGCCCTTTGTAAATGATTCTTCTATTAATGTATGATCTGCATTCATTGTAAAATTGTATGCCTGAATTGACAAATTATATGATTGTTTGATTTGTACTGACAAACATTAGCAACAAATTGACATGAAGCTGAAGTCTGAACTGTTCACAGCAATGTACATAGTAATGTATAAACATTATTACCATTTGCTTCTGAGATGTTAACAATGATGTAGATAATAGCAGAAAGAAGAAGAAGATACAATTTTCTTTACAATTTTACAGCAGACTTGAACAACCAAGAAGATGTTACAATCGCAGAGCAGAATGAGATATACAGAGCTTATGTCTACCTGTTAAGGGCTATTGACAATGTGATGGAAAGTACTACCCATCCAAGCAGGAAATATCCCACAGCTGTTGTTGGCCCAACATCCTCCTCTTCCTGTCAAAGTGAATCCTTATCAGTTACTATCATTCCTCAATTCAAGACGGGTTATAAGGCGAGACTTCCATAAGGTATAAATTTACATATCACAGTCACATAAACAGAAAACTTCATATGAGATCTGTAATAGAGATCCTCTGGTTAATTTTTATGGAAGCACACCTGTGGAGGAGGTAATTCAGTTGAAGTCGGAGTACTGTCAACCTCAAAAGGCCAGACATAAGTCTCTGGATTTCCGTTCCTAGACAAGCTCCAGTCGTACAATCTCCTATCTTGCACCGATGACAATATTGAGTGTGACTCCTACCCATCATATACCAGTTACCAACTAGTCAGTTCAAAAATCAAAATCATAAACTTTTCCTTTTTTTAAAACTCAAAATATCCTGATTATCATATGAAAGACTGTAAAAATTTCAACTAACCTTCAAGAGATCAACCCTCCTGCTGCATTCCTCTTCTTCTAATCCTTCATTCATCACTTCTTCAAGCTTTTTCTTGTATGCAGCTGTCACCTGTTAGTTCGGTTGCAGAAACACATTTTTCTTATTTTTCCAAATTTTTACATCCCTCTTATCAGATTTCATAATTCTTAGAACTTAGTTCTATTTTTATCAGACAATCATTTGTGTACAGCATTGGTGAGTGTTGAACTACCTCATCAATGGAACAGCCTTTTTGTAATCCAAGTGTTTCATAGTAATCGAAACCCGAGATAGCTGCACAAAAAATATAGCACTCAATACATTGTAACCACAGCAACTCAAAACCCGAAACAAATAAAAACATCATGAGTAGAGAGAATTAAAATTCATACGTATCCCCCTTATAGCTTTCTCAGCATTAAGAGCACTAATGAAAGACTCTGGTTCCTCCTGAACTTCAACCGTGCTCTCTCCATCTGTTTCATTAGTAGTAGTTGTTGTAGCTGTAGCTGTAGCTGTAGCGATCTCATCAGCTTCACTACTAGAGCAAATGCAAAACCTCCTTGCTAATCTTGGAATATTTACGTAGCCAATCTTGGGCACCACTGCAACAGTTTGAAAATCTCGCAGGCCGTGGACTGAAGTTGTTGCTGCTGCGGCTGTGGCTGCCATTTCTGGTGCTTTATTTTGTGTTGTAAACAGTTGGTTTAGTCTCAGTGTTTTGGTTCACAAGATTACAACTCAAGATGGATAATGCAGCTCACTTCTCTGTCCACCAGCCAAATTATTACAGTGCACAGTAAACAGTATTAACATATTACTCCCAAGCTATGATTTTACGGCTACAGCATAAATGAGACCATAAAATAGAAAATATTAATTATTGATATTAAATATGTATTGTCTCAATTTTTTTTATCACTATGTGCATACAGGATCTCATTATCGTGTCAAAATAACAGTACTATTATTTATATAATATATAGTAAGGTAAGGGTTCTATGGTTCTCTCTCTAATGATTCTCTCTGGAACATGACCCTATATATACTATTATTTATATAATATATACTATGGTTCTATATAAAGTTTACTGTATTAACTCTAATTTTATATATGTAAAAATATAATTCGAAGGAGATGAACTTGAAATAATTTAAGCAGCATTTAAAACCGAGATAGATCTTATTTCAAAGAAAAAATAAAAAATCGAGATAGATCCTGTTCAACTAAAGACGAAGAAGCTGATTGGGCTCATCACATCCTTGGCTATCAGTTAGAAACTCGAAGGAAGCAACTATAATATTCTTAAATTAAAAAATATAAACAAAAATTGCAGAGTTGAGAGGGAGCATGGAAACTGTAGTGAGAGACTCTCCGAATTCCGATGAGGCCGGAACTAGCAACACCGCCGTGTCTACTGGCAGTGTACGGCGATTCCCGTTGGCTGCACAACCGGAGGTCATGAGAGCGGCGGAGAAAGACGATCAGTACGCCTCTTTCGTTTACGAAGCTTGTCGCGATGCGTTACGCCAATTACTAGGTCTTTTACTTGTTCAATTTCTTATTATTACTTTGCTTAGGGCTGCTTTCTATTCTATCCTCTTCTTATTAATTATTTTTTCTTATCTTTGGGATTATATGCGTTTGTTGTTGGTTACAGGTACAAGAATTGCTGTTGCTTATCAAAATGAGGTTCGGTTGCGGAACTGCCTTCCCAATTTCAATCAATTTGTGTCTTTGATATCGTTTTTTTTTTTTTTTGAATTTTTATCGACTTTTAGTTTGAAAGTTTGTGAGTTGTACAATGTATAACTTATTCAGTAATTGAAATCTGCATCGTAACTATAACTTCGTATTTGTTATCTTTGGAAAATTTACTATGTTTTTAGTTTTCACTAGTCGGTGATGCATATAGTTGAGCCTTTCGTTTAATAGGAGTATTCTACTAAGTAGTTTGCTAAAAACGAGTTCCATTTGAGTGTTGTTATAATTCTTTAATTTGTGTACATGGCGTGCCCTGTGCTTTATATAAAAGTTGTATGTGATGAGAATGACTTTCGTGAGATTACCTCACCATTCACGATATACTTTGATATATTGTGTGATTGGTTTCCATCTTTACGAATATACATGACAATACACTATCATTTTATTTGATTACCTCAGGCAAGGATACTTACCTGAGGTAATCTCAGGAACATTTTTCTCATATGTAAATTTGTAAATCTTATATATTTTTATAATTCATCTGTTCGAGGCTGAATTTGTTTACCAGAAATTCCATTTATTTTGCACCATCCGACTGAAATTTAAGTTAAAAGCATTCTTTAAAAGCATAAGGAGGAAGTTTCATATTTGTATAATATGTATTTCGGTTTTTCTAGTGTGTGCCCATGGGTACATGCTAAGCGTGGAATTTTATAAGTTTGACTCATTCTTATTGGCTCTCATATCTTAATAATGGTGGACCCCCCTGCATATACAACCACCACACCAATCAAAATCTCCCAAACATATAAAATTCCGCGCTTAGCATGTGCCCATGGGCATACAGCCATACACTAGACAAACCCTATGTATTTATATTAAGTCTTTATGTGGTTATAAGCTGTTGAATTTGTAACCTTTTTTTATTTGCTTTTTTCCAGACAAAACTATTAGGACAGATGCTTTATTATGTCTTAACAACAGGTGCAGGACAACAAACACTAGGAGAGGAGTACTGTGACATAACTCAGGTTTTCAACTTCTATCAACGTGTTATTTTATGCGTGCTTGGAACCATAATCTGTTCTGTACTTGTTATTTGGGATGACAGTTAGAAATAGACCTTAAGTCTTTGTTGATATAGTTCCTGACATGTCCTAGTAATTTTTATGGAAGCTTTTTTAAAATATATCTTGTTTGATCATATTGAATTACCAGTGCTAGTGATATGTTTAAAATGCGGCCATAGATCTGTTACTTTGTAAAAATTATAACGTAAATCTGCTTGAAATTTGCTAAAAGCTGGTTATGTTACCAACATGTCTAGACATGTCAGTGCTTTGACACTAATTGTGTTTAAAATTGCCTATATAACTTGCATATGTATTATTAATTATATGTCTATTATCTCATATGCAATATATTTTGACTCTTATCTTGTCCATCTTGATGAAGTGGGTATATATAAAATGGTGTAAATGTCCTCATGTCTTACGGCACTTTGAGTAGGAAAGTTGTATTTTCCTGACTAATACAGTATTTGTACTTCAAGGTTGCAGGGCCTTTTGGGCTTTCTCCAACACCAGCCAGGCGTGCACTTTTCATCATCTATCAGTCAGCAGTGCCTTATATTGCCGAAAGATTCAGGTTTGTTTGCGCGTAACCAGTAAAACTGTAAAAGTAATTCGACTTGTCTTGGTTTACATTTAGAATTATATTTAAACTTTCTGGTTCACAGCTCCAGGGTTGCTTCTCGTGGAATTGCCCTAAACGATTCACTATCTGATGAATTGTTTGGTCATGAAGCGGCTGGGAGCAGCAACATTCAGTCGCCTGTACTTATTGATGTCTCACCTTCCTCTACACCTGTTTCAGCTATTTCGAGATTGAGGCAGAAAATTAAAGGATTATGGTTGAATGCGGTTCAGAGATGGCCATCAGTATGTATATGAGTAATGATTTAGGGTTGTGCAGTAGTTTGTAGTTTATTTCTGTATAGGTGTAATATATCTATACATGGTGATGGCCAAAAATACCCGTTTTTTTTTTAAAAAAGACTAACAAAATACCCATTTTGAAATTTTTGGCAAAAGTACTGACATGTTACACATTTACCATCTGGGTATCGCAAGTAGAAAAGGTAAAAATAAATAAATATTGCAAAGGCGAAACACATATGTAAAGTGCATATCTTCTTTAAATGCGTTGCAGCTCCATATTTGCTTTCTTTTATTTCTTGCAAAAAGATTTTTTCTCTTTATGATTTGGGATACCCATTTTAGAAGTGCATATCTAGTTGGTAAAAATGGTCACACGGTTGAAAAAGGGTATGCTGGTGGCTGTGTCCTACCAATGAATAGGATGCATTGTATATTTAAACAGTCTAGCCTTAAGGTCTATAAAGAGTATCTTGTCCCGAAACTTATACAGCAAGTTAAACCTTTTCATACTCCTAATGTGCTCTTAAGAACACGAACAATGTTCTAATTTTAACTTGATACTGTAAAATGTACCAGTTGACAGTGATGTTGCGGTACAAAACATTTTTAACTGCTTATTTAGCTGACATTTATTTGTGTCTTTTTCTTTCAGATGCTTCCCTTTGTGCGTGAGTTCTTACAGTTGGTTCTTCGCACCAATCTCATGTTCTTCTACTTTGAAGGTCTATGTCATATACTAGATTGTGCTGGTTGTGCATACAATTAAAATTAGAGTGGGGAGTTGATTTTTTGTTTCTATGCTTCGTAGGATTATATTACCACATATCAAAACGTGCAGCAGGGATTCGTTATGTATTTATCGGGAAACAAATGAATCAACGGCCTAGGTATTTATTTGTTGGCAAGTTTGATAAGCTGCAGTGGCTATTAAAATGACATCTTTTACTATTATTAAGTTGGTTATTGCTCTACCCTCTCCCTCCCTCCAATATAACTTTAGGGTCATCTGGCTATATGATATGCATAATTTCTCTAGTTCCTGTTTTGAATTGCGAATTGGTTTTTATTGTGTGCAGATACCAAATATTGGGGGTTTTCCTTTTGATTCAGTTATGTATTCTTGCTGCTGAAGGATTGAGACGTAGCAATTTATCTTCTATTGCAAATTCCGTTCAACAGCAGACCTCATCAGGGGCGCACAACACTTCAGCAGGTCCCAAAGTTGTAGGGATTTGATAATGTCGTCGTATTTTCTAAGAATTCATTTATAATGATTAAACAAAATTTGGGCTATTTATTGCTAAATATTTTGACTGATGAATCCATCTGGTTATACCTACAGGGCAGATGTTCTAATATATTTAATATGTTTAAAAATTGTGTTAATGGTATATGTAAATATTTAATTTAGAAGATTAATGAATTAAACATCGGATGCTTAAGTGTAATAACAACTTGAAAATATATGCAGAGACAAATAAATACAGAATTACAACAAGTATAATTTGGAATGACCTAGTCTATACTTTTTGATATCTGTTTGGTGTATCATGAATTTATATTTTCCCACATTATGTGTCCACCTTTAAACTGACTCAGTCTAGTAGAAACATATACTTGTGCTCTTACGTTTGATTTGGTACTGCTGTTTATACATATGCTATGCCTCTTTTAGTAATACTCCCTGTCCACCAAAAATGGCTGATTTGAACTTTCAAATTTAAAGCTGGACAAATATTATTGCTAGATTAAGATGTATTCTAACAGTTACAATTATGTCACCTATAGTTTTATATAAAAACATATATTATTCGTAAATAATTCTCTCAAAAGTGATCAAATTAACTTGGACAAAGTATAAGCATTCGTTTTTTTTTATTATAGTCGCTTTCTCATGACAAATAAAATTTCTTCTTGTGGAAGACAATACTTGAATTCTTGTTTCTGATTTAAGTGTCTTCACGTATAGCTTTGACAATAGGTCGCCGTATTTTTTTTTCTTCCAAACCCTCTTAAAATGAAGAATAGGTTGTTTACCCTCTCGTTAAAACTTTTTTGCAGGTACAGGTTTACCTATATTAAATGAAGAAGGAAATTTAATATCTGGTAATTATGAGCAGAAAATCTTTGTCTCTGATACAGCATCTACTTCAGAGGTATGTCTGGTAGTCATTGAACGTTATTATCTGATTCATTTAATATATAGGCTACAATTGTTTGTGACTTGTTCGAATTTGCTACTTAAACAATTGGCGGAAGTCCTGGGTAATCGAAAATGGAAGTGAAGAGTTGCGAGGCAGCAATGCATTAGTCCTTTAACAGGCATACATGGTTTTGTGACAATTTCATTAGACTATGTTAACCACCCAAGTTTTGGAGTATCAGATATATACCCTTTCATGTCCTATATGAGGTTTTTCTTTTTGTTTTTTTTTTCATATTCATCAGAGGAGCAGCTATATATCAAACATTTAACAGATTGTTTCTTGATGTGCTTTACTTACCACTTACCAGATTATTTCTTGATTTGCTTTACTTCAGTCTCAACCTAATTCAGTCAGCAAGTGCACACTCTGTCTTAGTAATCGCCAAGACCCAACAGCCACACCTTGCGGTCATGTGTTTTGCTGGTATTTTCTTGTATCTATAACCAGTTTCTAGTTTTGGTGCTCTTTCTTGTTGACATATTCAGAATGATATCTTTGTAATCTACTTGTCCTTTTGTAGGAACTGCATTATGGAGTGGTGTAATGAGAAGCCAGAATGTCCACTCTGCCGTTCCCCTTTGACTCATTCAAGCTTAGTTTGTTTATATCATTCAGATTTTTAGTCCTGGACAAGTTTATCACTTGAAGAAAGATAACTAGAGTGGATCTTTAGTTTATTAACAAAAGAGATGGTGCCTTCAGGCATGAATTCCGAGCATGCATTCCTTCAGGCACTATTAAGGTAAAAAAGAGCAGCAGCAGCATCATAATAAATCCGAGCATGAATTCCTTCAGGCGCTATCAAGGAATGTTCAGTTTTATGCACCCTGGTCGGAATGCCATTTATGTTGATTACTGTGCCATTATAGATTCAAGTCAGAAATGAATTTTGAATTTATGTTGTACTATATTTTGCCTATAATGATAAGAATGAAGTCACATTATTTCCAAAGATCAGCAAAGACTTCAAATCATGCTTTAATTTTCCAATTGTGGCGGAGCTGAATTATTTTAAGGGTGCAGATATATGCACACCCTAAATTTATTTATGCACACCCTTCCATCTAGTTTGTACTAAATTACCCCTTTAATTTGATAAAATAGTTGGCTGAAATGATAAAAGAACAAGGGTAATTTGGTATAAAATAGGGTGTAGGGTGTGTATATATCAGCACCCTTATAGTGTCAAGGAGTCTTTTGTGTTTTTGAAACTTTTAAATTATTTTTTCTCCTGGGATTTTAATCAAGTTCAGCTTATATATTTCTAAAGTGATATGGTTGGCAAATAAATTTCCTGAAAATGAACATAAAATCTGCAGTAAATGTCAATGAGCACTGAAGCTGAAGAAGCTATAGCATGTTAGTATTCTCCGCATATTATCTCTGAACAACAGCTGATTGCACTAGTAAGTTTGCAAACAGAGATGTTACAGACATCAGCAGGCGAAAGGAAAAGTACTGGATAGGTATTAGTAGAAGTATGAAGAAATACTAGTTATGTTACAATGGTCTATTGACAAACTAGTAGATCAATGCTAAATAGTTACATGTTAAGTAGCAAGGTATCGACTGAGGAATGTATGTTAGGACTTCCCTCTGATGCAAAACTCCGCAATCTATCCTTGATATTTAAACTACAACCCTTTCATCTGCCAATAAAACCCAGCATACTTGAAGTTGAAGTCACAGGACCTTTGCAGCCTCATTGTAGCGCCTGCCATTCCAAAATTCCAAATACATCATGAGGAAGTTCCATTAGAAGCTATAACTCAATTTTGCCTAAATATTAAAACACGTTACCCAGCAAAAGGATTACAGTTTTGATATTACATAAACCACTGGCAAAATAAAATTTACTTGGGACATGATACCTCAAGTTTAGTATTGGCCAAGAGCGACACTAACCAGTTTTCGAGGCAGGTTTTACCAATTTGGAGTAACTATGAAGCTAAGACTGCGTTTGAAATGTATTTGAACATGATAATCACAAGTGTTAGCTTTTGGTGTATACCAATGATCAATAACTTCAACTATACTGTGGATTAAAATTTTACAAGACTACACAGAGCTGACGGGGGAAGAAATAGACCGGGTTCTATGTGTGCAGACAATTCATCTGATTAAACCAAACAAAGAAAAAATATCACTTACATGACAATAATCAGGATATGCAGTTATATGGCGACTTCAGACTTTACCAGGCGAATTTCTTGGGGAAGCAGATTATATCTAATATTCAGCTCATCAAATATCTTCTTCATCTCAATGACTAATTCTGATCTTCGTCTGCTCTTTTCTGCGATATCTTGAAAGTTCATGGTATGATTGAAAAAGAGTACCATCTTTATCTTGTTTACGTCTTCAATTTCCTTCACCACCAAATTGTGGTTAGGATGCCAAAATTGAGGTGTCCGCTCTAGATACCTGACCAATGCGGGAAAAAAACGATTGGAGGGGGCAAATCATCAACATAATGGATCAAGAAACAAGTGCCAGACTGAATTAGTATATCTAGAAACTCAGATAATTTAGCAGCGTTAACAAAGAATCAAATTACAGTACAAGTGCCTATATTATGTTACATTTGATAGACTTATTGTTGCTTTACATTTTAAAATTGATTACTCACCTAGAACAGTTACATGCTACTAGAGCAACCTTAAATCATGTAACATGATTGCTACTAAAATCCTAAATGACCCATGTATCTCTTGAAGTGCATTCGTCTGGTCCAAGATGCAGAGAAATCATATATGATAACAGATATGTAGAACAGTTGACATAAATCTTTCTGATATTCATCAAGGGATCCCACAAGCTAATATTACTATGGTAATATGGCACGCTGTGGATCTTCAATCTGCTTGTCTAATGTGCATTGTGCTCATTTCAATTGTCTGGTTTTTAAAACCCGAAAACCAAGGGAACTAGAAATACTAGAAAGGCATATGAAGTATGAAAACAATCTTGTGAAAGGAAATCATTAATATTTAGAAATAATCAATTGATTTATATCTATACTACCAAGCATGATATGTTATGACTATGCAAGTACAAGTAGCTTTTTGTTAAGATACAGATAGGATAAGAGAACCATATACATACTTTAAAATCTTCACTTTTAAATCCCCGATCTTCTCTACTGGAGTCATGAAATCAATGGAAAACTCTAACGAGTCTCCCATATCTGGGCTCCTGTAGAAATTGCTGATGGCTTTGGTAGCCAAAACCGAATTCGGGTAGTATATCTTTTCATTATCAAATCTCAAGAACACAGTTGTAAGAATATTCATCTCTTCTACTACCATCTGCAATATTTCAAACAGAAATTAGTCAATAACTTCGACCGAACAATTACTATTTGTTGAATGTAAGTGCTGATGATAATTACCTGAACACCATCAACAACACAACGATCACCAACATCAAATGGATGCATCACAAATACAAATATGATTGCTTCAAAAATAGTTTTGCAAGTATTGCCAAACAAAAAGGCTGCTGCAACAAGCTGTGATGAGAAAAACACAAGTACTTTTGTTGTTGCAATTTCCACCAAAAGTAGCCACACAATACTCATGAAAACAATTAGGATTGCCGTGAGAAGGGTGTTCAGTTGCTTTACTGCCGTTTTGGTATCATTCAAAGCATGAGCCAGAGCTTTCCGATCATTATAAACTTTCACCTGCACAACTAACATATATGTGAACATTGGCATATAATTCATTGTGCACCGTTACTGTAAGTTTCGGGATTGTCACTTTATTATGGTGAGATATATTAACAAGAACAAAGACCACTTTGATATAAAACCCGTTTAAAAACTCTAGGCCATAGGTAACAAAGGATAAAGTCTTACCACCCATTCTGTCAAAGCTTTCTTGTCTATTTGTCCTTTTTCAGCCACATCAATCAATGGAAAGATATAATCAACCTCCTCCTCCATTATAAATTTCCTTAGGTCTAACTCATCAATGTACCTAAGCGTTTGACAGAAAAAATAAATATTAACTGAACCAAAGAAAGGGAATCTGATAATTTAAAATCTATTTATAATAAACGCTGTAAAAACATAATTCCCACAGGCAATCAGGTTGAGCCACGTTCTGAAAGATGTGATAGGCAGCAGCAACTGCTTCCATCTCGTTGGTTATCTCCTTATCAGTCTGTTCAGCATTTCGATCAAAATCACTCTCATCTAGGTCATCAGAAATTGTGGACAGCCCTTTCTTCGATATCACATCAACCAACATCTTCATGGTCCATGCAGAAACTTTTTCCCGCTTCATTTTATGAAGCTTATGTATGTCAATCACTGCTGTTTTAGTTTTTTCCGTCCCTTGATTATCTTTCTTCGTTCTACGCAGACTAAATTGAGCAGTATTCGTTCTTTGGGGCATTTCTGCTGATGCCAGAAGTGGAGGCCCTGAGAGGACTTGGAGATAATACTGATGGAAAATTGATTCCTGAATTCTATCAAAAAATGTGGTAACATGGAAAGACGACGCCAACAATTTAAGAAGCAAAGTCTTCAGGAGCCACAAGACTGAACCAATGAGCAGGGAAACTAGAGTCCAAGTAATATAGAAGAGCACCTTTCCTGCACTTTTTGACCCCTCGATGCCATGATTGAAAAAAGAAAGCCAAGTTAAAAGAACCAAGGTCAACCACAGACAGACACGAGCACTCCTTTTTAAACCATGGACGAAATATAACACTTTTTTTCTCAACAGAAAGTTCAGTTCAATCAACAAAACCACGAACTGCATAAACCAAGAGGTGAACAACAAGCCAGAAAAGATCGCCATTACAAGAAGACACCATTTCCATGTCTCCAAACCCCATTTCGTTGTATGGTGCAACTTATCAATGGTCAAGCAAGCAATCAAATTCCCCAAAATCAACAGAAAGACTAACCATTCAATCAAAACCCTAATTTTGACCTTTTTGTGCTTCAATTTGTTTTGAGTACTCACCTTCCTGTAAATTTCTTCATCTTCATCCATTTTTCTCGCAGAAGCCATCAACGGCGTCCTCGGAGTAGTTACAGACACATTTCTCATCATTATGTCTCTGAAAGAACTATTAGCTGAAACCATTTTATTGTTGGGGGAAGCACTTGATGAATTTTTAATAGGTGAATTACCACTTGAATTCATATGCTCTAGCTTCAATGAGCTACTTTCTGCAAAAACATCAGAATCAATGGAAACCGGTTGTTCTCCAAACCTAGACTTCGGTTTTGAGTACACTGATCTGGCAAGTGATTTTCGACGCGTTACGGTTTCATTTGTGGGGCTTTTGGGGGGCCTATTAGGACTGGGACTAAACCTAGCATTTTCAGGGGAAGGAGAACTTGTTGGTACAAATTTCACATTTCCAATAGGCAAATCATCCGAAACTCTACGAGGTGAACTCTTGACATCTCTTTCTTCACCAGAGACCATCACAACAACGTCACTGCTTTTACGGCTTTCGGCCATACTTATTTCTCCACTACTTTTTTTCTTACCATTTGCATCCATAATAACCCTATCCAAATTCCAAAGAAACAGCACAACCATTGTCATCACAAACAAAGCAACTAAAACAAAGAGAAAAATGCTCATGAATTGCTAAATATCGAGAGGATACAGCTCTCTGGGAAACCATTAAACTATCTAATATCAACTAGGCAAATACCTTCAGCAGCATTAAATTAATCGCAATATATAGACAGTTTCTTAGCACCTTAAATCGGCTATTTAAATTTTTTAATTCACTTCCTACCCTATTGGAGATTTCCATCAATATTAAACCCACAATCACCAATCAGACAAAACAGTAAACACATTATTAATACATGTCAGATATATTTCATTAGTTTAAGTTGTCAACATAAATCACTTTCATAAGTACAACTTGCAAGTGCAAATACAAACCCCACAAAAACAGTGATAAAATAAACAACACTGAACAAATTATTTACTAAGCAACAAGCTAAAAGGGTAAATTCTTACCAGAAAATGAGATTCTGAGAAGTATTAATGAGTTTTATCAAAAGGGCAAGAACCAAATGGGGTTTAGAAGCTCTAAGTGGTTGTTTGTAGAAAGATCAAACGAAGATAAGCAAGAATGCTGTTTCATATAAAAATGAGAGCAGAGAAACAGAGTACAAAAACTAGAAAGAATTTTGAAATTTCTTGTGGGGTACTGATAATTCTAAGACGCACTTTGCTTGAAGCAGTTGATGTAATAAATTACTTTTAAGATTCCTGGGCAACTACAGGGGTTTTACTTTTTAATGTGAATACAAATGTGCAAAAGTTTGTACTACAGTTGGTAATACTTCCAACAGAGCATTATTCTTCCTTTTATTCACACGGAATTGTTTTTGGCCTTTCACCAAGTTAAGTAAAGTGAAGTTTCACTGTATTGCTCTGGTTTAAAATTTGAAATTAAATTTTCTGAAAAAGAAAAAAGAAAAAAGAAAATTGAAGTTAAATTTTAAAAACAGAAGCCTTTCGGCATGAGGGCAAAAATAAATGTTGTATTAGTTACCGTCCAAAACGGATAATATTATATTAATATGGAGTGTCACAATACCATTAATTCAAATGCATAAACAAAATCTAAGTATATTTTTGAAATAATATATTGTAATTACTATGAAGTAAATGAGTGTCCCGCCCCTGTAATTAATTTAAATGCAGAAGCAAAATCCAGTATAATATCAGTCCAAGTCTAGATTTAAAAAATCATGAAAAACAATATTATCTTATATTTTTGAGATAAAATATTATAAGTGTTGTAATACAGTAAGGGGTCATTTGATAACACCTGGATGAAAATAATGGAACTGAACGGGAGGCGTATAATGGTTCAGATCATTTGTTTATGTTTAGTGGTGGCTGGACGAGACAAGAATACATGGACGATGCATAAAATTCAACTAGACGACTGGAGTTTAAAAAGTTGGCTGAACCACACCTAAAACGAAATGTACTACTTAAATACCTTTTTTTAAGGGCCTACATAGCCTTTGTGCAAATAATTTTGATTTTGACATTTAACAATATTTATTTTTAAATATATGTTAATGAGCCCAATTATCAAAAATATTTAATATTTGTATTTTGAAATTAAATATTTTAAAAAATATATTACATTATTGAAAAATATTAAATTTTAAAATAAATAAAATTCACCAGACACAAGTATATGAGTGATAGAATAAATAGTTTATTTCATTATATGATTTAAGTTTCAGCTTTCCATCAATATTATAATAAAAGTTAATTTTATAATATAAATTTTAAAAATAAAAATGATTTAAATTTTTAGCAATCATATTACATTTTAAAATTATTTGAAAAATATATAATACATAATAGTAACAATTATTTAATAAAACCATATATTTAATATTAATTCATGTTATAAGTTAGTCCTCCAGATAAATTAGAAAAAAAAGAAGACAAACAACGGCATTCATTCACTCCGGATTAACTCATGATTCAAAAGTTCGACTCATTCAGATATAATCGTTCAGAGTTAACAAATGACCCCTAAGACTCCACTCGTTAAACATTGAATGAATGAATCTGGCTGGACGGGGCTTTTTCATCGTCCAGATTATTTGGTTAGAGGATTTTTAATCTGGACCAGCCCATCTCCATCTGCCCCTATCTGACCATGTCCATAATTTTGAACAGAAACATACAATTACTTGTTTTGGGCTGCTGTCAAAGCGGGCCTAACAAGCTTTTTCTTTTTCTGTTACATATCAGGGTCCAACAAGCCCTAACAACGAAAATTCAAAATTTTGAGAACTTGATTGATACATGGGCCTTATGGCCCCTAAAAGTGTCCAATCTTGTCCTCGAGCTTCAAATTCTGTCAGCTTTAAAAACACTTGCAATATGTTTATCGGGTTGTCTATCCTGTGCCCTCAGGGCACAGGTTAACCTGTCATAATTGCTCTCTTTTTCTGCAACAAGTCAACAACTACCTTTCTCTCTCCTTTTTCAAGTGAAACAATCAATTAATGTTTCTTGATTGTTGTGTTTTCTTTTTTAACCACATGCTTTACTCTTTTTACAAATTATATTCAAAAAAATATTGTTTAAAAATTATAAACAATTAAATTTTATTAAATACTAACTATATATTCACTTCTGATTTATCTTTCAAAATTTTATATTTATAACAAAATGTAATATTATTTTAAAAAATGTCAACATAAACTAATTTTTTATCAAATTTTATATGACAACTTTTAATTAATTTCATCCCACAAATAATAACGAGCCCCCCTTGCATATACATTAATTTTCTAATTAAAATAACCTTCTAACTAATTTTTTTTATTAAATATCAAATTGGATGATTTTAATTAGAAAATTAATGTATATGCAGGGGGGCCTCGTTATTATTTGTGGGACGAAATTAATTAAAAATTGTCATATAAAATTTGATTAAAAAATTATTTTATGTTGACATTTTTTAAAATAAATTATACTTTATTATAAATAAAAAAAATTTGAAAAATAAATCAAAAGTAAATATATAATTATTATTTAATAATATTATAACTTGTGTATACTTTAAGAATACTATTTTTTAGAATATAATACGTAAAAACAGTAAAGTCAAATACATTACTTAAATGGTTAAAGAATAAAACACAACAATCAAAAAAGTATAATTAATGTTAGGTGAAAAAAAAGAGAAGAGAGAGAGTCCAAGTTGCAGAAAAAGAGAGTATCCCTGAGGGCACAGGTTAGACAACCCGTATGTTTATTAGCATAAGCAGCTTTAGTTCCAAGTACTCATTCATCCATAAAGATTGTTGCAATAACTTGACTGCAGCGCCAGGATTCCAAATGTGCACAACATATCTGGACCCAGAGAACATGAAACTAAAGCGATACTATAGATATAGGATGATGATGATGATGATCTGGATCTTGATCTCTTTAGCTTTACTACTTTGAAGAAACAAAGTTAAAGCTGCTAAAGTGTATGATGGAAACTGAGTGATCTCGGGATCACCAATGTCCCGTTCTCGTGTCTCATATGCTCTATTCGTTTGTCTTGCTTTCATCACAAAGCAAAAGTCATGCATCCACCTCTAACTCTGTCCTCTGCAGCCTTGTTCATACTGTTTTACCATCTTTCGGGTATGTTTCAGCTTCACCAGATGTCTGATATTGAATCGAAGATTTTGAATCATACTTAAAATTTTATGATATTCAATTGAAATTATTAAAATTCATTAAAATATAACAGTGTTTCAATATTCATAGATTTTTAAAACTTTATAAGATGGTTAATTTTGTGAGATTGTCTCATGTATTTCATACTTTTTGAAATCCCGCCATAATTCATAATCCATGTGATTCCGATGTGTTAAATGAATACTTTACGCTCTGCAATGTTTTATCTAAAAAATCCGTTTAAAATTAAACCAATTCTTTTATGCCAACTCTGCATATTTTTTAATTTATTCAAACTGATTCTTTTATCATATTGTGATATTTTACATTGAATGGATCATTCAGAAATAATTAAAAATGACTAAATTATCATGAAGTGTTATAATAAAAATAAAATCAAAATTACGAAATTTGATAATTAACACAAATTTTGTCCTCGGCATAAACGCCAAAGATGATTAGTAACAAGGAATGTGTTGATTAGGATGGAGTCAACACCATGCATGGTGGTTACGTCCTACCTTCGTTTTCAAGCCCACCTACAAACAGATACTGTATTCTTCTTCACCAACTATGATATATTATTGTTTATTATAAACAATGTCACTTTTAACAAATGTAAGCTCAATGGAAATTACAAAATTATATCTAAAGAATTTTAGACAGAGGTATCAATTTTAACTTTAAAGAGCCTTTTCATGCAACTTATTTTAATTACCAAAGTATTTAGTATGCAAACATGTGTTACATACAAAGAAAGAAAATCATTTTTACTTTTGTGTGTGCTCAACTATTAGTAATACTTATTCCAAATATATATTATTTAGTGGTTAGCTGAAATTTTTTGACTTTGTAAAATAGTACACTATGATAAAATTGACTATATCATCAACTATTTTAAATATAATAATTTATTATTTTTACATATTATAAATATAATATATTTTAATATAATAATAAATGATACGGAATTTATCACAAGTTTGTGCAACACATATAGTTAATACCAGTACCAAATTGTTGGTTAAAATTATTTTCACAAAAACAATTGGTCATGTTAAAGTAACTACTCTTTTTTAAACAAATTTTTTATAAATTTTAATTTTTCCTTATATGAATCACATTTTTAACTTAGAGATGGGATGGTCTGATATGCTCTCCCGACTGTTATAAATGAGAAATTGGACTTCTACTTTACTTTATATTATTCGATCATTTTTCACATAATTATACGCCTACCTCGCTACGCATCACAAAAAATTAAAAATTACACCAACTTTCTATTAAGTATAACTACCAATGATTGAATTAGTTACAAGTCCACCATCTAGTTATAAAAAACCTATGTTCCTCTGTATTTTATTTGTTGTCTAATCATTTGTTCATGTTACATTCACATTACAGGGAGTCTTAAAATGCAACATAATATTTTATTTTATATCACCGTTTTCTGCATGCCCATCCCCTAGTTATCTAATAAAATCATCATTTGTGCCAAGTTTTCAACGATAGGGCAATCAAATAAAGATGCTTGTGAAATTATTTCGGTACTAATTTAAGAGCTAAATTGGTTCATCCAATAATAGAAATTATATTTTACAAAGGATCTACTTTAGTCAAGTTTCAACACTTTTATATGCATACTGCGCCTAATGACATATTATTATAAAATTGAGATTGAGATTGAAATTGAAATTTAATCATATAGATAAAAGAGCACATTTTTTTTTTTAAATCTTAGAATAGAAATTGTAGGAGAAATTTTTGTAAGTTCAATTATATAGATGAAAAGAGGACGGAAAATTATTAGGTATTTGAACATGAGAAGCATGAATGTGAACGAGGAGTATGGGAATGAAGGTATAAAAATAAGTTTTCAAAGGGTGTGTGGAATGAATAATTTACTCATCAAATGAAAATGCAATTTTTATTCCATATCATAATATAGCTAATTTAACTTCAACACAAGAATTTGAGATTTACGGGGGTGTATTCGATTAGGATTTTAATGGATTGTTTTTAGTCTATGGATTTCAATGGATGTATGAGATTTTGATTTTTTGCGGATTCTTGATAAAATGTCGCAGAGTTGATAGGATTTAGGTACAATGCTTCAAAATCTCATTGATTTTGGTGGGATTTCAAAAAACTTAAAATACACCGAAGAATGCCACAAAATCCATCATTTTATGAAATGAAAAAAAATCCATCAGCATTTGAATACCATCAGATTTTAATGGATTTTAAACAATCCCAATTGAATACCACCGGATTTTAAAACATAATTTAAAATCTCAATTGAATACCACCGGATTTTGTAGCATAATTTGAAATCCCAATTGAATACCTCAAGATTTTAATGGATTTCTAACAATCCCAATCGAATACCCTCGGATTTCATGAATGAAAAAAATGCTTTAAAATCTCAATCCAATACGCCCCTCTTAGATTCACGTTAACCAAGTTCATTAATCATGTACAGAACGCTTCTAAATAATTATACATATTAAAAGTCTTGTAACACACCACTAGAAATAATATTAGAAATATAGGAGTGTTTATTGTAAATGGGAATAAGAATCGAGAATGAAAATAAAAATGAGTACGAAACTGAAGAGTATAAAAATGTTTATCACAAGCAGAAGGTAAGAAATGATTTATCTCTCAACAAGATTGGCTCATTCTATATTATAAAATTTCAATTTCAAGTACCAATATATGAATTTCAAAATCTCATAAAATAAATATCTTAACAATATTTCGAAGAAAAACTCATACACAAACACCATTGTGAAAATTCCGCATTCTAGAGAACTTGAAAGAAATACAAATAAAGCAAAAGCTTGCGCTTTCTCTATTCCCATGGGCGGAGAAAATCTGCCTTTCCCTTTATCATTTTGCTTCTCGTTTCGATCTCGAATCTTCGTTTTTATTTCACATTTCATTCCCCCCCTTCTTTTTCTTTTTCCATCTCTCTGTTACATCAAAACCCAAAATCTGTCACTCTCTCATCACTACTCGGGATCACCCCCCACCTCAGGTATTTGTCCCTATCATTCTCTTCTTCCTTTGTGCCAAAAAACAAGTCAGTTCATACCATTTCAAATCCAGCATGGTTATGTCCGTTAAAAAAAATCCGAATTCACAAAATTTTGATCTTTATTTGTACTGTAAGTTGTTTTCGAGGATCGGAGACAATCTAGACATCTAGTGACACGCATTCTTGTGGTTGAATGTACTCAGTTCAATGTTGTGAAAATTTTGAAATTCTTAACTTTTAAAGGGGTTAGATTTCACAATGAATTTGAGTTGATCACGCTAGTTATGCAACAATATCACCATTTCACTTCTAAAAACCGAATCATAACCACAATAAAAGATATACCAATTGATAGCTTATCCCCTAAAATAACAGAAAATTTCTAAACAAAAACCTTAACGAATCAAACCATTTGCTATCGCACGGTTGAGCCCTAAATGAGTAGTTTCATAAACCGGAAGATCCTCGCAGAACCTATCATCCTTAAATGATGCTAAATGATCAAGCTCAAATAAGTCCGAGCTCAAATCACTAGCACAATCATCTTCAAAATCATAATCCTCTTCCTGATTAATTGAAGCAGCAAAATCAATCTTCTTCGATTTTTCATAATTCCTTGAAACGTCATTGCTCCTGTGATCCACAACAGGCGGCATTGGCTGTTTCAGATTGGTCTGGCTACACGGAATTGGATTCTTAAATTTCTCAACCTCTTCTTCGTAAAGGCATTTGTGGCCGCAAGGACGACTGTCTTCATCAACTATGACGCTCACCGGGTAGAATCTGACCGATCTTTGGACCCCATTGTTGCGTTTCTGCTTCGAATTTGGGGAATTCTTGCTCAAACATGATCTTGAAAACGAAGAGGCTGATGAACATGTAGATGTCTGAGCAGACCTAGACTTCCAATCACCACTCACTTCACTACAGTTACCGGCATTGCGGTGTGATTCTCTGCTTTTCTTGGGGTTACTATTAGTAAAGATAGAATTTATAAAACTCGTGAGCCGGCCACCTGGCGAGATAGGTTGTTTGATCTTCTTCAAATTTGCGTAAATCTTTTGAGCACGGGCCTTCGACTTTACCAAACGACTGCCATCTTCGTTTATTTTATTTGTTTGATGATTACGATAATCATCAAACAAATAGAACTCACTTTGTCGCTCATTCTGAGCGACAGAGTTCCCAACAATTCGACTACCAGTCCGAATTGGTTTGGGAATGGGAGGCCTCTTTATTTTTGCCACACCAAAAGATTCTGTCTCGGAGGATGAGAATCCTCCGAAACTAGAATCCGAAGAACAAGAACTAGAACTAAAAAACAAAGGATCATTATCATGCACCAATGACCCTCTCCCTCTAGCCAAAGCCTTTTCATTCACCTTCTGTTCCATCCATTTCTCCAACAAACAAGCTCTTTTCAAACTACTCATCTCTTCATTTTCAACGCTACTTCTCCCCTTCCCTCTGCCTCCAAAACCACCACTACTACTCAATTTCTTCACATTCCTTTCTTTATTCTGCTTTATAATTTCCATGCGCCTCTCATCAACGCCACCATCGAGCTCCCTGTAGATCTCATCAAGAAGACTCGAGGAAAATGATTGGTTAGCTTGATTTTTCCTCTGCCTCGTAGATTTATCCCAGCTATGCATTGTGTTTATGTAAATTTGTGTTTAGAAATTGTAGAGAGAGAAGAGGGGGGAATGTGTAGTGAGAGAAAGTGTGTAATGAGAGCAAAGTGAGACGGCTTAAGAAGGAGAAGAAACTTGAAGATGAATGGAAAGACAGAGACGAGGAGGACACTTATAAAGGCGTGACATGCGCGTGCATGTGTCTTCTTTCTTAATTCTAGCCTTTCCTTTTTCAAATTTTACATCTTCGTGTAACGTAATTTAATCCCACCGTTTACTTGAATTGGTTTAAATTTGATTTCTTAGAGCATCTCCAACCATCTAAAGCCATTGGCTAAAATATGAGTTGGCATACTTAAAATAAAAAGATTTAGCCAACTGTTCTAAAAACTCAACTCCAACCATGATAAGCTGTTGTTAATAAATTTAGCCAACCTCTTATGGATGGCTAAATTTGTCGAACCTCTACAGGTCTGTAAGAAAATCTGTAGGAAGATTGTACATCATTTATTACCATATTGAACTGTTATGTTCTATTTTAACAATTTAAAATATTAATAACATACTATTTTTAAATTATAGCCACCCAATATAGCCAGTACCATTGTAGCAAAATGTCTTACAGGTTCAGCAAATTTTACATAATATCTTACAGGTCCAATTTAGCCAACGATTATAGCCAACGCCGTTGGAGATGCTCTTAGAGCATCTCCAACCATCTAGAACCCTTAGCTAAAAAGTGAGTTGGCATACTTAAAATAAAAAAATTTAGCTAACAGCTCCAAAAACACAATTCCAACCATGCTCAGCTGTTGTCTATAAATTTAGCCAACATCCTATGGATGGCTAAATTTGTCGAACTTCTACAGGTCTGTAAGAAAATCTGTAGGAAGATTGTACATCATTTATTACCATATTGAAATGATATATTCTATTTTAACAATTTAAAATATTAATAACATACTATTTTTAAATTATAGCCAACCAATATAGCCAGTACCATTGAAGCAAAATGTCTTACAAGTTCAGCAAGTTTTACATAATGTCTTACAGGTCCAATTTAGCCAACGATTATAGCCAACGCCGTTGGAGATGCTCTTATCTCACCATAAACATCGGCGTTATCGTTAACTCTATCTGAAAACTGTTTATAATTTTTTATTTATTTTTTTGACAATACAGGTTTATATGATCCTCGTATCTGTTCTGATAATTTCTCAGGATGAGCCGGAGTCAAATCCGGATGTCCCGGGGTAACAGAAGATAAACCGAGCTATCCAATCTGTGCTCATTTTTTTTATTAACAAAAAAAAATGGTTTCAATGAGATACCAAGTACATGAATATGACAGTAGGATTAAGATGAAAAGAAAAGAATGCGACAGTAGTACTGAGGGAATGTATTTGTATAAAATATAAATTGTCTAAAAATGTTCCGGGACCACATAAATAAGCGCGATCAAGATTCTTATTGTGATCAAAAAGTGAAGCTTAGTGGGTGGCAATCACCAGAGCAGTACTAAATTATGTTTTTCTCCCAGTATATGTGATGTGAACGTACTTCTCACCTATGAATACAAAATTGATGTCATGAACTTTATTTTTAATTGAGCAGTCACACTATTTTCTCACGAATAAATTGAAAATTAGTAAATTAACGGGGCGTGATTTGTTGCTCAATGTTAGCCATTGTCAATGTGAGAAACAGTAATATATAATATAGCCTCTAATCTGCATGTCTAGGGGATTAACTTGTCGTGTTTTATGCTAATTATTTAGCACTTTGACGGTTATTAAGATGATTATATTTATGGTTGCTGCCAAAACCCCCTAAACGATACGTAAACAACAAGAAGAAGATAGCTGTTCACACAACTACCTTCTCTTTTTTTTTTGACAGAACACACAACTACCTTCTAAATCACTCACAGGCGTGAATTTTGGCAGAATGGCCTCACGCTCTCTCCGTGGTTTAAAATAAATACTATTTTGAATTTGCAATAACTCTTTTATTCGAATCCACACAGACTTTCAGTTGAATCTTTGGAGCCTCTCCGTAACTTTGAAAATTCAATGAATACAGTATCACGGAGCCTTAGTAAAAATATTTACAAAAAGTTACTCCCATGTAGATAATTCAAAGTAGATAAGGAATTATGGTGTTAACAGGCAGCTTCAATCATGGAAAAAAACAACCATGGTGCCAGACTGCTGGCTAACGGTTCGAATAAAAAGAATCTTTAAGCCACCACCAAATTAATTAAACTTCAAAAAGAAATATTAGTTCTTTTATATCTAATTTTATTTATATTTCGGCAGTATTAAGTTAACACATTGCACTGCGTCGGGGGAAAAAAGGTTAATTCATGATACACGCGTTTTTAGCTTCCGTTCCCCACTCTATTCTCTTTCTTTCTTTTCTTACAGTCCTTTTGCCATTTTTTCTTTAAATTTGTTCTTTTTAGTAAGACCTGAATTTCTGAGTCTTTGACAGAAGTTCGACATTTTTCTTATCACATAAGGGTAAACTGATGTATGATGCTACCTTTTTATTCTGAAATCCTTCGTATCTTCACATTTTGGTTATAACTTACGACTCGCGGTTGGAAGTCGGAGATTCTTAAGGAAAAAAAGAAAAAAAAATCTCGGTCATTTTTTTTTTGATAATAAAAATAAATTTCAACAAATATAAATCAACGATTCACCATGATAATTCAAAACGGTATCAAGATGGTCACTGAAGTGGTCATAAATATCAAACGGATACCTTGAAATATAAGTTCAAGCAATAAAAATATTATTTATAAAGTTTTACACATTATTTTTGAATGTTACCAAAACCAAGTAAAATGTTATGACTTCTAATATTTATGATAATATATTTAGATTTTATCAAGTTTATTTATTATTTATTTTTAATTAAAACAAAAAAATAACTATATAATAATATATAAATAATAAATAAACTTGATAAAATATAAATATATTATTTTAATTACTAGAAGTCATAACTTTTTAGTTGGTTGTGGTAACATTTAAAAATAATGTGTAAAATTTTATAAATAATATTTTTACTATTTGAACTCATATTTCAATGTGTTTGATATTTATGGTGATTTTACTGACCATTTTGAGTTTAGTAACCAACCTGGTACATTAAGCCCACTACTTCGGTTACCAACTTGATAATTAATTCATTTTATAAATGAATTCAGTTGATCTCTCATGTCAAGGGTCTTTTAATCTGACTTGCTAAATCGACTACTTGTCTGTTTTGAAATATAAATCGTTTGACTTTTTGGCACACACTTTTAAGTCTTTTGACTGCATAGTTAAAATCATTATTTTTGAAATTTTTTTTCAATAAAAATATATGATTAATATTATAATTCAGAAAATGAAAATTTTAAAAATAATGATTTTTACTATCTGGTTAAAAGACTTAAAAATGTGTGTCAAAAAATAAGCTACCGATATTTCAAAACGGTGGGAGTATTCGAAGTGACCAAGATGGACCATTTTTGTTGGTTGCAGTAATAATAATCATTTACATACTTACCAATCTTATTTAAATGAACAAATTAATACGATTGTTCTTGATATCTCCCTGTTCGACACTTGACTCAAGTTGGCAACAAGTTATTGACACAAGACTTGAAAACCAACAACATCATTAAGTGATCAGACACAGAAAAGGATGTCTTAGATGACCCCAATAATAACACATAGATGATCACATGCTTTCTTCTTTTGGTTGATTCCTGTTCATCTATTCTGAAACATTGTGAAATCACTGTTGGCCATCACCTTCACCTTATTTCCTTGTACACAAAAAGCGCAGGATGATACAGAAAGTAGAGTGATCTGGTCTCTTGTTTTATTGGATTTCAAGGGCTTAAGTATTGAAAATAAGATATACAAGACCAAGTGGCTATATGCTAGCTAGGATATATGAGATATGTTGGGTGAGCTCGGTTCAAAAGCTAGACAAGATTGATCTTGTTTCAGCTTTTACTACGTTTTTGTAGATCTTAACCCTGATTGGCTCGAATTTGTAATTTGTTGAATGGTTTTTAGTATGTGCTCGAGATCTCCCTGTAGAATCTTGAGTTATGTAAATATGCTTGTCATTTGGCACCCAACATGTAGATGCTTCAGATTTGGATGTCATTGTAATTCATGTGTGGTACGCTAGCTCAGCACGCTCAGCCATCATTGTGTGCAATGTGAGTGCCAGTATTATTTTCTCAAAATCTTATTCTTGTATTAGGATTCTGATACCGGTTCTTTAGACTCCATTCGATGGTGTTATGCAAGCAAAAAAACACCAAAATCTATTTGATAAATTTAAAAATAAAAATAAAGAACATCTTTTAGTTCTATTTTTAGAAAAAACTGATAAAAGGGATTTGTTATAAATTTCAATATCAAATTTCATCAAAAATTTTACTTTTTATATTATAACTTAATATATGTAAATATCAAAACAAATATTTGATTTCCTAACAAAACCTTTTTTTACAATAATTTTTTAACACCACAGTAGTTTTTAATAGCAATCCTAACAGATCATTAGTCACATTGGTGACAATTTAAAATATCTGATAAATCATTTTAAGTGCAGGGCCGTGCCTGAGATTTATTGTGCCCTGTGCAAAATGTAAAAAGTGTGCCCTAATACTACCCTAATAGTCTAAAAATATAAGTACATGAAATAATAAAAATGACACAAAACTGTAAAAATCATATCACAATTAAAGTGCATAAAATATTTTTTTCATATTACAAAAATTAACTGAAAATTGTTGAGAAATAAAACAAGTACATAAATAATATAAAATTATCTGAAAATTGTTCTTCTAGCATTTTTTGAAGCAAAATCACTAATAATATTTTTATAATCTACATTCTCTAGCAAACTATTTTCTATGGATAACAGTGCTAATCCATTCAATCTCTCCTGCGACATTGTTGACCTCAAGTATGATTTCAGCAACTTTAACAATTTTAATTTATATTAGAGGTATACTTGTTTTAAAATTATATAAACCCATTATTCAATGCATTTTATATTTAAATTACTTGTTTCATATTTAATATATATATATATATATATATATATATATATATATATATGCATGTATAAATTAAAAATAAATATAATTTAAAATAAATTAGTTACTAAAGATTGAATCATTATTTTAATGATATAATATTGCATATGGTCATCAAGAAAGAAAAAAAATAGTATAAGTAGAATTTTAATGAAGTCATTGAAGTTAGCAGTTAAATTAGAATTTTATCTCGAGAGCAGGGTAACTCTTACAATTTTCAATGCCATTATTTTCAATGCAAGTATTTATTTCTATTAACATGATTATGATATTAGTATTTTTTAGAATTTATATAACTTACTTAAGATAACATTTAAAAATTATTGAAGTGTATAACATTTTTTAATTTTTTTTCATTTACAATTTTATAATCTTAAAAATAAAATTTACTTTTTTAGCTATTTTTTTCATTTTGACTATACATATATATAAACCTACATAAAAAAAATGTGCCCCTGATATTTTAGGTCCCTGTTCCGTCGAACACTCTGCACACCCTCAGGCCCGGCTCTGTTTAAGTGCTAATGTTATTAGTATCAGATATGACTGATTAGTGTTTTATGAATTTTTAGTTTTTTGAAATAGGTCGAACGGTCCCTAAAATCATTATTTACTAAAATTCTAAACAGTAATTTATAAATATTTTACGTATATGCTAAAATACATATCAAGTAATCAAAAAAGGGTTAATAAACGAAAATAACTGCTAGCGGAGGTGGTAACTGGTAATCCAATATCAAATTATATACTTATATATAATAAGCGTAAGGGAGATAATTTGGTCGCATGGTCCTTTGGTCCAAAAGCTTATCATCCGTTGGATCTTATATGGAACAAATAAGCACCGTTAGATTGGAACAAAATTAAATTCTGTTCTAGAAGGCAACTGATATCTACTTGCATGTTTATAATTCCTTTTCTGAATCCAAAACAAATTCTGTCTTTCACATGTATATGATTTTTTTTAATCCTAAATAAATATTTCCTACCAGTTTTATTCGTAGAATCATATAAATCTCACCGTCACAATTTTTTTATAATATATTTTAAAATTAATAAGCCGGATTTATGTGAGAAACAAATACAAAAAAATTTTCTTAATCCAAAATAGATTCTACCTTCTTATTGCATATTTATGATTCCTTTTCTTAATTCAAAACAAATTATGTTTATCAATTTTAATTTAGAACCATATAAATTTTTTGAAAAATATTTAAATCACATTATAATAATTTTAATATAAAACACATTTATTAATATAATCTAATAGGAGTTGGCATAATGTATTCCACTCAAAATATATTAAAATTTGATAGATAGAATTTAATACTTTGGCATGATACATACGAGAAAAGGAATTGCTTGATTAAAATAATTTATTTGAAACCATTAATGGCTGTGATGATGTATTTACCAAAGTTCTAACTTACAAACAAATCATAATTTCGAATTTTATTTTATTGAAAATTTTAATTTATTATTTATAAATTAAATTTTTCCACACCATTTAAAATATATTTAAAAAGTTTATAAATAATTAAAAAGCTCCCGTGCCTTGCACGGGCTATAAGCTAGTAATATTATAATAATTATATGAGTTTGGTGGCTATGTGCAACTTGCAAGGCTGGCGCAGATGGACCAGCGGGGTGGTCATGCCCAAACAGTGTTCAATGTACGGAGATCGAAAACACCGTGCGCTATAACCACTTTATTCACCTCACGTACTCATCGTATTAGAGTATTATTCTTCGCTTCTTTTTTCGAGCGCTATTTATTGGACCCCTTTTTTAGGCGTGGTGAACCAGAACCTGTTGGTTGAAATTAAAAATCGAGAGTAGGATGAGCAAAACTGAACCGAACCGTATAAATGTGTTACAGTTTGATTCCAATTTTTTTGTAAATTCGGTCCATTTGGTTCTTCGGTTCAAACCGAATTAAAGTTCAGTTCGGTCTGGTCTTTTCAGAACAATTTCGATTCCAAACCGAAAAAACCCGAACGTTTTGTATTAATATATTAAATAAAATATATGTCAATGGATAGTTAAATTAGACACTGTACTACTTTGTATATTCTCAAACGACTATATGCATTCAGCAACTGCATCACATAAACCCTAGTCCAATCACAAAATCAAGCGTCGCTATTTCCAGATTCATTATCACAGATTACAATTGTTAGAGATAGATAATTTTCAGATTCACAATCACAGATTTCCATCGTTAGAGATAGATAAAATATTCACTTCAAGAATCGAAGATTTAAATTTCAGAATCGGAGAATCAAGTTTAAGGAATCAAATCAAAGGTTCGTTGATAAATCTCCTCTCAATCCAAATTTTTGTAGGATACGAAGGCGGCTACCATAGCCTGCAATTTGTTTAATGTCTGAACTTGATCTTTAAATATGTAAAATTATTGTCCGGATGCTGTGTGCCAGTGCTCGGAGGCTGGAGGTGATAAAATGTTGTTTAAAATTCACCAGTTTCAATTTAGTTTTTCATTTTTTTCCCAAAAAATTTGGTTCTTAGAGAAAGAATCGAACCGGTTCGGTCCATAAGATAATTTCGGTCCAGTTCGGTCTGGGAAAAATTTCTAATTCAGTTTTCGGTTCTTTCGATTCGGTCCAGTTCTGGACTGAACCGACCGAATGCTCAACCATAATCGAGGGTGTCATAAGAAGAAAGTATCATTTCTCTCATATCATGTATTTGATTGAATGTAATAAATATGTTTAAATATTAAATATTATTATATTATTGATTAAATTATATTATCTTATCACATAAAAAGTTTTTAACTTTTTATTATCATTAAAAATATTTATTTGTACACATGAATATCTTTTTTATTATTAATATTTTTGTGAAAAATAAAATCAGCAATGATGCTCATGTTATCATTTCATACCAAGCTCTCTTCTTGAATTTCAAAACCTCATGATCTTGAAGTTTCACATGTGAATTCGAGAATAAAAAAAGTAAAATCAAACATCATAGGGCCTGTTTGTGCAGCGGAAGTGGCTTCTACTTCTGACTTCTCTTTTTCTTGACCCGTTTGTGTAAATAAGTAGAAGCACTTTTAAGAAGCTGAGAATGCTAGCTTCTCTCTCAGAGCTTCTACTTATTTTCCAAACACTTTATTAACTCATTTACTTCTCACTTCTGCTTCACTTCTTTAATTTAAGCAAGAAGTCACTTCTTTTAAGCTAACCCAAATGGCCCCATAATATATGGACACGAGAATAAAGAAAATAAAATCAAACATCGTATATGAATTTTGTGTGGAATTCGACTATGAATTCACATCCAGGCTGTTTGAAACGTGCATTTCATGATGAATTTTAATTGACTGAATTTGAGTTGTCATTTCAAATTATCATATTTATACTAATATTTGAATGAGCGGATTTCAAATAAAATCCAAATTCTCAAACAAATTATTTAAACAAATCTAGAATTTCAAATGAAATTCAGGTTCCCAAACAGCCCGTTGTTGAACAGAATAACTAAAATTTAAATATAATTTAATAATTAATTATTAGTATTCTTTAATATATTATATTCAAAAATAAAATTTCAACTTTTCTACGTATCTGAATTGTGTATTAGTCAAATTTTAGTTTAAATTAATCACTTAGTTGTGGAATCAAATCATTACTTAAGTACAAATCATACCTATATTTGATGTAAGAATTTATTGATACATATTTTTACTAAAATAACTTGTCGTATTTTATCAAATAGTATTAATCATCCTTCCAAACAAGTCCATGCCGTTCCCCTTGTGCCCTTGTGTATAGGTGCTACTGTGCTTTGTAAAGACAAGAGACAACAAATAGGTGGAAATAAATATGGATGGAGTAGGGTATTCAGGATCAGAAAGCTATACATTGATGAGAAGGCATATGGTAAGGGGTAGTAGAGATGGGCATCGAGGGCGGACATCATATGGCTTTGTTGCTCTCTCATGTGCAAGTTATTACACAATTCATGGTGTTTTGTTCTGTTTTATGGTGATAGTGACACAAGGGAATGAACATTAGTATCGATTAAACAATAAATCTTGGCGTACATACTAATTCACTACTAACTCACTACCTGGTTTTTAGGGTAAACACATGACCCACTTTCTCACTTGTTTCACACTCTGTCATCTTTTTTTCCTGTATTTTAATGACTCCTTATTTTCGTTTCAGCCAAATTTTCACTTTCAACTTCATCTAAAAAATATTACTTATAAAATTTTGACTTTACAAAATATTTATCGACCATAATATGATCATATTTCAGTATATAATATATACTTATATAAAATTATATTTTGTCTTTCATGATTAAATAATAAATTTATCTTGTATCATGTGTCGAAAATTATTTTTAAATTTAGTATTATTTAACTAGAAAAATATATGTACGTTTTTATTAATAAAAAATCTTATAAATAAATTAATTAAATATTAAAAGAAGGAAAATAACTAAAACACAATAAATTTATCATCTCATATAAAAATATGATATATAACATCTAATTAAAATATACAATAATTAAGATGATGTTCTTCACAACATAGTTGTACAGGGGAATAAACACATAATTAGCATAGCTCCATGATTTCCTTCTTTTACTATTTAAGTAATTACTTTATCAGATTTTTTTATTAATAAAAGTGTACATATATTTTTCTAGTTAAATATTATTAAATTTTGAAAATAATTTTTGACACACGATACAAGATAAATTTAATATCTAATCATGAAAGACAAAATATGATTTTACTTAAATTATATATTATATACTAAAATATAATTATATAACTGTCGATAAATATTTTGTAAAGTCAAAATTTTATAAGAGAATTTTTTTAGATGAAGTTGAAAGTGAAAATTTGGCTGACACTAAAAATACGAAGTTATCAAAATTCAGGAAAAATACAGCATCGAATTTGCAATACAGTGAGAAAATGGGTCATGTGTTTACCCTAGAAACTAGGTAGTGAGTTAGTAGTGAATTAGGATGTACGCCAAGATTTATTGATCGATTAAAATATCCGCTGAAAAATTGCATAGTCCTCAAAATTTATTTAATTGTTGGACTACTTAGAGAGTATTTTAGTTCCCTGTAATTTATCAAAAATACTAGTATAATATTTGCTAAACACATCTATAATTTTATTATTTTTAATGATATTTGTGAAGTGCTGTCTGCTGATAAAAGTAACTAGATGTAATTTTTTACAATTTGCAACCAATGAAACCTAAGATAACCCTGAAAAAAAATAAATTAACGGGGGTGTATTCGATTGAGATTTTAATGCATTGTTTTTAGTCTATGGATTTTAATGGATTGTATGGGATTTTGATTTTTTGCGGATTCTTGATGAAATGTCACATAGTTGATAGGATTTAGGTACAATGCTTCAAAGTCCCATTGAATTTGGTGGGATTTCAAAAAACTTAAAATACACTGAAGAATGCCACAAAATCCATCATTTTATGAAATGAAAAAAAATCCATCAGATTTTAATGGATTTTAAACAATCTCAATTGAATACCATCGGATTTTAAAGCATAATTTAAAATCCAAATTCAATACCACTAGATTTTGTAGCATAGTTTAAAATCCCAATTGAATACTTCAAGATTTTAATAGATTTCAAACAATCCCAATCGAATACCCTCGGATTTCATGAATGTAAAAAAATGTTTTAAAATCCCAATCCAATACACCCGTGTAAGACAATTCTTTTCCAAAAAAATGGGAGTTGATTTCAATTGCATTAGATGTTCATTTTAATTGCATCTGGTTACATATCGTTGTATCAAATTTGGTTACATAGCAACTATCCATTTTAACAAAATAATATATGAAAATTAAAACTTTTAACGTATGTAAATTTGACTACTTTATTTAGCCCCCCTATAGCTCACTATATTTGTCGAATATCTATAATAAAATGTCACATCATCTATTATCTGTAAAAATAATATATTTCACTAATAACAATTGAACTAATAAAAGTATACTTTTTTTTTATATATAGTCAATTTTATTGGAGCACGATTTCTTACAAGTTCGACAAAATTTTACATCATATTTTATATGTACAATTTAAGCAACTGTGTAGTATGTATAGTCAACACTCTTGAAAATGCTCTAATTCGTTGAGCTATATTTATTGACTATGTTTTCATAATGATATGTTAATATTATTTTAGGTTGTTACGAGTAAAATATATTATTTTAACATGGTAATAGATGATTTAAAATTTTGTTATGATATTTACAGAATTACAGGTTGATAAAGTATAACTCATATGAGGTTAACTAAAATTAATGACGATAATAACACCATATTGGAATTATATAAATTTTTAAATTCTAATTATAATATTTATTAATTAATTTTAATAAGTAGGATTGGATGCTCTTAGTAACATCAACCCAAAGTTCACACCTATCCAGTCAAAAACAGAAGAACAAACAAATCTTTTAGTTAGGAAAGTGTGGATGTGTGCAATCAGGTGTGAAGTCCAGTCCGGCCTCCCCGGGGATATGAATCGGGCCTTACAGGAAGTAAACTACAGTCAGCCTCTTTCACATCACCCGACCTTGGTGCCGACCCAAAGCAAAAATAAATTAATTCTGGGACATTTTTGCAAGTAATTGTCTGATGTTTTCTTTGCTAAAATCATCAATCATCAATATACTTATATAAAGGAGAAGCGAGGGGCGTGTCTCTCGCTTCTCCTTTATATAAATATATTGACTTGTAGTTGATAGTAGCTGTTACCAACTAGGGGTATTGACCTCTCCCGATCCGTCTCTAGATGCAAATTAAAAATTCGAAATTAACTCTTAACAAATTTAGAAGCTGCATGGCTATTCATGTGTGACATGACAATTATCATCATATTATTTACTTGATTGTACTTTTTTAAAAAAAAAATAGTACCCAATGATCAATAGAGTATACTGATAAGTAGTCATTCTAAGTCGGACCCTCTTTCGTTGACTTATTGGGCTAAAATATGCAGGAGCAAAACATAGTAGAGAGGGAAAGGATATGAAGAGGGAAAAAAAATCTGTTAACCTTTTATCAAATGCATGTTGTTGCCAAGTAATTGCGTTTGTCCTCTTGGATTGTTGGCGTTTTGTCTTCCGCACCATTTATCAGTATACTTTATTGCCAAGTACTCGCGTTTTGTCTTTCGCACCCTTTATCAATACACTTTATTGCCAAGTACTCGCTTATTTTCTTGAGTTACTTGCGCTTGTTTTCTTGAGTTATCTTGCATGTCTTTAGAAAGTTCAATAGAACGAGGATAAACCCACCACTGGACTATCAATCATGCTCATAAATGAGAAGATTTTATTTTGATAACTAAGCATGACATCATACAAATCACTATATACTTCTTCTTTCATCTCATTTTTACATAACAAATTTAGCTTTTGTGTTATAAATTAGTTAGTCATTCTTATTTTTGATATAAATTTTTCAACAATTTTCAGAAAAACCCATTTTTATTTGTCATTTCCAATATATAAATCACTTATTTATAATAAGTGAAATGAAAAATGTCATTATTTAAATTATTTTAATACATGCCAAACTAGTAGAAAATGTTATCTTTCAAAAGAAAATAAAATTATTACTTAATTTTAGATTGTTGACCGTTATAGCATCACACAATTAATTTGACCCAATCACATAACTAATTTATCACAAATTTACATGACAAATATACCCGACGTAGCACTGAGTTTGTGCTTATTTTCTGTCCCTATTTTCTGTTGGGGAAGAGTGAAGACCGTTCATGAATTAATTAAATATTTATTGATTAGAGTATAAATTAACTTATAATTATAATATTTAATATTATTCAATCAAAATCAACACAGGAAAAAATAGTAAAACTTGAATTACAGGTTATGTAATTAAACAAGTCAAAATTATACCGACCGATGATCTTAGAAAAAACCATTTTAACGGGGGTGTATTCGATTGGGATTTTAATACATTGTTTTTAGTCTATGGATTTTAATGGATTGTATGAGACTTTGATTTTTTGCGGATTCTTGATGAAATGTCGCAGAGTTGATAGGATTTAGGTACAATGCTTCAAAATCTCATTGAATTTGGTGGGATTTCAAAAAACTTAAAATCACTGAAGAATGCCACAAAATCCATCATTTTATGAAATGAAAAAAAATCCATCAGCATTTGAATACCATCAGATTTTAATGGATTTTAAACAATCACAATTGAATACCATCGGATTTTAAAGCATAATTTAAAATCCTAATTGAATACCACTAGATTTTGTAGCATAGTTTAAAATCCCAATTGAATACCTCAAAATTTTAATGGATTTCAAACAATCCCAATCGAATACCCTCGGATTTCATGAATGCAAAAAAATGCTTTAAAATCCCAATCCAATACACCCCTTTTAAGTGTTGATAATTGACATATCAAAATATAAATGAGGCGCAAATAACACGTGGAAAGCATCTTCACTGTACATAGGACTGAGCCGCCAATAATTAGATTAGAGTCATAGAGTGACCTCTCTCTCTCATTCTCACTTTGTGTAGCTCTCCAACTCTCCCAATAGCCGCGGCACCTCCCCCTCTCACGCCGCCGCAATGTCGCTCTCTTCCGCCATATCTCCGTCATCTTACGCGGCCATCGCCGCCGCTTCCTCTGCACGGACTCCCATTTTCAACAAGAAAAAGACGGCGGCGGTTCTCTCTCCCCTCTCTCTTTTCCATCAGTCTCCCTCTCTCTCCAAGTATATCTTCTCTCTCTCTCTCTCTCATTTTCTGTATCTAACATATTAAACTCATTGCCAAACTCAATTAGACCTAATTGTAATGTCATTTGTGTATTTTACAAACTCTTTTTAACAATTCCTCACTACGTAATGCATAGGATCTTATTCATTACTGTAATTATTCACTAGTCAATTGACTATCTACGCATATACTTATTTGTGATCGAAAACCTTACGAGGAGTCAGTTTGTTCAATCGTACTGATAAAGGAAGTGTTGCATAAGTATCATTACTATTGGGGGTTTTCAATAATATATTAAGGTTTTAGGAGAATTGGCTCGACAGTGATTATAGACATTTTTGTAAATTTTCCGCTTCTGTGCATTTTTTTCTTTTAAGAGATTATTTGTGTTAGGTCAGTCCAAGTATCTGGTCACTTTTTTACTTATACAGTACGAGCAAGTTTAATATGTTGTACGTTATACTACTGGTTTATAATGATATGGAAACTAAATTGTTTCATTACTATTTCCACTTGTATTATGTTCTCCTTGCCAACTTTTATAGGTTAAGAAATTAGTGGCCAGTTTAATTCACAACTTGACATTCTGCGTAGTGACTGTAGTCACCTTTTTAAAACTTCATTACCCGATAAAATTTGAAAAGTTACATGTCATCTTAGTCCAAAACTGTATTTACTCGAGATTCTAAAAAAGTTGGATATTGTATCTATTTCAGAACAGGTATATTTTTGCATCGGGGAAGAAAGGAGTCGTCGTCGAAGTTTTACATTGCTGCTTCCGTTACAACTGCAGGTTCTCCACAAGTTTGTTATAAGTTGAACGTAGTTTTATTGTTTCTTATGATCTTTGTTCATTTGATGTCTTATGTAAATTTTGCCAACAATTCATCTGCAGTTCCTTCTCTCGATGACTCCGTTGAGAAGGTTCAGCTCCCCAGGGGTGCTATGTGGTCTATTCATAAATTTGGAGGCACCTGTGTGGGAAGCTCTGAAAGGATCCGAAATGTTGCAGAGATAGTTGTGGAGGATGATTCTGAAAGAAAGCTAGTTGTAGTCTCTGCAATGTCAAAGGTCACAGATATGATGTATGATCTAATTTACAAGGCGCAGTCACGGGATGATTCTTATGAATCTGCGCTCGATGCTGTTATGGAAAAGCACAAGTTAACAGCATTTGATCTCCTTGATGGAGATGACCTTGCTAGATTTTTAACTAGGCTGCAACATGATGTTAATAACCTCAAAGCAATGCTTCGTGCAATATACATAGGTCCTCTCTCTCTCTCTCTCTCTCTCTCTCTCTCGATATGTGTGTGTGTGCGTGCGCGGGTGCGTGTGTGTTTGGCAATCTTATATTGAAGCTTGTCTTTTTAGGTGCGCTTTTATAATTAGGTTTTGGGTTGGGCTGTGTGGGTGGGGTCTTGTGCGATGAGCCGATGACCTTTGTTGACGTCCTCAAGTAATTTTTTTTATGATACTCGAAAACCTTAAGGAAAATAACAGGTCACAATAAAGAATCGAATGGGAAATTAAATCCCAGTGCTCTGTTAAGACAGACGTAGCGATAAATTAAGCACTTGATTGATTACTTGTTATTGGGTAACACAATTGAGTCACTCCTGCTGAGTGCTATGCAACATTTCCACTTATTTTCCTTCTGTAATATTGTAGCATGCAAAAATTTGGCTAAAGCGCCACAAGTCTACATCTTGCTTTTCAGTGTTCTCATTGATAAGGCTTGCCAAGTCATTTAGGATCTCACTGACAATTAGTTCTTCATATTATGCTCAGCAGTTTGTCGAAAAGTACTAACTATTTATTTTAATGCAGCTGGTCATGCCACCGAATCTTTTTCGGATTTTGTTGTGGGACATGGAGAGCTATGGTCAGCTCAGCTGTTGTCATTTGTAATAAGAAAGGTAGTTTCTTTTGTTCCCGACCCTCACTTTTTTTGCATGTTTAATAAATAACTTACATGGTTCCATGGTCTCCTAAATTTCTCATCTACTGCAGAATGGGGGTGACTGTAATTGGATGGACACACGAGATGTTCTTGTTGTAAATCCTGCTGGATCTAATCAAGTCGATCCTGATTATTTGGAATCTGAGAAGAGACTTGAGAAATGGTTCTCCAGCAACCAGTGTCAGACAATTGTTGCTACAGGTTTTATAGCTAGCACGCCTCAAAATATACCTACAACTTTGAAAAGAGACGGAAGTGACTTTTCTGCCGCTATAATGGGTGCTTTATTAAGGGCTGGTCAAGTCACGATTTGGACTGATGTTAATGGTGTATATAGTGCAGATCCTCGAAAAGGTTCGCTGGCCTTACTTTTGGTTTTCAGATCTTTTATCACATAATACTCTCTTTTCATGGTACAGTGGATACATAATTCATCCTGATATATAAATACTACATTTTGCGCTCTAACATTCTAGGATAACCTGATAACCATTTAGATTTTGAGTACTTTCTGAAATATGTACGAACATTCTAATTTGCCAAAAATATGTTATGCAGTTAGTGAGGCTGTGGTATTAAAGACATTGTCTTATCAAGAAGCCTGGGAGATGGTGAGTTCAAGTATCTTCTAATACCTGTCAAAGTTGTAGTTTGATACCAACAAAATTTCTGAGATATATTGCATGACTGTGCAGTCATATTTTGGGGCTAATGTGTTACATCCCCGTACTATCATTCCTGTGATGCGATATGACATTCCAATTGTAATAAGAAATATATTCAACCTATCTGCTCCGGGAACAATGATATGCCGAGAATCTGTAGGCGAAACTGAAGATGGGTTAAAATTGGAATCTCATGTCAAAGGATTTGCTACTATTGATAATCTGGCACTCATTAATGTTGAAGGGTGAGCTTGTATTAATATTTCTTTTATCCATCTACTCGATGTTGTAAGTGGATGGCATGTTTCTTTTTGTCATTCACCATGCAAATATTGTGTCAGAACTGGAATGGCTGGTGTTCCTGGTACAGCTAGTGCAATTTTTGGTGCTGTCAAGGATGTGGGAGCTAATGTTATAATGATATCTCAGGTTTCTGAATTCTTCAAAAGATCTACTTTTTACATTTGTAAATTTGTGCACAGTATTCATTTGCCGTAAAATGAAAACAGGCTAGCAGTGAGCATTCTATTTGCTTTGCTGTGCCTGAGAGTGAAGTGAAAGCTGTTGCTAAAGCTTTGGAGGCCAGATTTCGTCAAGCTTTAGATGCTGGTCGTCTTTCCCAGGTACACTATATGTTTAACGGCTAAGAGCTAAAAGTATATCATTGTTATTTTGTGTTTAATTGTTGGGCTCCATGTAATACATAAATATATACCTATGTTGTCTGGACTTGTAAGGTGCCAACTGCCAACATAAATATGGGTCCAAGAGTTTTACTGTTATAAATATTTGCATATTTTTGGCCTAAAATATAGTGTTAAGGTCCAGGCCATTTCCTGAGTTATCGAGTTTATAAACGGGCATGGAGACATAACTGAAGAGTGAGGGTGACAGTCTGACAGAGGAATGCAAGATAAGTTCATATAATATCTAGGTTTTATTAAACAACAAGCCATAGAAGAGAAGTTATTATAGTTTATGAGTACTTATTAAACAAGCCAACAAAACTCCAGCAAGAAGACAATAAATATATAATGTGGAATGTGGTTTTAATACACAATAGATATAATAGGAACAAAATAGTAAATTGGTCCAATGTGTGATATTGGTCAAAATATTTTTCAACTTGTCATTTTCCATGCTGGCAAATATATATTGTATAGATAATTAGAGCATGAAACCTTTGTTTTAACGGCACCCTTTGGTGTAGACATCCGAAATGTATATAAGTGGTAATGTTCGATAAATGTCTCTAAATTTCTTTAATTTCTGAATCTTGAGTTTGACGCTTTCAAAACTTCCCAGGTTGCTATTATTCCAAACTGTAGCATCTTGGCAACAGTTGGCCAAAAGATGGCAAGTACTCCTGGCGTGAGTGCTACACTTTTCAATGCGCTTGCAAAGGTTGGTAGGCATATATTCGTTATTAGACTAGTCTATGGTTCCTATCAAGTTCATTGAGATTGGCTTACCAAGATATTTAAATGCACTTCATCATTTGGGTACCTATTGTGTTAATATAATGATACGTGATATGTTTAAATAGGTTTTTCATTTATTCCTGACCTGCTGATTACCCTTAACCATCAATTTTGTACTTATAACTATGCAGGCCAATATAAACGTTCGTGCTATAGCCCAGGGCTGTACAGAGTATAATATCACTGTAGTTCTCAGTCGAGAAGATTGTGTGAGGGCTTTGAAAGCTGTCCATTCAAGATTTTATCTGTCGAGAACCACAATAGCAGTGGGTATTGTCGGACCTGGATTAATCGGAGCTACTTTACTTGACCAGCTCAGGGATCAGGTAAATATGTATTTAACTTCACATCAAGTTCTTTTTTCTACTTCACTTTTCTCATCCTGGGTAGTTTGTGTACTTGAAAATGTTTTAATATGTCGAGGTTTAATATCTGTTGTTGGCTTGTCTCTTGTTTTGACATTTGATATCTTTGTGTATCATGAAAATATGCTGTGTTAAATTTGATGTTTGCAACTTTAGTACCGCGTTTATGGGCTAGATATATACTCTTGAGTTAGGTTAAAGGCAAGCTAGCATTTTGTTAAATTAAATTTACTTATGAGTTACATTGGTTTTTGAAATTGATCGTTTTGTTTGAAAATTCTCTATCTACCAACTTTTTACGGCCAAAATAGCATGAATTATATGCTAATCATGTATCAATTCTTAACGTCAGGCAGCAATCCTCAAGGAAAATTCTAAAATTGATTTGCGTGTTATGGGTATCACCGGATCGAGAACAATGCTTCTGAGCGAAACGTAAGTTGGACATTTTCATTGTTATATTTTTTTCCCATATACCAAATGTGACTTAACTTTATACCAATGCAAAAACAAAATCCGTAACATATCGCTGGTAGCTTATGTAAGGCTTATGTTAAGTATCTGATACGGGAACTAAGAAAGGAGTAGCATTATAAAGGTCTATTGTGATGAAATTGCTCTCATATACTATATTACAGGTCTTATTTGCTCTTTAATTGTCTCATTCTGTGACGATTGTGCTTTTTCCTTGGTCTTAGGGGAATCGATTTAAGTAGATGGAGAGAAGTCCAAAAAGAGAAAGGGGAAACAGCTGACCTAGAAAAATTTGTACAACATGTGCGTGGAAATCATTTTATTCCAAGCACTGTTATAGTAGATTGTACAGCAGACTCTGAAGTGGCAAGTCACTACCATGACTGGTTGTGTAGGGGAATTCATGTCGTTACCCCAAATAAGAAGGCAAATTCAGGACCCCTTGATCAGGTAATGTGACATGGATACCATGCAGTGATAACGGTCTAAAAATAATTAGATCTATTGCTTGAACTTAGTCAAGTCAAATTATTACTGACCTATAGCCTCTACCTCAGGATTATGCACATATCATAATCAATATTTTGTTACTTCCATGTGTCTTACCAATGGTTCATTCTCATGTCTGGGAATAAATTCACTTCAGGTTAATGAATCAATGTTTGAGCACCTCACCCAATTCATTTTTTGAACCCCAATTTCAGTATTTGAAGTTGAGAGCTCTCCAGCGGCGATCCTACACACACTATTTTTATGAAGCTACTGTTGGTGCTGGTCTCCCGATCATAACCACTTTGCAGGGACTTCTTGAAACCGGGGACAAGATATTGCGAATTGAAGGCATTTTCAGGTTAGTTACACACAATAAAAAAATGGCAAATAAATTTACCAATTTGACCACATGAGCGTAAATTTTTTTGTACAAATATACAATGACTTCTACTTTTTTCTATTTGGATTAGTTAGCAATTTCTGATTTGTTGGGGCCATTAATTTTTACAATTTGTTGTGAAAGTCAGCATAGAGCGGTGACTAAATAGTCTTTCTCTTTAGTGTGACTAAATATTGGGGATAACCTAGTGTTTTACTTTTAAAACCGAAGATGTTGGAGTCTTGAGTTTCGTCGGGATGCTGAAAAAAAAAAAATGTATGCCAAGGCAATGCAATACCATCCTTTAAGCTATGTTTTCATAAGGGTTCTCCTCAAATCTATTTCGAATGTTGATTTGGACAGAAGCTTGAGGCTTTAGTTGGTAAGTTTGGATGTATATATGCAAGAACTTAAAGATTAGTACACAAATGGATGTTTAATGGAGATTAATACTTAAGCTGTATAAATCCTAACATGAGCTATACATATATGTAATATTCATGCCCAATTTACACACCCTAACAGCTGAATTGACGGTCAATGTTAAGTTTAATTAAAGGAAATCATGTAAACAGACTGTACCTTTGAAGTCTCTAGTGAGCAAATTGAGAATGGAGAGCAATTAATGATGCACTTGATATATTTGGACCCAAAGAATTAGGGTATTGATAACCCTGTTATATTTATGTATACTATTTTTTAGTACAAAGTCTGGCATATATAAAAAGTAAATGGTTTATTCATGTTCCTGCTCCAACCCTGAAAGGGTTCTAACTCTAAGTATATGATTTCTAAATGCAGCGGGACTCTTAGTTACATATTCAACAACTTCAAGAGTACAACATCTTTTAGTGAAGTGGTAAGTGAGGCAAAAGCGGCAGGGTATACTGAACCAGATCCAAGGGATGATCTAGCCGGAACTGATGTTGCTAGAAAGGTGCTCGTTTATAATTAATATCAAACGTGAACTTTATTTGTTTCCCTCTGCCTTGTACTAACCTGTGCGTTGTATGTGGTAGATTAGAATCTTCTTTTATATTGAAGAAAGTATTGTAACTTACAGTTTCACAATGTTGCAGTGTCTAAATACTTATCGATCAAAGCATAGTAGTTAAACTTGGTTGAATTTTTTTGAGCCTATGAAACAGTTAGAATTGTAGGAGGTTGTATGCGAACCTAAAAGAATGAAAGGGGGGAAGATAAAGAGAAATTCTTGTGAAAGGGTGATTCTGTAAAAATAAGACGGGCCTTGCTCAAGTGGGTTCCTTTAAAGTTGTTTGGTTAGTGTGGGTCTTATTTATGACAAGTTGGACTGCGACATTTGTATCTTTAGTATATATGTCATATTTCAGAATTTTGACATACATAATTCTTAGAGTACTATTTGTCAGAGATATCAAGCTAGGTAAGTCTTAACCAACAGCATGGCGGCCACCTCTTATACATGGAAAGAGGAAACTTTCACAATCTGAAAGGAATGTTTACTTGTTATAAATGTTTCTAAGTTGTGGTCACCTAAGCCTCACCAGTTACTTGCTATATTTTGCGGGCTGTAATTTACATGCACTGTGAAATGAAGTAATATATCTGTAGCCTTATATGCCCTTTTATAATGCAGGTAATAATTCTTGCTAGAGAATCTGGATTAAAGCTCGAACTGTCTGATATTCCTGTACAGAGCCTTGTTCCAGAACCACTAAGGGTGAGGAATTTTTTAATTGTATTTTCGCATCTAATATAAAATATCTCTGCGTATATTTTAGAGCGTTAATAATATGCAGCTTAAGAAAAAGCATTATAAAAGCAGTCCATTATGGTAGGAAAAAAATAGAAGAATCATGAGTCCTACAGTTTTGTTGGCATGTGTTAAAATAAGAAAAGTACATTGTACACCGGTACAGTATGAAAGATTTGATAATTTCTTTTGTTGCTTTCCCTTGTTAAAATGTAACATTATTTTATGTAGAAAAGTCAAGTTATTCTGACAATCAGATAAAACTGCTACTTATAGACACTGGAAAAGTTAAATAATACAGTAGAGTTTGATTTCCAAATGGTAGTGAGAGTATTAATCTCTTTGTGTATCCTGTGGTGAATATTATATTGAATGCTATTGCCAATGTGTATAAACCTTTCTGGGCCAATGTGTATATCATGTATCTTGTTGTATATATTGATGCTTTTATGTTTTTGTGATTATTTCTTAAGGATATTGCGTCAGCCGAAGAATTTCTGCTACAGCTACCACAGTTTGATTCAGATATGACCAGAAAACGAGAGGATGCTGAAAATGCGGGGGAAGTGAGTTCTTACGCACACTTGTCAACTATACTATTTATACATCTATTCTTTATGCATTATTAAATAAACCTATTATCTACTAACTGTAAATATCTATTATGTATCACTACAATTAAAACCCAACTGAAGATTTGTAAAGCCCTTTTTCTGTTAAGGTCATCCTAATAATTTACAACTGTTAATTATTCAATTTAAAGATAAGACATGTGTTAAAAACCTATTAGGTGTGTGGGTCTTTTTCTTAAAAGTGTAACTTTTAAGTTTGACTTGCAGTTACATGGGTTATATAACCTTGAATAAAAAAACAAGACAATCATACTTTGTTTTTTAACCTTGGTAATGATACATGAAAATTTATTTAGCATATTATGGGCCTGGCGAAGTAGATATTTGTTTATGACCTAAAAAGTATTTGATAAATATCTGTGTGAAATTGGGTCTGCAAGTCAATATGTTGCCAGTTTTGCATCTGAGTCACATATCTTGTTATTAAAAGTAGAAATGCAATAATTTACTAGTTTGAATGTGAGGAAACCGAATAGAAATACATATTATTGAAGTTGACACACTGGATTGAGCATGTTGTATGATGCATCTTATTATTCTTATATGATATTTATGGGATTTGTAAACTTGAATTGTCTGAAGGTTCTAAGGTACGTTGGGGTGGTGGATGCTGTAAATCAAAAAGGTGTTGTTGAATTGAAAAGATACAAAAAAGAGCACCCGTTCGCACAGCTTTCTGGGTCCGATAACATCATTGCTTTCACAACTGAAAGATACAACAAGCAACCTCTAATAATTCGAGGTCCCGGTGCTGGGGCAGAGGTGACAGCTGGTGGAGTATTCAGTGATATTTTGCGGCTTGCTTCATATCTTGGTGCACCATCATAATCCATTAGTTGAGCTCTCAATGTTTTACCCTTTGTCAGTCCAAATTATGTTATAGAATTTAGGGAGCTTTTGCCTATTATTAGGTTAGTATAAAAACACTCTTCTACACTGCATAAGAGAACACTTCCTGCAATTTGGGTTTCTTTAGTGGCTTTCTAGCCTACCCAAATGTGACATAGTCTCGACGATGCAGAGTTCATAGAATTGCTACAATGGGATGTATTATAGAACCAAGCCAATTAAAAGGTGTAGAAGCATCCTTATTTGGTACGGGAATTACGCATTAATAATGCCAAAGTGTTGTAACATCTTTGTTTGCGAATAAATTATATGATTTTTGCAAAAAAAAAAAAGAGTGCATTATTATTCAACAAATGTACTTGTAGGAAAGAAAGATCGGCAAGGCCCTCTACAGATTAAGAATGCTAATTGTTGAACATTACAACAAATGACAAAAGAAAGTTGATACCAATACAATGAGTGTGGGAGCACACATGAATCCTGTAATTTTTACAAAAGATATGTGCATCTACATTAAGCGTAAAATTGTGATTCAAGAAGCCAAATCTTCCGTAAAGCTCTTGGATAATATTGTACAAATTAATCGATAATAATGACTTAATGAAATCCTCTCGTACCTCTAGATTGGTAAAGTACCAGTCTACTTTTTGATTCCAACAGCAGTGTTTCAATGTCAGGATCTTGCACCAAATGTCCTTGCTTTAATCCCCATTCCAGCACTATCAACACCTCTTCCTGGGCTAACTCTTCACTATCAGGAACATGTAGTGCAATGTAGCACAGTAGTATCAGTGACGGTATCTGCACCATCTGTTCCGCGAAATACACGTGTTGAATCAGATGCTTAGCTCCTCCTGCAGCGATGATTGCCTTGGAGTGATTCACATGGAGGAAATTATCCGTGCCTGCAAACTTGTTTAGTGCAAATGCAGCTTCTCTCGTGATCTCAGGCTCCCTTTCGTCGAGAAGTCTGACCAAAGGGGGTACGATCCTTGTTTCAGTAGCCCTGAAAGTTCTTGCCAAGTTCCCGATAGCATTGATACATGGACCCAACAGGTCGGAGTCGGCTTTCTCGATTATTTTGAGTAGTTGATCCACAACTGCTTTGGCAGCTGGTGCAGTTGGCTTAAAAGCTGTTTTCCTTAAATCTGAACTTTCTTCAGCCACTGCAGTGATTTCCATCAGCGCTAATGCTGAGTTGTATTGGACATCGTCAGGTCCTTTTTCTAACAGCACCGCGAAACATAAAAGGGCTCTTGATTCTGTCACGCTTTTGCATATCGCCACATTATTTGCACAGAGGTGCCTGAGTGCCCGAGCAGACATGGCCTTCATTTCGGCCTTGGTGATTGGATCCTCGTACTCTCTGCCCTTAATGCTTGTTCCGTTTAGTGCAACATTCGGGTGGTGGTGCTGCTGCTGCTGCTGCTGTTGCTGATTGTTTTGCCAAGCATCATTACTATTAGCTTGAAAATTTGGGTGTTTTTGTGAAGTGGACTTCAACGCCATTGTATTCGTTACCACATTGTGCATTTGGCTTGGATTAGTCACCGCGCTTGGCCTAGAAACTCTACTAGACATATCTTCTTCAGCTTCATGGCTCCCAGTATTGTCATTCTTCGCCATGACAACTGTATGGAGCGACGACATGTTGTGCTTACTAGCAATCGCGTACTTACTATGTTCTTGAATCGTCTCAAAGGCCAAATGACTCACCAACAGCCTAATAGCATTGTTTTGTGCAAAATGGTCTTGGCATTTGGGATGATTAGCAGCTAACTCAGACACAGCCCAAGCCACCACAATCTGAACCTTCATATGCCCTTCTTTAAGGATTTTCCCAAACACTGAACAGACACCTGAATTCACTATCTGCTCAACGCTCTCTGGATCGCGCCCCAGCAAGCCTATCGCCCTAGCAGCATTCTCTTGGCCTTCCATTTTCCCTTCTTTAACCAACTTCAACAAAGGCGGAACACCACCCTCCTCAATAATTAGTTTTCCATATCTATCATTGTCCCGAGCCAACGAAACAAGCGAGGCTGCAGCATCAGCCCTGTCCTCAATGGAGCCAGAGCACAAAATGGCCACTTGCTCCCATATCAGGCACAAAATAGGCTCATTTGCCGCGATGGGAGGCAGCCCAAGATACTCATCATCCCTGTCATCCGCAGGAGCAGAAACACGAAGAAGCCACGAAACATCTCCAATAGAATTCTCAAGTTGCTGTGAGGTTTTCCTAAATGCAGCTGCAGGAATGATGGTAAAAATCCTTCTAAGCCCACTGGCGCGACATTTGTCCACCAGCACAAGAGTTTTGTCAAGAACCTGCTCCGTATCATCAATAATCCTTCGCGTAGGACGCTCATAGAGGTCATTGCTTGCGCGAGCAGCTTGTCGTAAAAGGCCTGCAAGCTTCTCTGTCTTGGTCTTGATTTCTGCACATTCTTGCTTAAAATTGTTGGTCACATCTGCTGCTTTCACAACATTATCAGCCAATTGTATAGGCTTGGCTAATATTTGTTTCACAATCTCAGCCATCACCTAGCTAGCAGCGCAGAGCCGCAGAAAAACACAACAAAAACAATCACAAAAACTCAATAGAAATGAGGCTTTGTGTTCTGCTTCATAATAACACATGCATGCATGGGAAGAAAAAACAGAGTCTTTATTATAATTAAGGTATTATTATGAAAATGTCTGTCATGGTATGTAAATATTCAAATGTATTATGAGTTAGACTATCAAGGCAGGGTGGTGGTGGTGGGGCGGCGGCGGCAGAGGTGGTGATGGTGGCCGGAGAAATGGGGAGGATAGGTGTTACAACTTCTCTCTCCCCCTTCAATAATTTTCTTTATAGTTGTAATGCTTATTTTGTACTCAAACATTTTTTGACCATGAACCAAAAATGGACAGTTTTAACTATACCAAATTTATAGGGAATTGTATGTCGGTGAAAGCTCCCAACGCGCAATACATGCAATATTATATCACTCTTTTGTAAATGGATATATATCATATATGTATTCATTCGTATAATATTCTGATTTACCAAATTTTTAATTTATGAATAGCTTTTGGTGATAATATCTATCTTAATGACGTTTTCCGAAAAGATTAAAATTATTTTTCGGTTCGGCTTGTTAGAATATTTTTATACATTTTAGTTCTCAATAAAAGTCAATGCATGATGATAGAATTATTATCCAAAATTTATTATTTTTACCAAATATGCCTTCTTGTAGATAATTCTGCTATGTGTGAGCTAGGAGCCATGAATACTCTCTAGGATGGTCTCTAGGTTTATGAATAATAATTTTTGATACAAAACATATTAATTATTTCCCTCAATCAGTTGATTATCTCCATCTCATCATTTTCATTCGTTTCTCACTGCTTCTCAATTTTAAGATGTGTCAAATATGGAGCACTGTATTTATTGCTCCAAATATAAGTCGAAAGCATTTTATTCTAAGATATTCATCATACCATTGAAGTGGTTTTTTATTTTATTTTATAAATATTTGATAATTAGTGATCAGCAAATTGAATATGTTTGACCAGGCCTACTTAAATGGTTTGTAATGTATAATTTTGGGCCAACTTTTCTAGGTCATTTTGCAAGTCGATTTTGTGTTAAAAAACATGCGTTAACTTATATATTTATATATTTTCATGATAATATTTGTCTTATCTTAGTTTTTGAAATAAATTTTTATTTATGAAAGAATATGTAATTTTTTTTCTTGAATTAATATTTATCGGTGTGTTGGCACTATTTTTACCAAAAATCATGCTAGAGAGTATTTTTTCATTCGAGGACAGTGATGCGACACGTATTTTAATATTCATGTGAAATACTGTGTTATAACTTAATTTTAAATTCTTTTCTGCATAAAATATTAATATTCAAGTTTTTTTTAAAATTTAAAAACTATGAATTATAAATTTATATTTTATAAAAATATTAAAATAATAAAAAAAGTAAATATAAAATGAGTGGGACAAAAGTAACGGAAAAATGTCGCCCAAAAAAATGTTTGGTTATATTTTGTATTTTGGGCAGTGTTTAAAAATCTCCGATTTAACCGATTAATCTTCAATAAGGTAGCCGACCGATTCAATTTTTAAAATCCGATTAATCCTTACAAAATTTTCTTAATCGAAGTATATATAATAAATAATCAAAATAAAAATATTATATTATTTAAATATGAACAATTATAATATTTACGAATATAATAAATATATTAATTATTCTATAACTAATATAATAAAAACTAAATATTAAATAATATTTTAATATTAAAATACATCCGATTTTCACTCTGATTAATCCTTCCTATTAATCTCCGATTTTCAATTAATCCTGAATCGATAACTTAACCGATTAAGTCCGATTCCCGATTTTTGTAACATGATTTTGGGTTACAAATTAAATGCAGTTGGTCTTTTGAAAATGCAAGGTGGGCCCAGATGATCCCAAGTGGCAGCAAAGAATTGGCTGCAGAATATGCAGATAAGATTTCAAAAAATCAATTATCCAAATGATACATTCACACTCTCCCTGTATCATTTCCTCGCAGACTTGCAGCAGAAGACGGGAATAATATTGTAGATTGTAAAGCGAGGATGAGCATGGCAATGTCAGCCACACTATGCAACCTAAACCCAATCAATTACCAGACCACTCAGATCATCACAAGGTGAAACATTCATCACTTCTCCTTCTTGTATAATCTCTTAGACTCTTACTGTAATTTTTGCCACATCTGTTGTTTCATGATGTGATATGATTATATTCATTAGGACATGTGGTAAACAAAGTTCAACTGGAGAGGATAAACCCATTTATCTGTTTTAATACTTTTCGAATGAGCCAGAGTCGAACCCGAGTCCCCTGGGACAACAGAGGATAAACCCATTTATCATTATATTTCTAATTTTTTATATAACCCCAGACCAAGCATAAACCACAGGAAGGATGTCACGAATGAATCATTGACAAAATATTACATTGGATTAGGATATGTGTTTGTGAAACCTAAAGCTATCTTTTGTTGCTGTCTTTATTTACCTCCCAGGTGAGTAACCTCAATTATCATGTCTAATACTCGTGCAGTTTTGGCTTGGTCAGAACAGAAATGACGATGTTCACAACTAGAGTGATCACACGTTCTGTTTATGTTTATCTCCGTTTCTCCTGTATTAATTTAAGAGTTCACAAAAATTTCTGAGCAAGTTTTCTTTTATAGGGCTTGAAGAGTCGCACATTCAGTTAGTTATTAGTATGCAATTTCTAAAATAACTATGCCTATCAAAATTGGGGAAACACTATATTATGAGTGGGTTGTTTGTTTATTTCACAGCTACTATTCAGTGGCTACTTTGTCTTCTGAGGGCAAAAGATCACCATGCTGCTGCATCGCCAGTCGAGTATATAGAAGCAGACTTGGTGACAGACATATTAAGATCAGAAGACAGTATTGTTGGTCCTCCAACAGCAGAGCACAACATTCTGAAGCCACAAAACAAGATGATGTACCTAGGGAAACCTTGATATGGAGGGCCATTAAATTGCCAATATATTCTGTTGCTTTGGTTCCCATCACTGTAAGACACTGACTTTGTTTGTGATTTAAAGTATATAGCACAATTGCATTAGTCTTCCAGAATGAAATAAGAAAAAATTCACACCAAACTGCATATTGAATTTCATCTCTAGTCTCTAGTTATTTAATGAGAGTAAGCATGAGCCAGTTTGGTGAGATTAATCTTGTAACGTCTAACAAATTTCTGTCCCGACATATTGATATCAAAACAGTAAAGCACCCTGTGTAACTATGGTATGTCATATATATATATATATATATATATATAAACTTCAGCTTTGCTTGGAACCTTTATAATTATGATCCGCAAGAGAGAGTACCCCACTTCTCAAGTGAATTGCAAAACATGTACCCCATTAATTTCTACTTCCGTTTATTTCTAAACATGGTACTGGATCAGATATTTAACTAAGCCTTTGCCTTCTTGCTATGATTTGTAGAAGTATATCAAATAATGTCTCTCTGTCATCACCTTTGCCATGCAGGTTGGAAGTGCGGCTGCATATTCTCTGTCTGGACTATTTTCAGCCAGGCGTTACCTAGTGATCCTGGCTTCTTCAATTCTTATAATCACTTGGCTGAACTTGAGGTAAGACTCCCTAGTGTTATACTATTAATTTTACTGGGAAGCACCTGTTAATAACAAAACCCACATCCAGAAACTGCCCATTAGTATATACAGATTTAATAATATCTCTTCCAGAAACAGTTTTTTGTTGAGATGGAAATTTTATTTAAACTGGACTAGTTGAGCACAAAATATGCTAGTCTATTTCTTATGAACTATCTACCTTTCCCAGAGGATTTCCACACTAATAGCTAGTGCTACTACTACATGTTCTGATTTGGTGAGCACTTATATTAGAGAAATTTTTAAAAAAGTTTGATAATCTGTTATGATTGCAATTTTTCCTGTTGTCTTCTTTCCCCTCATCCTTTTGCCCTACTTAAGGCTATTTCTTCCTTAGGGTTGTGTTCTCAAAATAGGTCATCAACATCTTAGTTTTTCTTACTTCCTTTCTTTTCTGTGTATTTACAAGTGTGTAATATGGGCAGCAACGACGTTTATGATTTTGATACAGGAGCAGATGTTAACAAGAAAGAGTCTGTTGTTAACTTAGTTGGCAGGTACAAAGTGATTTCTCATTACACTTTTTGGGATGTTAAATGAGCTCTCATTACACTTTTTGGGATGTTAAATGAGCTTTCATTTCAGTAATGGCTGATAGCTGATGGTTTGTATTGAATGTTTGAAGTCGTACGGGGACCCTGATTGCTGCTTACTTACTACTAGTTCTTGGTTTTATGGGCCTTTCTTGGGCATCTCTGGAGGCTGGAAGTCTGAGATCCATATTACTATTGGCAAGTGCAGTCATTTGTGGCTACATATATCAGGTACTAAGTCTTACTGAGCAGTATTCTCAGTCACTTCAAAGATGATAAGAAAGCAATTAGGTAGAGTCCGTGTTACTAATAACATAATAGAATCTAATTTATTACCTGAAATCTCCTTTATTGAATATATAATGATAACACGAGTCTGTTAGAGCATCTGCAATCATGCAGTAGGAAATCCCTGCAATACAACTCCCCTAATAGCACGGGTTACATTCGTTAATATTTGAAGCATCAAGTGCTCTTGGACTTCTTTCTTAAACACAGTAGTGCCTTAAAAAACGTCCCGTATTCTGTTGAGCTTTACAAGAACCTATTTAAAGAATTGTATGTTAGACCAGTTGTTAAGTTGTATTTATCAAAATGACTGATATGAGAAGTCAGGGAATTTTATTTTTTTTGGGTAGCTTACATAATTTATTTAGTGTAGGATGAAGAAGAGTGAGGATTTTGTAATCACTTGTTGAAGGGAAGGGATGTTGCAACTCCGATGTAGAAACTAACACAGTAATCTAGTTGAAATTCATGACAAAATATATGTTTCAATAATTGGTTTACTGTTACTTGACCAAGAACCCTGTTTGTAAGGTTCCGAATTATCAATGTAAACTATGCATAGTGATCTGAGATAGTTTTCCAATAAGTGGCAAAATCAGTTGTCCTTCGCATCCTTTCCCATGTGATGAACTGCTTATAGCATGCTATACTTCACACTTGTATCTAAATAAAATTTACAGAAATCTTACCCTTGTGGTTTATAATTAGTATTCCAATGCTGACTATAGAAGAGACCAGGTTTTATCTTTACTAATTTGAATGCAGTGCCCACCGTTTCGTTTGAGTTACCAAGGATTAGGGGAACCCTTATGCTTTGCAGCATTTGGTCCATTTGCTACTACAGCTTTTTATTTACTACAGAGTAGCACAAGGTTTGATAAATTTATGCAGATCTACTCTAATAGTCAGATTTGAATATAATTACCTTACTAAAACTAATATAGAATTACATCCTAAAGAGAGCTTCCAGTAAGTGGCACAATCCTCTGCGCATCAGTTCTTGCTGGCTTCACTACAACACTTATTCTTTTCTGCAGTCACTTTCATCAGGTAATCTCCTTCTCTTTCTTGCTATTCTAGAAACTTCTGTTCTAACTGTTTGGCTAGTTGCTGAATTTTATGATGGACATTTCAGATAAATGAAGATATACCTGTAGGTAAACTGTCTCCCTTGGTGAGTAAACTCCCTATGAAAGTCAAATCTAATTCAAGAAATTATGGAACAGGCAATTCATTTCTTCTTTTGGTATTCAGGTAAGGCTTGGCACAAATGCCGGTTCAGAAATAGTAAAGGTAGCAGTGGTAGCACTCTATGCACTTCTGTTTGCATTTGGTCTTACCAGAGCCCTGCCCTTTTCTTCAGTTGTAAGTCATTAACTCTAGTTTCAAATATGTATTTTCAATTTTTTCATAGATTTTGTTACCCAATTTTCTCTTCTGAATTCTGTTGACTGTCCTGAATGTATTCATGATTCCATTTCAGTTGCTTTGTGCCCTTACATTACCTGTTGGCAATCTCGTGGTTAGATTTGTTGATGAGAATCACGAGGTCAGTAGAACACTCCTTAAACTTTCGACCAAATTGTTAAAAGATTGTTATACTACTTTTGTATTTTTAAATAAACAGATCTCTCTTTAATAAAGAGCAATAGGAGACTAGACATCTGTGGTCAAGTGATTTAGAAAAACATAATGCAACCCCCAATATATTTCTTGCTTTATGACTGTGTTCCTTAATTAATTATGTATGTGGAAATTTGTATTCAAGGACAAAAATAAGATCTTTATGGCCAAGTATTTCTGTGTGAGATTGCATACCATATTTGGAGCTGCATTGGCTGCCGGGCTAGTGGTTGCCAGAATGATCCCGGGAAGACTTGTAGCTGTTGGGCACTGAGGAAGCTATAAGATTATATTACAGGAAATTTGATTCATAAAAATTTATCAACAGGAATTATTATGTATCTGGATCGGGTTTCTCATGTTTGGTTAGGCTGAAAATACTCCTTATCACTTCAGACTTGAGTTTAGGCAGCAGACAGAGTACAGGTCTGAACAAACACCAGAAAAGAACCAAAGACCTCCGACAGCGTTCAAGTAGGTTAGGAAACTCAGGTAGAGAGATTCAGGTCCTTCATTGACCTCCATCGTTTGAGCAATCCAGATTTAAAAATGCTGGTCTTGTGTTTAATGATAGAAACAGAAGTTTAGAGCTTTCAGCGAAAGCAGAAATTTTTTGATGGCACTTTAGCTGATCATGTTTGACTAGTTTGATTTTAATACAAGCAAGCAGAATTTCATAGCTGATCAGATTCCATGTCATAGCTCTGTGATGTTGCTAACATTTCATTACAGAATACTTATAAAGAATATGATGTTGTAACAATTCTGGCATTGTCCCTTTTGTAAAATGTAATTCTTGGGTGCATCTTATTCATGATCTGCTATTTCTTGCATGTTTTAGTCATACAATTACATCTTCATTTACAAAATGAATGCTTATCTGCTTGAACTTCTTAATTTCGGTTTTCTTTATTATGTGCAAACCTAGATTCACGAATTAAAACTTAATTGGTACTTCAAATATCCATCCCTCTGACATGAAACAAGAAGAAGAAGAAAAAAAAACTAAATACTGCCGAAGCTCCAAATTTGTTATATAAACATAAACCACCATAATACCATATGTTGCGGTTCCAATTCTACTATATTACATTTATTTCATTGAAAACGACAAGGCATAAAAATTAAAAATAATGGTCCTCGAAAACCCCTGTTATCTATCAGCAGCATCTCTTCTTTGTATGAGATTTTGATATTTCGAATCTTGTTAGTAAACGAAAATTTCAAACCCGGTTTATATCACTGTTTCAAATTTCATCAACTCTCCAAATACCCCACTATTTTAAATACGTATTTATTATTTTTTTGCTTATTAACTTTTTCACTTTTGATGAAGTCGGATGATGAGTTAATTTTAACTTATATTTATATTTTGTGCTGTATCTACAATAAAAATATAGAATCATGTTTTTTTAGTACAAGATATAAGATATTAAACACCATTATAGTGATAAATTTAGTTTTTGTTGAATAATACAGATATTTGAGGCCCTGTTTGTTTACCAGAAGCAGAAGCTGCTTCTGGCTTCTGCTTCTTTTTACCCGTTTGTGTAAAGAAGCAGAAGCACTTTTAAGAAGCTGAGAATCCTAACTTCTCTTTCACAGCTTCTGCTTCTTTTCCAAACACTTTATTCACTTATTTACTTCTCACTTCTGCTCCACTTCTCTAGTTTAAGCAAGAAGTCACTTCTTTTAAGCTTGCCCAAACGGTCCTGAATAAGATACAACACACCCTTCCCCTAATCAATGAAATTGCAGTTTGAGGAAGTATGCAGTATTGATTCTTCACTTAGGCATAAAACCTATAATACGATATATGAGTTGATAGAAAAAATTTCAAATGCCTGCAAAAATCACCAGAATGCAGGTATTTGTTATTTCCATTGAAAGAATCATGACTTGTTACTGCATGCACTCATTCTTTCAAGGTTGCTGCTGTTTATTTCTAGATTTAGCTCAATCTAGAAATATTATGTAAATCATTTCTTACATTGACTCGTATCTTCTCTCAAAGGATTGATAATATTTCAGCCAACTCATTACTCAAATCTGCTCAACAGACTTCTCATCATCTGGAAATGAGAATATAAATTTTGTTTTATTTGATAAGAATTTCGAAAAAGAAACCTCTCTCTGGATGTTAAGAAAATACAAGCAACAATAAAACACCCCCCCAGAGCTTATCTAAAGCTCACACAACTCTCTCTTACTTAATAACAGAAAAGATTGTGTAGCACCTATGTCCTGTAAAAATGTAGTTCTATGGAGTCAAAATTTAACAATCTAGAGTCAGCAGCCCGCCTACTAGACAAACTAACAAAAATGGTACAAGCTAAGCCATCCGATCAAGTAACTCTCGTGTCTACTGATTCCTCTTCGCAAAGAGTTAAAACTTGCAAGACATACCTACAAGTATCAAGCAGCACATCTTCCATCTGATTGGCAGTTCCAAAATTAAATATTTAACCTTGAAAAAGTTATACCTATACGGAAATGCTAATGAAGCATGGAGCCTATATCTAGCTCTTCACCAGCTAAGTGCTTGGTCTTTCTTCAAATTTCTATCATTCATGATCTGTCTTATGTTCTCCGCAGATTCCCATTTCCCAAGTGCAGCGTATATACTTGACAGCGCAACATAACCCGCATAGGACAAAGGGTCCAATTTAACAAGGTGTTCAGCTGCCATTCTTCCCATTTCGATGTTACCATGAATCCTAGAAACACCTAGTAAGGCATTCCAAACACGACTATCAGGTTCAAAGGGGATCCTTTTGAGCTGCTTTAGCACCTCATCAAACTTACCCGCTCGACCCAGAAGATCAATTAAGCATGCATAATGTTCTTGATCCAGAGAGACACCATAGTAACTTGTAATGGATTCAAAAATGCAAAGGCCCTCCTGTACAAGCCCCGAGTGGCTGCAAGCATTTAAAATGACAACAAGAGTTATTCTATCGGGTTGCAAGCCTCTGCGTACCATGTATCTAAACATTTGTATTGCTTCTTCACCAAGACCATGTTGTGCCAAGGCAGATATAATTGTGTTCCACAGTATAATATCATTTTTATCACCCGAAACATCAAAAACCCTTTCTCCTGTTCGTATCTTTCCACACTTTGAATACATGTCGATGAGAGAGCTCACAACAATTGTATTAGGTCTGAAATTACTCCTCATCAAAAATGCATGAATTTCTTTACCATGCTTAAGTGATGGTATACTAGCACAAGCACACAGGCAACTACTAAAAGTAAATTGATCTGGTTTGAAACGAGACCTTATCATTGTTGTAAATAATTCAAGGGCCTCATCTCCCATATTCTTTCTAGCATATCCTGAGACTAAAGCAGTCCAAGAGACAGAATTTTTCTCAGGCATGGCATCAAACAATTCCCTAGCTAATTTCATCTTTCCCCACTTGGCATATCCAGATACCAAGGTGGTCCAAGCAAGAACATCCCTAATTTTCATCTCATCAAACAATCTTCTCGAGTCATCTAACTTCCCGCAAGCAGCATATGCATCAACGATAGAACTCACTATTACCACATTTGACAAAAACCCATCAACCAAAACCCGACAATGAACCTGCTTAGTAAACCCAAAATCCTTACCTTTCACACAAACAGTCAAAACCCCAGAAAAGCTGAACTCATTTAACCCAATCGACGACCTCCTCAACTCCTTAAAAAACCTCACACACTCACCAAACTCCCCACTCTTGGCATACCCAACAACCATGCTATTCCACGACACAACATCCCTCACCGGCATTCTATCAAACAACCTCCTAGCAGCACCCACCATCCCCAACTTAACATACCCAGAAACCATATTATTCCACGAATACAAATTCCTATCCGACATTTTATCAAACAGTTGGCGTGCAACAACATGATCACCACATTTACAGTACATATTAATCAAATGATTCAATAAAAACGTACTGGGGTGTTTGAACCCAGTGAGCTTCAAATGAAGATGGACCCATCTGCCCTCTTTTAAAGACCTGGAATCAGCACACTCACGCAGAAGAAAAGCAAGTATATTCGAGTCTAAACGAGTACCTTTACGAGCAATAATATCAAGGGAATGAATGGCTTGTTTGAAGAGACCTTGAGAGCATAGATTGATGATAGATTGAACAATACATGGGCGCTTAGAGAATTTGGGCATTGCATGACACCATGTCAGATGGGTTTTTTAAGATTCATTTAGTTGCTTATCAGTTTTGTGAATTAGATCCGGCGAACATCGCCGGCCTGTACTATGTATGTATAGTAGCGGCGTGTAATTGCTGCTGCTGATTAGTCTAGATTTCAAACTTTTTGAAGAAATTTCTCAGCTTTTTTGTAACTTTGGATTTTCTAAAACGGAAGGAAATTTTGGGTTTTGGTGTCATTTTTGATTAAATTTTACTACCACCGTCCCAAATTAGATGATTCCGTTGACTTTGGGTAGGTGCATTGACTGTCTATTTTCGAAATTTATTTTTTTATTTTTTTTAAATAAAAATTTCATATTTAAATATTTATTTGCAAAAATAAAATTTTAAAAATAAATCATGTAGCTATGCGGTCAATGAAAACTCTGTGCTCAAAGTCAACGGGGTCATCAAATTTGGGATGGAGGAAATTTGGGATGGAGGGAGTAATATATGGAAGATGAACTAAAGTTTAAAAATTTGATAATGGTCATAAATATTTTTTTAGGATATTGGTTATTAATATTATATATATATACACTATATATATATATATATTTCTTATTATGATGGATTAAATTCATTTAATCTGGTAAAGTTGATAAATATATAATATTAATTTTTTGATAAATAGAAATATTATATTAAAATGCTAATTGAATAAAACAAATCCATTTTGGATTTTTATCAATATTGTAATATTAAATTTATTAAAATGAAATAAAAGAAGAAGTATGAAAAAAAGAAGGAAGTAAATATTTTCATTTAGAAAATAAAATTATTAATTACTGATCATTCTATTTTTTGAACCGAGTTACTAAATTAACAAAAAGAAGAGATAAATTAATTTATTTAAATACGACCATGATACTAGCGGAGTTATATTTTGAACCTTATTTCTTGATCTCTTGAATCACATAATTCAAGACAATAATCTGTAGAGAATTTCCCCAAATGATGAAAATATGTTTAATATGAATATAATTTATGGGGCATTTGACTTCTACTTCACTTCTTTAAAAGAACAAATAAGTTCAGCCGAAGCCCCATATTCAACTCCAAGATTGCATACATGAGAAACATAGGAAAATCAACATCTCGTTATTTAATTTAATGCATATAGATCCCCCACCCCACTTATAATTAAATGAAACTTAATAATGCTCAACTATAACATTGTACTCAACCGTAGCATTTCCACCAGCCACATCAAAGTAAACGAAGCTTAACACCGCAACTCCGCGGGCCATCCGGAAAACACCAGTCCCTCCCACCACCACAAGCTCTCTACTCTGTCGAAGAGTTGGATTGTAGCCGAAAATGCTCAAACTGCTTCCATTGTACTTGTCATTAGTAAACACAAAATTAAATACACAGACCAAACCCGCTTCCTCCTTGGAGGCCGAGGCATACAGGCCCTGAGCTCGCCCTACAGGCTCCGACGTGAACTCAGGGCCTGCTGTCAGCGGATCATCCATCACATAGGTCACGCCGAAGAAAGTTGGTGATGTTGCACTAGAGTTGGCTTGAGCCACAAGAGTAGAAGTTCTTTCACGTAGTTCGTGAAAGTAGAAATGAAGTTTTGTTATCTTCTTGTGGTTTTCCCTCTGTTCCAACCATTTCTTTACGTCTTCGGGCTGTTGATCAGCAGCATTGCAGGAAAACGCTAGGACTGCCGCGGACACCACCACCACGTACATCATGATTAGGTATAAACTTGGCCTATTCATCTCTGTTTTTTACTATGGAATGAGTATGTATAACAAATGGCAGTATTTATAGGGAGGTGATAGGTGAATGGTTAGCTTTAAATTTGTACTAGAGTTAATTATTACATGAGTATAAGGTCTTGGTCATCATAGCAATGAGATGATGAAAATGTTCATGATTGAAGGATTCACCATTTAAAAACGGAACAACTTGTACCGAATTGGCGAGTAACAAAGGGGATGCCAGATAAATTCGAGTGCCACAATTCAAGCAAGTTCGCTGTTTAAAAATGGAACAACTTGCATCAAATTGGCAAATAACAAACGAGATGCCATCGAATGTGTAGTTTCCAGATATATAACGCTAAACATTTATATAAGCCTATCATGTAAAAGAGTTATTGGTGAGGTGATATAATGGTTGAAGCGTTACAGAGCATTCATATCATATTCACAACACTTAAGATGACGTTTAGAAACATGCATTTCATTTCAAATGACAAGATTTGAGTTCTCACCTCGAATTATGAGGTTTATACTAATACTTGAATGTCTTGGATTTCAAATGAAATCTAAAACCATATCCCAAACAAATTATTTGTTCAAATTCAGAATTTCAAATAAAATCCTGGTTCCCAGACAGACCATTAGAATTTCAAATCCAACCTAACATTGTTTGTATAGTGCTTGTGAAGTATGTGTAACAATGACGGTAAGTTCGTTCAAAACAGCAGCAAAAGATTGCAAAGAAAGCAAAGGGAGATTTAATAGAATTTCTAATCCAACCTAACATTGCAAAGTATCTGATAGAAAGAAAATGCAACAGGCTAGCTAGTACAATTATAATAACAGAGTTTCCAATAACTCGAAAAGGCAACTTAATAATGCTGGAGCATAACATTGTACTCAACCGTTGCATTTCCACCAGCAACATCAAAGTAGATGGTATTCAACATGGCAACTCCGCTTGCCATTCGAAAGACACCAGTTCCTCCAATAACCGGGAGCTCTCTACGCTGTTGGAGAATCGGATTGTTACCAAAAATGGTTATAGTACTGCCATTGTACTTGTCATCAGTGAAAATGAAATTCATGGCACAGACTAAACTTAATTCCTCCATAGAGGAAGTAGAATACATGCCTTGGGCTCGACCTACAGGCTTCGACGTGAACTCGGGGCCAGCTGTTAATGGATCATCCATAATGTTGGTCATGCCAAAGTCTCAGAATATGTACATAGTGTAGAGATAGAAGTAAAACTGTATATTGAGAATGAAAAAAAACATATCTTCTTTTACAAGCTAGGACCACTTATATACTCACTCAACCTATATACACAGATTCTATATCTATACTTGTAACAAACTAACAGCTGTCAATGCTATGCTCCACTACTTGCATTTGCCAGCTCAGCTCCTGAATTATCCACTTTAGCATCACATGGTGTAACATCCCCCCTCAAGTTGGGAGGAGTAAATAAGTTGGAAACTCCCAACTTGGACAACAGATAGGTTAGTTGCCGAGACGACAAAGCCTTAGTAAGGAAATCAGCAGGTTGCTCAGCAGAACTAATATGAAACGTTTCAATAAAGCCTTGCTGAAGCTTTTGACGCACAAAATGGCAGTCTATTTCAATGTGCTTCGTCCGTTCGTGAAACACTGGATTAGAAGCAATGTATAAAGCTGATTTGTTATCACAATGGAGAGAAATTGGTTCAGTAATCTCTCGCCCAAGAGAGCTAAGAACAGACTTGATCCAAACCAGTTCACAAGTGGTATCACCCAAAGCACGATACTCAGCCTCACTAGATGACTTGGATACAGTGATTTGTTTCTTGCATTTCCATGAAACCAAAGCACTGCCAAGCATAATACAATAACCAGTCAATGAACACCTAGTATCCACACAACCTCCCCAATCTGCATCACAGTAAGCGCGCGGAACCAACTCATTTGTGGCAGGGAAAAGAATGCCCTGACCCGGAGATTGTTTCAGATACCGCACCACACGAAAAGCAGCATCCAAATGATCTTGTAGAGGTCTAGCAATAAACTGTGCTAAAGTATGCACAGCATAACTCAAGTCTGGTCGAGTAATAGTTAAGTATATAAGACGACCAACTAAACGTCGAAACACTTTAATATCAGCAGAGGCTAAAGGAGCAGACTCAGATTTCTGCAAATTATGGTTCTGTTCAATCGGAATCACAGAAGGTTTAGCAGCCTCAAGCCCAGTATCCTTAAGAATATCCAAACAGTATTTTCGCTGATGTAAGTAAATTCCAGAATCAGACCTTGCAATCTCCAACCCAAGAAAATAATGCATGTGCCCCAGATCTTTGATATTAAACTTGGTTTTAAGAAAGGCCTGAACTTGAGCAATAAGATCAGGTGATGACCCAGTGATCATAAGGTCATCCACATATATCAGCACTGCTACAAATTGACCATCTTTATGCACTGTAAACAGGCTATGATCAACTGCACATTGGTTTAAACCAAAACCAGCAAGAGCATTGGCAAGCTTTAAGTACCATGTACGAGGGGACTGTTTAAGTCCATATATGGACTTGATGAGTTTACAAACCCACGGAATATCAGCAGTGGCTGGAAAGCTCTTACCAGTGAACTGCGATAACCCTGGAGGAAGGCGCATGTACACATCTTCTTGGAGGTCACCATGCAAAAACGCATTGGTGACATCCATTTGATGTAGAGGCCAGTTATAAGCAGCAGCAAACGCCAACAAGATGCGAACGGTTGTCATTTTCACCACGGGAGCAAACGTTTCGAAATAGTCAAGACCTTCCGTTTGAGTGAACCCTTTGGCTACAAGCCGAGCCTTGTACCGCTCTACTTCACCACTGGGTTTATACTTAGTTTTATAAAGCCACTTGCAATCAACTATATTAGTGTCCGCAGGCATAGGCACGATTTCCCAAGTATTGTTAGATTCAAGAGCTAGAATTTCCTCTCGCATCGCTTGGCACCACACAGGGTTCTGAACTGCCTGAGCATATGTATATGGAGTAGATACTTTGTCTGTAGCATTCAAAAATGCAGCATATCAAGGACGAAACACATGATATGACAAGTAATTCTGCAGAGGATAAGTGGCAGAATTAGCATTCTTAGAAGCAAGAAATGACGGGAGCCCCGTGTACTCACCATACCGAACAGGTAGAGAACGTTGTCGACTTGGTCGAGCAGTAGGAATTATCTCAGTATTGCTCTGAGAAGTAGTAGGAACCTCTTCTGTACCTGAAGCCCTGGAAATCACAACCGTAGGCTCCACAGGATCAGTAGAATATCCTCCAGTATCAGTCGGTGTAATAACCACAGGAGGTGGAGAATTAATCTTAGAGAACGGGAATGTGTCTTCAACAAAATGAACATCCCGGGACACAAATGTTTTCCTGGTTTGCAAGTCCATAAGACGATATCCTTTCGTACCAAACTTATATCCAAGAAATACACATGCCACAGCTTTAGGGGCTAACTTGTCCTTAGGACCCGCAACCTGAGTCATATAACACAGGCAGCCGAACACCTTGAGATCATCATAACTAGGAGGCTTCTGAAACAACACCTCATAAGGAGACTTATAGTTTAACAGCTTGGACGGAGTTCGATTGATTAAATGGGTTGCAGTTAATATGCAATCGCCCCAAAATGAATCAGGTAAATGAGCTTGAAGTTTGAGAGCTTGTGCTACATTCAAAAGGTGCTGATGTTTACGTTCAGCCACCCCATTCTGTTGGGGTGTGTATGGACATGACATTTGTTGAAGAATGCCTAAGTTCAGCAGGTACATATGCAAATCCTTGTTGATAAATTCCGTTCCATTGTCAGATCGAATTGTCTGAACTGTGACATGGAATCGAGTTTGAACATAAGCAACAAACTGTTTGATCAGTAAAGACACTTGGGTTTTATCAACAACAAGAAAGACCCATGTGCTTTTTGACAAATCTTCTACTATAGTCAAGAACATAGTGCATTTACCATGAGTACATGTTCGATACGGCCCCCAAAGATCACAGTGGATTAAACTAAACAAAGAGTTACTTGTAGAAGTACTAGTAGGAAATACAAATCGCTTTTGTTTAGCTTGATGACAAATACTACAGTCTTTGAACAGAGTAGCATCACATTTAGGAACAATATCTAAATGCTGTAAAACTGGAGTAGAGGGATGGCCTAATCTTGAGTGCCATAACTTGCATTGGTCCATACTGGATTGTACTGACATAGTAATATATGGAGTGACTGTAGAAGTACTATTCTGTGAGAACTTGGAGGACAGCTTGTATAAACCCCCAGTCAAATCACCAATCTCTATCATCTTCTTCTGTGGAAGGACCTGCATAAGGCATTTGTTCATAGAGAAACTGACATGACAGTTAGAATTTGCTGTCAACTTAGAAATAGAGATAAGGTTGCACCGGAAGTTTGGTACACACAAAACTTGTTGGAGCAAGATGTCATTGGTCAACTGTACAGAACCACAATGAGTGATAGCTGTGTTTGTACCATCAGGTAAATACAAGCTTGCTTGCATTGGTATAGGATTAATCAACTTGTGCAACTGACATGTAATGTGGTCAGTCGCACCTGAGTCTAGAATCCACTCAACAGATGAAGCATTATCCAATGCTTGTAAAGTATGCACAGAAGAAATAGAACAGAATGCATTACCTTGCATTAAAGTAGAAGTAGTGCCAGCCAAAGGTGTGGTAGACACATGATGACTCTGCCAGGCAGGAATAGACTTGAGGCTGGCCTGAATCATAGATGCAATCTGTTGACATTGAGTTTCAGTGAAGCCTGAAGCAGTACCAGAACCATCAGCAGCAGGTGCAATTTGTGAGGAAACTTGAGCAGCCTGTTTACCAGAAGCACCTGAATTACTGGTTCTGGAACTCACAGTAGATGAATTGCCTGCATTAGGCCTTGGTTTAGGCTTAGGCTGACCAAATAAGCGATGCCACTCCGGATAGCCATGAAGACAAAAACATTTCTCCTTAGAGTGACCACTCATATGACAATAATCACAAACTAAGGCCTCATTAGTAGCATTTGACTTTCGAGTGACAGATGAATTGTTCCTGTTCTTTGTGTTACCAGTTCTGACATTCATAGCAACATTTTCACCAATAACAACTGAGTTACGACAATCTCTCTGTACCTCCTCTTGTAACAGCAAGGAATAAGCATGACTCAAACTCGGCAAAGGCTTCATCATTAGCAATTGACCACGCACAGCAGTAAAATGATCCCCTAGTCCCATTAGAAACTGACTTAATTTGTGAATTTGTTCATACTGAGTCAATCTGCCATCAACATCACACTGACATGTAGAATTCACACAAAGACATCGAGGAATCGGAGACACATCATCAAGTTCATCAATAAGAGAGCGAAACTTCGTGAAATACGAAGTAATTGACAGAGAGCCTTGAGTTAGAGACATCAACTCCTTTTTCAATTGAAAAACTCGTGGCAAATTGCTCTGTGCAAACCTTACAGCCAGATCTTCCCAGATTAACTGAGCGACCTTCAAATACACAACACTTCCTCGAATTTCAGGTGAAATCGAGTTTAGAAGCCACGACACAACCATATCATTGCATCGTTTCCATAAGGCATACACCTCAGTATTAGGTGCAGGTTTAGCTATCGATCCATCTATAAACCCTAACTTGAGCTTAGCAGATAACGCAAGTGTAATCGCTTGACTCCATTGCGAATAATTGTATTCCGTAAGGAGTTCAGAGACAATCATCATACCTGGATTATCAGCATTCTGTAAATAGAACGGATGATTCACATCAATCATTGTGGATGAAGATGCTGTATTCGTCATGTTCGTCTGGAGAAAATTAGCTTGAGCTACAGCTGCGTAAGATCTCGCAGATCGCTTGTTCATGTGAGAATAGTAACGAAAAGCCCTAATTGATCGAGATTAGGCTCTGATACCATCTCAGAATATGTACATAGTGTAGAGATAGAAGTAAAACTGTATATTGAGAATGAAAAAAAACATATCTTCTTTTACAAGCTAGGACCACTTATATACTCACTCAACCTATATACACAGATTCTATATCTATACTTGTAACAAACTAACAGCTGTCAATGCTATGCTCCACTACTTGCATTTGCCAGCTCAGCTCCTGAATTATCCACTTTAGCATCACATGGTGTAACACAAAGTAAGTTGGTGATGTAGCACTAGAATTGGCTTGAGCCACAAGAACGGAAGTTTTACCACGTAAATCATGAAAGTAGAAATGAAGCTTTGTGACCTTTTGCTTGTATTGTCCCAGCTTTCCAAACCAATTTTCCACCACTTTTGGCTGCTCAGAAGTACCCGAAAACACTGGCACCCCCACAGCAGCCACCACGTAAAAAACTAGAAACAAACCTAGCCTAGCCATCTCTGTTTTCGTTATCAATGTTGTGTGGAAGCAGTGGCAATATATAACAAGCAGGAGCTAATAAGGGAGTGTTTGTTCCTATGTTCTTGTATTACCTTGTGAAACTATTTAGATCAAGATTTTGCTGTAGTGCCCCAAAGAGACGCCTAGAACAGGGCAAGGAATCTTGCATGGGAACTTGAGCGACGCATGTGTTTTATTTTCTTTATCATTCCAAGAAAAACAGAATGTCTTTCTCTGAATGCACATATATATCATTAGTATCCTTAACCGATTTTTAATATACATTCGTTGTCACTGGTGGTCCATCAAGCACATAATGAAGTGTTCAAGATTCTAAGATTCATCAGCAGAACTAGAAAATTTGATGGTAAATTCTGCCACATTTCAAGCAACAATATTGACAATGCTTTTCTAGGCACAAAATAGTCAGATAGTCTGTAAGCAAAATAGGATCACCTCAAGGCAACCTATTGAGTTTGGTATTACAGAGATCCGCAGACTCACTCCGGCCCTAAAGAGTGTCTTGGATCTATAACACATTCTATCAATTAGTTATGCTGAGTTTTATCAATGTAACTCTTAGAAAGTGCCTGGATTAATGAAAAATATTTCTCTGGTTGAACGAAGTAGTATGAGACAATTCTCATCCACTATATCTGTGTGTCCTTTTCTTTCTTCTTTTTTTGTGTGTGAAATATTCGTTAACAGGTAGTTGGTGCACAACTATTCCCTCATATATGTCCTTTAACTAAATTTATATCTGCTTGTTAGGTGAGTGTGTTCTGTGTCTTTCTGCAGTCTCAAAAAATGCAGTAATACATAACTAAAACTATGAAAGACCTTTGAACGAGGTAAAACGTATCGTAAAGAATAATGAAGTTCTGGTGCTGAGAATTTATCATACAAGAAAACATATACCGGATTTGTTGCCCTGAAGAGCTATTTTTTCACTATATTTGTAAGATTTATTGTTACTGATACAAGTGAAGTCACAGAAACTCAGCACCCTAACAATATAAGAAATACTAGTTTCAATATACCTAAGAATGGGAGCAATGGAAATTATTTGACAGTTCATCAACTAATTGCAGATTTTGGTTCAGATATCATATGCTCAGATATTACTCATTTCAATGGAATTTCTCTGTTATATACGCGTTAGTATAGAGCTGCATGGAATTTGTTGATGAATGTCTTTGAGTTACCTACGGCATGTTTAGTTTGTTGAGACATTTAAAAATAACATGGTGGTGACATTATCGTCATCAAGAACCACCTGATTTAATTATTCATGTCGGAAAACAATTGCATCAAATGCATAAGGAAAAGATTGAGACGTGACGTGAATAAATTATTGCGCCACATTAGCTCCACTATGTTGGCAATGCTTTTATTAGCACTAGCTAATATCCGGAATCACCGAAACAAAGTCAGTGATGTCACCTTGACATCTATTCAATTATGCTTTTTTGGAGCTTGTGACTGAGTTACAGTCTTACAGACATCAAGTCACCTTCTAATATGCTATTCAATCCAATATTTTCATGTTCAAAGCTATATATGGTATATAATCGAAACTCTAAACGTTTATTATCACTGAAAACCAAATCAGAAGTTCAAATGTGCTTTGCAATCTACTAGAATGTACACTTTTGAGTATTGGATCCACAATGTTGGCAATGCCTTTCTAGTTTCTTGGCACTAACTTTTGAGTATAATATGAACCACATGTTAAAAGTTAAGTTATATTAAGAACCACTTGATAATGGTCAACAATGTCACCTCAACATTATGTTTTTAATAGAACAACACTGTGAAGTGTTTCACATATTAAGATTCTGCAATGACAGGCTATGGTGTGCTGCTGGTATTTTTTGCTATTACTTTTATCAGTCCAAGCATTAGTGTTAATGGTGGCATATTGAGAAAGTTCCAAGCTCAAGAAATTACTGTACAAGACATTCAGATTGCTTTTAAGCAAAAGAAGCTCACCTCAAGGAAGCTTGTTGAGTTCTATATTAGTGAGATTCAGAGACTCAATCCGGTCCTCAAGAGTGTTTTGGAGATAAACCCTGATGCACTTTATCAGGCTGATAAGGCAGATCAAGAACGGAAGTCCAAGGCACCTCTGTCATTGTCCAACATTCATGGTATTCCTATTTTGCTCAAGGATAATATTGCAACAAAGGATAAGCTTAACACTACTGCAGGGTCATATGCTCTTCTTGGGTCAGTTGTGCCACGCGATGCAGGTGTGGTGGAGAAGTTAAGAAAAGCAGGCGCAATTATTCTTGGAAAGGCTAGTTTGAGCGAGTGGTCTCATTATAGAGCAGATTTCATTCCTAATGGTTGGTGTGCTAGAGGTGGCCAAGCTGTGGTATGTTTATGTTATTGATTCCATTCAAGTTTTTTTGATTATGTTGAACAAGCTCAGATCAATCTTCCCTGTCTGTAGAACGAGCCTGTCTATAGTGTATGTTACCGTAGTTTGCAGCTAAACTTTGTGCCTTCTTCTTTCTGTAGACATACTTTAGTTACTTGATCTTTAGACAATTGTACTGATGGATAAAGAGTTCTATTAACTCCATAAAGTGAAACGTTCTGATATATATGTGTTAGTTGTCTCGACATTGCATTCTTGAAACTTTCTTGATTCCATGCAGAACCCGTATGTAGCATCTGCAGACCCGTGTGGATCAAGCAGTGGATCAGCAATATCAGTAGCTGCAAATATGGCTGCAGTGTCACTTGGTACAGAGACTGATGGATCCATATTATGTCCTTCCAGTTACAACTCTGTTGTTGGTATTAAACCTACATTAGGCTTAACAAGCCGGGCAGGGGTTGTTCCAATCACACCAAGGCAGGACAGTGTCGGGTGAGCAATATTTAGATTTTAATCACAGACCAGCCTCCATTATGCTTAATTCAATGAATGTAGACTACAGCATATAGCTGGAACTAATTATCTGTGTTCAAGACAGTCCTATTTGCAGGACAGTATCAGATGCTGTCTATGTACTTGATGCCATTGTTGGTTTTGACCGCAATGATGCAGCAACAAGAAGATCTTCCAAGTTCATACCAAGTGGAGGCTATCCACAATTTCTCAGGACTGATGGGCTCAGAGGGAAGAGATTGCTGATAACGCATTATCCTGGATTTGGTTTTTCAAATGACTCTGCAGTAGTCAATGCTTTTGAACCACATTTACGCAAGCTAAGGTAAAGCTGTATATGGTCCTAGTCTCCTAGCACTGAACCTTCCTTATTCATAGCATAAAGACTGCTTCAGTATGATCGAGTAAACCCTCTGCAAAGACATCTAATGATAACTCACAATCTTGTTAAAGGGATAAAGGTGCAGTTTTGGTCGATAAGCTGCTGGAAATACCCAATGTCAGTGATTACTTTGGCTCAAGCGGTGAAGACACAGCAATGTCAGTCGAATTTAAATCAGCTATAAATACGTACCTGAAGAAACTCGTGGTCTCCCATGTTCGTACCTTGGAGGATTTAATAAAATTCAATCACAAATTCTCTGGTTTGGTAAGTACTGAGACTCTGAGAGTATCTATATTCCAGTTGTTTATCAAATTTTCAAAGACTAATTAAGCACGATGATAATGCTTTTCCAGGAAATGTTAAAAGAATTTGGACAGTCATTGTTTCTTGCTTCAGAAGCAACAAATGGTACTGATGCTGCATATAGAAAAGCTATAACGAATATGAAGAAACTTAACAAAGGATATGAAAAGATGATGCGGGACAATAAGCTTGATGCATTTGTGACTCCTAGCCCGAATTGTTCTCCTGTTCTTGCTATCGGAGGATATCCAGGAATCAGTGTCCCCGCTGGATATGATAGTAACGGAGTGCCTCTTGGAATCTGTTTTGGTGGATTGAAGGGATCCGAACCCAAACTGATCGAAATTGCATATGGATTTGAGCAAGCAACTAAGTTCAGAAGGCCACCAGCATTTAAACCATAACTCCTCTTCTTTCTTTTAGAGAAATGAAACTTGAATCTTCATGATATGCTTTTCAATCTAGAAAGCTGAATTCCACTCCTTATGACCACTGTACTAAAATAACATGTGACACACCAAACAAGTGACAACTAATAAAAAGATGCCTGACTTTAACAGGTCTCCCTCATCAACCCTCTTAGCTACTATACTATCTGCTTCAGTAAGACATTTCACAGATTTTGCCCTCTGTTTAAGAATATATATCAATCAAAACACTAAAATTGCTTCCACATTTCTATGGCAACTTCATTTGAGTGACCCATAACAATTTACACAAATAATCGTCTCTACAGAGAATTTAAAGATAGACAAATATCCAAGTGAAAGTATACAGTTCGTGCAAGTACTCATTTCCCCCCTGAGCATTTAAAGATAAAACAGCAACAATGCAAGTCTACATATGCAATAAACTCGACAAGTGACTGAGTTCCACAGATAAGCATCCAGGGTACATAGATACTAAAATGAACACTTAATCCTACACCGGAAGATCATTTACAAAAAGGGTCATTCAACTTGAACATGGCTTCAGCAATAAAGCATTCTTATTGATAGTTTCCACCAGCTGTGTTCGGAGGGTAGCTGTTCTGATACCCTCTGTCCGGACCTGGACCAGATGGATAGCCGCCATTGCTTGGCATGTTCCTCTGCTCAAAACTTTCAGTTTGCCTGTGTTGCGCTCCTCCCATGTTTTGTGATGGACCTCCCATTGGTCCCATGTTGCCGTGTTGCATCTGTCCCATATTATTCTGCATCTGCCCCAAGTTGCCAGGTGGGCCGCCTCCCATGTTGCCATAAGGGCCGCCTCCCATGCCGCCAGGGGGCCCGCCTCTCACGTTGCCAGGAGGGCCGCCTCCCATGTTACCAGGGGGGCCGCCTCCCATGTTTCCCGGAGGGCCGCCTCCCATGTTGCCGGGGGGGCCTCCTCCCATGTTGCCGGGGGGGCCTCCTCCCATGTTGCCAGGAGGGCCGCCTCCCATGGTCCCAGGGGGGCCGCCTCCCATGCCGCCAGGGGGGCCGCCTCCCATGCCGCCAGGGGGGCCGCCTCTCTGCTGCTGCATATTATTACCTCTTCTTTCAAAGTTCCTTGATCTATCATTGTTGCGAGGTCTATCATTGCGCCTATTTCTCTCATTAGCTCGGGCATTGTTTCTTACCCACTCCTCGTGGTACTTAGGATCATATGGTACAGCCTGCCCATTAATAAATGGCTCGCCTATCACCAAAAATACAGAACATAAGACTATTATTACTAGCAGAGATTACTGGACGCTCATTTTAAAGGACAGATCAACAAATAGACACTCAAACATTTACAAGCAGCGAATGGTAATCTACATGTGACTGCCAAGCAAGAGCCTCTTTATGTGTTCATGCTTCAGAGAAAGCAGCATAAGTATTAGCATTCAACATGGTCACAAGATATATCTGCCAGGGGAAAGTTACTTTAGGGTGGAAAAATAAACATCCTACTACCCATAGTTGCTAACATAATGAGGCAACTGCACTCAGCAAACAGAGAAATGGGAAACTATAGTAGTCAATATTTAGCCTACCAAAACAATTAAAATTACACTTGCATAATACTAATCAAGTGCGGAAAAAAATGTTACACTGATAAGAAAAGCAACAATATATAACCTAAAGTGAGTAATTCGAAGTCATTCATTTCTTCAAACTGGAAAGCAAAGAGAGATGGGGTTAATCTGAAACAAGTTCAGATGGTAGCAGAAACTACTTTTTACATGTATCTATCAAATTTTTTCAGCATGTTCTACCTCCGTAATCCTTATTTTTCACATCCAAGTAGGAGTCGGGAAGCACCCACCGCACATGTGGCAATTCTGAGAAAAGAGAAATGAACATGAGAACGGGAAAATACGATTAAATATGTCACAAAATCCATTCACTGTACCTTTCAACTTGTAAGAAAGTTCTTCAGAGACAAGGGCTCCAAATGCATAATAATGCCTGGTTGATACAGAGTAAATTTTCATTCTAGCTTCATCCTCACTGCAAAAACAACAAAATATAATCAAATAATACAAATGGACTAAAATCCTTTTAAAATCGACAAATCACAGTACAAAGATGCTTATAAAAGTAACCTGATACAAATTACAGCATTAAACGTACATGCATGCCTATAAATCAAGTTACAGTATAGAAGTTCTCAAATAACCTACCAAGCGCACGTACAGAACTAAATTAATATAATTCTATCACCAGGGAAAACCGTTAACTATTTAATTCAACCTAATCATTTAACAGTAGAATAATACACCCACAGTCCACAAGAAGTTAGAAATCTACATAAAAACAACACAATACCATCTTCCAATAGACCCTTAAGAATTCTCTTAACATCAAACTGCATTCATAACTTGATCACTAAAAACAGGAGCTTCAGCCATTCTAGTTACATTTTCACGAAACCCTAAAAGATTTATACAAGGTTGTAACCTTGATCATTTATATTGTCCAAAAAATAGGCAAATAATTAGTAGCAGGTGATAATGTTCATAAAACTTCAAGCTACAAATTAAATAGCATCGAAAATAATAAAAACACAAACTAATACTCTAACAAATAGCCGTAAAAGATTTGTTTAAAGTGCAAACTTATTCATATATACACATTGTTCTACATTGTTCTACAAACAGGCATATATACAACAAATAAACATTTTATAACATCGAAATCAATTAAGATTATAACTTTACGAAAAATAACACTGGAAAAACAAAAAAATTGTTTATATACCTTCCAACAATAGAAGCCAGTGTTTTGATATATCCATCAATAATCTCATCCCGGGTCGGATCCCCCTCGGGTTTCTCAACCACCACAAGCCAGTGTTCAAAATCACACCCATCCAACAAAATCGTCTCTTTCGGAGGTCGATTAGACCAGTTGGGGCTCGAATCGTTCAGCGACGACGTCGTTTGTCGAGTGGCGAAACCGCGAGCGATCGTCGCCGCCGGAGAGATTTGACGGAAAGTGTCGACAACGGCTGCGAGAGGGCGGGGACGAGAAATAGTGGAGTGGTGGCATGACGGCGATTTGACGCGGAGAGAGGAGAGGGAGCGCGATAAAACCCTAGAAATGGAGCGAGTCGCCATTGTTTTAGTGTGAAACGGGAGTGATAAAATAAAACCCTAGAAAGTGTGAGAGGTTTAAGCGATATAAATTGAGGTTGTAACAAGAATTATTTATTTCAATTTTCAAGTGCGCTTTTTGATTGTGAATTGATTATTTTCTTTTTTTGCTAAATGAATCGATTATTTTCTTAGCATACATATAAAGGTTTTTTTTATGGTGTGCCCAAGGGGACGGGGCACATGCTAAGCGCGGAAAATTTTGTGCTTGGATCATTTTGATTGACTCCTATCTCATGATAATGGTGGACCCCCGGCAAATACACCAACCACACCAATCAAAGGGACCGTTTGGGTTAATTTAAAAGAAGTGACTTCTTGCTTATATTAAAGAAGTAAAGTAGAAGTGAGAAGTAAATAAGTTAATAAAGTGTTTGGAAAAGAAGCAGAAGCTGTGAGAGAGAAGCTAGCATTCTCAGCTTCTTAAAAGTGCTTCTACTTCTTTACACAAACGGGTCAAAAAAAGTAGAAGCCAGAAGCAGCTTCTGCTTCTTCTTCCCAAACAGGCCCAAAATCTCCCAAATACAAAAATTTCCGCGCTTAGCATGTGCCCATGGGCACACACTAACCAAACATATTACTCCCTCCGTCCCATTTTAGTTATCACATTTCTATTTTTGTTGATCAAATTGATTAATCTTTGATCAGAGATTATAAATCATTCTTTCATTATTTTAAAAAATTGAAAATTACATCTTAAAGTAGATTAAAAGGTATTTCCAATGATATATATTTTTTATTTTTTCAATTGATAAAATATTAATAAATCTCAGTCAAATTTTGATCAATTTGACCGACACAAACCAAAAGTGACAACTAAAATGAGACGGAGGGAGTAATTATATCAAACAAGGCCAATAAATATTTGATAAACTGAAGATTCCGAAATTTTGCATATTTGGACATGATGACAATTGTGTTTTATATATTTTTATCTTCTTGTCTATGTATTTTCAATATCAAGTTAATTTATGTTTATGAGAGTACATCATAGACCCTAGAAGCTAGAACACTCGTCTTATTTCGTGAGCTGATACAGTAGTCTCCGCTTGAGACCGACTCACTACTAGTCTTACTTAACTCATCTACTTATAGATTGCAGAGTACATCGTCAAAAATTCAAGGTTGAAATGAAGGAGGCTTTCTTAATTTAGTTGCCTGCTCGAATGCATACGCGATCTCAATCAATTTAGGTTCTGTTCCCTTCACTCCACCGAAACAAAATCCAACTGGCACTCCCTTAGCGTCATATCCAGCAGGCACACTAATTCCAGGATGTCCTCCGATAGCAAGAACAGGAGAACATTTTGAGCTTGGAGTCACAAATGCATCAACCTTATTTTTCCGCATCATCTTCACATATCCTCTATTAAGCCTCTTCATGTTTGCTATATCCTTCGTATATGCAACGTCCGTGCCATTTGTTGCTTCTGAAGCGAGGAAGACGTCTTGTTTGTATTTCTTCAGCATTTCCTAACAATTGATCAGCAATGTAGTTTATTAGTCTCTGACTTGCACACATTTTGTACGTAATACTTGAGGGCGTATATTCTTGGGACTTACCAAATCAGAGAACCGGCGATTAAATTTTATTAAATCTGATAGTGTACGAACAGGGGAAGCCTCAAGGTTCTTCAAGTAAGTATTTATAGCTATTTTGAATTCGACTAACGTTGCTGTGTCTTCACCACTCAAACCGAAGTACTCAAAGATGTTCGGTATTTCAAGATGATCTACCAAAATTGCACCTTTCTGCCTTTAACAAGATTGAGAGTTATACTTTTGAAGTACTCGAGCAGTCTAGCTTGCCATAAAGATTATTTGAGATATTAGGACCATATACAGCTTACCTTAGTTTACTTAAATGTGGTTCAAACAGTTGGGCAACAGCTGAGTCATTTGAAAATCCAAATCCGGGATAATGTGTTATCAACAATCTCTTCCCTCTGAGCCCATCCGCCTTGAGAAATTGTGCATAGCCTCCGCTTGGGATGTACTTGGAAGAATTTCTGGTAGCTGCATCGTTTTTATCAAAACCAACAATGGCATCAAGTACACAAACAGCATCTGCTACTGTCCTGCAAATAGGCCTGTCTTGTACACAAATATATCAAATTTAATGTAACTCAATTAATTTAGACATAAGACAGGGTGGTTTATTAAAAATCAAAAAATCGTGTTTAGCAGAAGAGAAGAGAAAAACTAATAAAACATTGCTCACCCAACAGTGTCCTGCCTAGGTGTGACTGGAACAACCCCTGCCCGGCTTGTCAAGCCTAATGTAGGTTTAATTCCAACGACGGAGTTTGAAATGGATGGACACAAGATGGATCCATCAGTCTCAGTACCTAGTGAGACTGAAGCTAGATTGGCAGCTACTGATACTGCTGATCCGCTGCTTGATCCACACGGGCTTGCAGATGCTACATATGGGTTCTGCATAAAATCAATAAAAGTTCAAATATGCCAATCTTCAGAAACTCAGAACATCCCACTATAGGGACAGGGAGTCATCAAAGTGCAGTTATCAACTAATGGAAGAAATAAAAGGATTTTCATTACATACCACAACTTGGCCACCTCTAGCAGACCAACCACTAGGCATAGAATTTGACCTATAATAAGACCACTCACTTAAGCTTGCCTTTCCAAGAATGATTGCGCCAGCTTTTCTTAACTTCTCTACCACACCTGCATCGCGTGGCACAACTGACCCAAGAAGAGCATATGAACCTGCAGTAGTGTTAAGCTTATCCTTTGTTGCAATATTGTCCTTGAGCAAAATTGGGATCCCATGAATCTTGGACAGTGACACAGGTGCCTTGGCCTTGCGTTCCTGATCAGCCTTATCAGCTTGAGAGAGCACATCAGGGTTCACCTCCAACACACTCTTTAGGAGTGGGTTGAGTCTTTGAATTTCTCCAATATAAAACTCAACAAGCTTCCTTGAGGTGAGCTTGTTCTGCCTAAAAGCTATCTGAATATCTTGTACGGTAATTTCTTGAGTTCGCAGTCTGCTCAAGATACTATCTTCCATGCTCATGCTTGGACTTGCAACATGTATACCGAGAAGAATGAGAAACAGACCATAGCTTTTCATGGCGAAATCTAAGTTTTGTTGGATTTGCTACTTCACAACATTGCACCTTGTTTTTATAGAAGAAAGATGATGCTGAGGTGACATTACTCACTGACTTTTCCTGTGTGGTTCTGGGCGTTTCCTGGTGCAAAGAAAGGGATACCAGCATAGTGGTCTCAGGTCTGTGGACCTACTACTGATGTTGATTGAAATGTGGCGCTAATTACATTCACATTTCCTTGGATTCCTCATGAATCTGATCCAACTCTATCATAAGATGACAAATCCTTATATCTAAACATTTTCGTCATATATTGACCTCATCGTCATGTCATATTTCGACAAGCTAAACATGCAGTCTTAAGGTAAAATTTCATAGGCTACTTCAAGCTTTGAGTCCTGAAATATTCTGTAACCAAGAACTAAAATCTGTCAGAATCCATCTGATATTTTCTATAAATCAATTATCATTATAAATTAGTCACGGCGATGGTAGACACTTTGTACGATAACCATAGACTGTCAAAGCAAGAGCCTTGTTTTGGTGAAGAGAATTTTCTTGTTAACAGTGTGTTTCACGAGGAACATAAAGTTGAGGTGACATTATTTGGCATCACTAGTCAGTGGAAAGAAAGGCACGGCCAACATTGTGGACCTAGTACTGAAGTTTCTTGAGACGTGGCACTAAATTTGATTCACATTTTTAATGCAAAGTGTTTGTTTGAATCATAATTCCAGTATTATGAACATTTTCATCCTGTGCTTCATGTTAGCATAACTCAAATGTTCTACTGAAATGACCGTGACCTCATTATGATGTAATTTTTGATAGCTTAACATTCCAGCAGGCAGCCCTCAACTCCCTTCAATAATATAGATCAAGTTCTGCTCACATAATGCATCAACATAATTCCTTTTGACTTGATAGAGATGACACTGATGTGGCTTAATTAAAGATCATCTACTGTTTATAGTAGCAGCAGTTACCTGACTGTATCTTGTCTCGGAGAAAATGGGATGACACTGGCTCGGTTAGTGAGGCCAACAATAGGTTTGATGCCCGCGACAGACTAAATTCTGGTTGGACAAAGGATGAAATTTTCAGTCCTGTGCCCAGTGATATGAGCCACAAGTAACCTTCATCTTGTGGTAATGTTTAAATTTAATTTCGCTGACCGCTATACTTTATGACGGATGGAAATAACAATCCCAGAATGCGACTGAATGCTAGTGATTTTGTCAAAATCTACTGAGAGCGCAATGTTATCGATAAAATAGAAAGTGTGATGTAACTGACAGACAAAAAAAGTTTGATCTTTCACCATTGGACTTCCAAAGAAATGAGAAGATTGTAACATTTCACAGCTTGCCCATCTCTGAGTACAAGGTAATATCAATAATAATTCTGAAGGTAAGATTGGAAGTCTCTGTTATTAAAAACTTGATCCAATTTGTCCATTAACAATTATTTTCATAAAGAGATTACTTTTCACGACTGCATTTTTCATTTTTCTTGTGAAAGTCTTGTGTATTGTGTACGACCTTTCATTGTCCGCTCTAGCACATGGCTTAATCCAAAATTTATGGTTTTATATGCTGATGATACTCATTTCTATAATATGCATTCTTTTACATGAAAGAAAATAAATAGAATCAGTAATTGCTTCCATAAGATAATACAGTAACTACTACAAGCCTCTTTAGTAACTGAATACATGTCCCAGGCTTAAGCTGAAAATAATCTAACAAGTTTAATATATTAGTATATTACTGGAAAAACCACTGAAGTATATGATAAATATAACCCACAATAAGTATATGATATACTCTGGGTGGCAAAATATCTCATATAAGACCTTGATATCAGGTGCAAGGAGTGAAGTTGCAGGTGGCATTCCCGTAGCCTGAATTAGCCTGCATGAAGCGCAGAGCAGTCCTGAGGACATTCCTAGTAGACCCCAAGAGTGCATAATTTGTTCGAATGATCACAGACAGAGGGCGATACGGATACTGAAGACTATGGTAGGAATTTAAAAGTGCAGTTGTTGCTTCTCTAAGAAGAGTCTTATAAGGATCCCCTCTTCCACTCATGCTGACCAACAATGTAATGTCTGTACCATATCGTCTGGCAGCTAGTGGCCCGAATACAAGAGCTACTTTTAAATCCGGTCTTAGTACTTTCCAGTAACATCTGTTCTCTGGCATTGCCCACATCCTGTAATCCCATAAGTTGTTAGTCCAAAGCATTTAGAATCTGTATGCTGGAATTTTTAAACAAGGAAAACGACTGATGTGATTCTGTTGGCACTAGCTGGATTTTCTGTAAAATTTACTGACAATTAACCTTTTAGCTCAAATTACAAATAATGTGACAAACTAACAAGTTTTTTGCAAGCATGAACTACAGTCTATGTGGTAAGATAACTTAGGTTTTGAGAAATAATTTTGAACTTACCGAGACGAACAGGTTGATGCTTGGAAGAATGGCATTGGTGGCATAGGAGGCAATGGGGGTATCCCAGAAATTGGAGGAGTTGTAGCAGGCGGTTGTCTAATGGTTGGAGTAGGTGTTACAGGCGTAGGAACACTTGGTGCTGGGGGATTTACCGGTGGTGGATTAGTACTCGACCCCAGGCAATAAGGCATAGGCTGAGCTGGCTGAGAAATCAATGGATAAGCTGAGTACATTGCCATATCAAACATCCTAAACACAAGCCTTATAGTTTGAGGAGAACCAGAAGCTGCCCCGCAGCCTTGGCCAGTGCTTGATACTTGAGAAACACAATTAGCCAGGTCAGGACTTCCTTGAAACCTCATAGTATAGCTTCCCATGAAGTTTGTAGTTGTTTCTCCATATTCTATAGCTTGTCCATTATCTCCCGGGCATAACACTGACACCTTCATCCCTATCAAAATATTCGATTAACATCAAGTATGTTGGCCACATTCATATGAAACACAAATTACACCAACAACTAAAAAATATAATCAGTTGAGCACGATTGGATAGCCTGGTGGTTAAGGGTTTATCCTCTGTTGGCCCAGGTCCTGGGTTCGACTCTGGCTCAACTTGAGATTGTCTAATATCGATAAATAGTCATAATGTCTAGAGCACAAAATTAAGATCATACCATTGAGGGGATAATCAAATAATGTGACTCTGCCATCTTTGCAGCGGTCACAGAACACGGTCCCGCTAACCATTGCATCTCCTTGAATGCCATGAATGGCTGCAGCAACAATAAGAAAAGCCGGAAAGAGAAGCCTCTCTGGTGAACCCATGAAACTGAAAAAACCAAGCAAGAACTGTAAAGAAGTTCAGAAAAGAAGATGTTTGGTATGAATGTGAAGAAATCATGGGTGCTAGGTGTTAATAAAGGAATATAGGCAACTCTCAACTGTCTCTATTAATGAGAGGTAGAAAAATTTGAAGCTAAAACTGAAAAAAGGGACGTTAGTACATTTAAGACTAGTGTAGTTAATACTTCCAACTCCCATATCATTTTAGTTAGTGAAGTTTGTTGAGGGTTCGAAGCCAAACCAAACTGGAAAATCCCTTTGTTTGTTCTGCTCATCAAATATTCCTGATGCAACTAATTATTCGAGTTTCAACTCCTAAAAATGGACATTGCATCATGTAAAAAGGCGACAATAGTTAGTGCTGGCATGGGTACATAGTCGTCGTGTTTCGATATGTTGTAGATTTCTAAATATGGTTATGCATTTGCAGATCCAACAGTACCAGAAGATGGCAATGTGATGATGAAGGATGTTACTATCAACAACTAATGCAACAAAGATATTTGCTCTATTCATTTTAACTGTCGTTTGACTTTTTGACATTTGAGGAGTTTTGACAATGCGGCCAGAATTACTTATTTAAAAACTTTCTTTTTGTAAATTATGATATCCACTGTATATTTGGTCTAAGGTCTTTGAAATGTGTAACAAAAAGTCAACTAATTATATTTTGAAATGAAAGGATAATTAACATGATATCAGCAGACTGGTAAGTGTTAGACTTCGTTGTTGTTAGCATTCATGTGTTACCAAACTCCAAAGGTAAATTTGAAATCTATGAACCCACTACCCACATACAGGCTTGAACATTACATAACAGATTTTCGCGTGTGTCCGTAGTCATGCTAACAACGACTTTTTAGTTAGGTGATAGATTTATGTTGATTTATTTCATTAATAATGATATCCAAATTAATGATGTTCATGCATGCACAAAAATCTCGGTAACGTAACTGTACAGGTTTTGTTAGTCAAATCAAAATTTTTTGCCTTAACTAAAAAGTAGTTATTAGTCCTGACACACAAAAAAAGAAGAAGAAGTTGTTGTTAGTGTCTCTTAGCAAACACAAACGGGAAAGACCTTTTAAGTAACATAACTGTACAGGTTTTGTTAGGTGCCGGAACTTTCTACTCAGGTGATTGATTTTTGAAAAAATTTAAAAATGATGACAAATTAGGTATATGATTACATGAAAGAAGTCCTCCGAAAATACTATGAAGAAAATGTTCACATGAATATGGCAGTTGGGGAGCTCGTTTTCTGAGTGATTTTAAGCGGCCTAGGGTTTCCGCAATTCGACAATATTCTCCTGGTTGAGGTGCTGGTGCATTTGCCTCAAGGTTTGTGAAACATGTAATGAAGGGGGAACTCTTTTTAATACTTGCAATAAGAGGTTGAAAATTAGCCGAGCAAGCCGTTTGTTGAAATGTTAATAAGAATTCTGGAGAATGTTGAGTTGATCAATGATTTTAAGCATGACGATGCTTTGTGCTCATGATGATGTTTTGAGCGATGACAGGTCTAACAATGGCACAATCCCTTTCTGGAGATAAGTGGTTGCCATCGCATCGATGGATGCTCAGATCATCCGCAGTGTTCTTGTACCTTTTTTTTTTTTTTTTGACAGAAGTGTTCTTGTACCTTTAAGAATGGAGGCATGGTACCAATTAAAGAAAATGGTGCACTCCTAGAAGTTAAGCCAACAGCTATTGTCCATGAGTGTGGTCCTTCGTGCAAATGTCCCCTGTCTTGCTAAAATAGAGTTAGCCACATGGATTGAATTCCAATTAGAAATCTTTAAAACGGAGGCAAGGGATGGGGTGTTCAATCACGAAATTATATTTCCTCCAGGAGTTTTATATGCGAGTACTTTGGTGTGTTGGGAGTAATAAGCAAGCCGAGGAAAATATTGGTTTGGATGAGTATTTGTTTGATTCAGGAGATGAAGATGGCTTTGCAATATACGCGGCAAAAATCAGGTAACATTGGATTTTTTTTTAATCATAGTTGCTCACCAAATTTATATGCTCAAAATGTTCTTTATGTTCAAGATGACAAGATGATGCCTCACGTGATGTTATTCGCCACACAAAATATACGTCATGTTCAAGAGTTAACTTATAAAGATCATTTCAAAATCAATCATGTTCATGATTCAAATGGAAAGGTCAAGAAGAAGACGTGTTATTGTGGTTTGGCTTTGGACTTAATCGGAAGAGATGGACGAGTAATTAAATTGATTGGTTTAAGTTCCTAGTTATACTTTTGTGCAGCTGCGTCTCCAGTTCGGTATACATCAGATGTTACAGATCAGTTTCCTGGTTTCTTCAGTTTCATTGCTACTTTTGGATTTTATTTTAAGAATTTCAGAAATTTGAAATTTTGTTTGGATATTTAACTGAATGATAACACCTCCGCCCTCATGTTTATAGTCCTTTTAGATCATGGCAACTCATCCACAAACTTTAATGCATCAGACCCTTTTTTTCTTAATTCTCCATATGTTGAACAAATTAGCAGTTAATAGAAAGAAAACGAAAATTAAATTTTTGTGTAGTTACCAAGAACATTAACATATTCTTATAAATGATTTAGTCACTTATAAAACTGCAGGAGAAAGTAAGGTCATATACATATGTGTTGCAGCTGTTTATTTATATGTAATTATATGATTTATTTATTTATTTATTTCTTGCTAGATGACCCCAACATGTGTTGCAGCTGCCTCTGACCACAAGCCTGGGTTTGTTGTATAGATAATAACTAGTGATGAGGTAATAGGCTTTTAGTATACTCTTAAGTTTTATGAAGCAGGTGGAGATGGCTTGTTGACTGATGGAATTGGTGGAGGTTTTGGTATACTAAAACTTGGTACATGTGTAAAACTTGGTACATTGGGTGGAAATGGTATACTGTCAGCCAAAGGAGACGGTGATGGGCTCAACGGCTCATCGGGCAGGGGGGATGCTGGAGTGTCAAAACTGGGACTTGGAGATGGAGACAAGTCTACATTGTCATTGTTTGATGGGCCTAAAGGCGAAGGCTCATCTGGTAGTGGGGATGCTGGAGTGTCAATACTGGGAGCTGGAGAAAAGCCTTCGTTGGCATCGGGTGATGGGCCTAATGGCAATGGTTCATCTGGCAATGGGGATGCTGCAGGAGTGTCGAAACCTGAAGATGGACCTGATGAAAAATCTACATTGCCATCAGGTGATGGGCCTAACGGTGATGACTCAGCAGGTAACGGGGATGGCGGGTCAAAGCTTAAAGCTGGAGCCGGTGAGAAGTCTTTATGTTTTGACGGTGGCTGTTTTGATTTTGGACTTGAAGGAGTACTAATTAATGCTGGAGCAGATGCTGGTGTGTCAAGTGGCAATTTGTGCTTAGATGAGGCTGGAGGATTGTTTTTTGCAGGATTAACAGCTGGAGGCAGGTCTTCTGGTTGTGGAGGAGAAAGTGTTGAAACAGGTTCGTCTGAAGGCGAAGAAGATGGTGTAACTGGAGTCTCTTGTGCTAATAGATTGTTTATTACTTTTGGTTTTTGGAAAGGCCACAAGTAACTAGAAGTGCAACTTACTGGTGAAAAGGTAAGTTTTCCAGAGTGTCGAATTGTATTTTTCTCTTCACTTTTGTATTGGAAGATTATCTTAAAGGGCTCTTGATTGTCGTTTAAAGGGCATGATGTATCTGCTGCACTGTGAACTTGTGCATAACACTCTTTTCTGATTCTTCCATCCCTGACAGCCTCATGGGGAAGATATACTCTGAATTTTTCTTCTTTGGTAATTTCACTAGATCCCATTGTTTCAATTGTTCCATCTTTAGACCTGCAACCAATCGTGACACGAAAACCTGCACGATGCATGCCCAAATTTTGTCAGTGTCACCATATTTCAAACAAACAACTAAAACGTATATAAAACTGAAATGTATAATACCTGAGAAGGTCTGGCTGGTTTTGATCCTCCCTTCTACAATATCTGGATGTTTCATGAATCCAACTACCTTAAGCATCTCATTCTTTCCGTGACAGCAAATCGCTGCAAGCAATAATGTCAGGCAGAAAAAGATAGTTTCCGCACTGTGAAGAACCTGCATCGAGACTACTAAGCGTTCAAAAAATTGAACTGCAGCTGAGAACCTTAGGCAACTGACTTAGTGACTTGAGTTCAGAAGCAAGTTCTGATGAATGATGCATATATGCAAATGGTTGAGTCCTGAGTCCATATAAAGTATAAGCATTTGATTTGACAGGTGTTTCAAAAATGTTGTAACACTCTGTAATTCTTTCAAGAGAGTTCTATTGGGCCAGTCTGGTTGTATACTGTAAAATAATGTTGCGAAAATTAATGAGCACCGCTTTGGCTGATAGATTTGAAATGTAAAATTTATGAGGCTTTCACCAAAGAGATGAATGTCATAATATGCACACTCTAGTAGGTGACACTGCATTATACTGAACCTACCTTCTCCAGTGTTAAAGCTGTAAGATATAAGTCAAGTGCTTAACTAGACCAGAGGGCAGAGACGTTCAATCATTTGAACCTTACTTAAATTGATGAATATCATCACATTTTTTTGGGTGACAATATTTTTATGTTTATGGTTTATAATGTTTTTCTACTTATATATTTTCGGAAAATTATTTTTAAAAACAAGACCAAGTTTATCATACTAATTTCAAGCCGAACAACCACCAAGTGTCCGATGAAAATTCATTTCACAGTATAATGCACAATTCACAGTAGCTGTGCCGTGAACGCAGCACTAGCCACTTGGTGTTTGCTGATCAGATCTGTCCAGAATTTTTTTTATATTTTTTGAAATCATTATAATTTGGCCCGGATCCACGATTTGACAGATTTTTTGACCTCACTGGCCAGCATAACACTAGGGCGAATTTTTAAAGTTCCAAATTTGGGTCAGTTTCGCCCTAAATTTTCTTAACAGTGGTTTAAATCTTGGTCCAAATTTAGATCGATGAACAATAGTGGCCTAAATTTAGACCGGCACTGTTCACCGGCCTAAATCTTTTTAGTAATATAATATTAACTTTTAATCTTTTTTATATTTAGTTAATTGAATAATTATATGTTAGTATAATTATTAAATAGTTATAAATTGTATTTGATATATTTGATTGAAATAATTATATATATTAAATATGAAATATAATAAAATCAAACACTCTTAAGATAATTCAAATTAACTATACATTAAACATAAGACAAAGATTACTTTCGAGATGGCAGGGACGATGAAAATACTCGATTTCAGCAATTTCTTGGACGATGTCGAAAAATTAAAAATTAAAAATAAAGAAGCTCATATTACACTCCGAGATGCATTAATTGAGTATTTATATTAATTCGGAGTAGTATTGAATCTTTGTAATTTTTATTTTAGTTAATTAAGTAAAATTTTAAATTTTCTTTGTTTAAATGTAATGTTTTTCTAATTTAATTAATTTATTGAGTTCAATATTAATATGAAATCTTATATTATTGTTAAAAGATTGGAATAATAATATAAAGATAGTTAGAAGAATAAAATATTGATATATGAATTTGGACCAAAATTTAAGCCAAACTGTTGTAATGGAAAAATGGTTCGGTTTAAATTTGGACCAAGATTTAGATGGCCTTAGAAATCTTAAAATTAACTTATTGAATATTGTTGTTCATATATAAAACTGATAAATTAAATAATAGTTTAAAAAATCACTAACACTTGTATGCTATGTGACAAATATGCTATCATCTAAAAAAGAAAGCACCCCAATCAACTATTCCTATCACCTAAAATTACAGATATCGGGGCCGTTTGGGCAAGATTAAAAGAAGTGACTTCTTGCTTAAAATAGAGTAGTGGAGTAGAAGTGAGAAGTAAATAAGTTAATAAAGTGTTTGGAAAAGAAGCAGAAGCTGTGAGAGAGAAGCTAGCATTCTCAGCTTCTTAAAAGTGCTTCTACTTCTTTACACAAACGGGTTAAGAAAAACAGAAGCCAGAAGCAGAAGCTGCTCTTCTAAATTTTTGATCTCCATCCCATTATCTATAATTCTCATGTCAGCTCCACATCATCTACGGTCAAATTAAAATTTTAAAGTACTAAAACTATAATATAATAATATGTTAAAGTACTAAAAATAATAATAATATACAGTATATTTAATCATTATAGCTAATATCATTAAAGTACAATACGCTCAGCAAATTTTACATAATAATTATTTTATATTATTTTAACTAATCATTATAGCTATCTGTTGTATATGCTCTAATCAAAACTTATTTATTAATAAGCGAAACCACGTTTCACTGAAACATCATAAGTATCAAAGTATCAAAAGCATGAGACCTTTTGACGGAAGGACAAAACCAAATTCGTGCAGCCTTGGTCGGACTCGACTCGAAACAAACATTATCGATATCACGTGTGACACCGCCTAACAAAGGGGCCGTTTGGATGAGATTAAAATAAATACTTATTGCTTAAAATAAAAAAATAGAGTAGAAGTTAGAAGCAAATTAAGACTTATAAGTAATTAAAGTGTTTGGGAAAAAAGTAGAATTCCTGAAACAAAAGTTAGCATTCCTAACTTTTTATAAATGCTTTTCAACTTTTTATACAAACGATACGAATAAGTGCTTCTAATTTGTAAACCCAGAAGCTCGGTTTTTAAGCCGTACACAAACACCAACAAAATCTCCGACAAAACAACAGGCTTCATATCAAATATAATTGATTATAATTACGATATAAATATTAAGAAAAAGACTGCTTGTGCTTTGCAGGAGTTTAAATTAGTAGTTATTTAGGACTATAAGTCTATAATTGATTCAGTTTATTTAATATTTCAACTTATTTCGACCCAAAAATATGATATTCATGTCATATGTGATATATCAAATCTGGCGAGAATATTAAGATCAAATAAAATATGATCTTGTATATATATGATTACTCAGATACTCGTTCAGATTAGATATTATATTATTTTTTATGAAAAGATCTTACCTAAATATTTGAATATGATCTATGGTTTATATTCAATTCGAACACCTGAAGATTATATTCTTCACCCATCATATTTTCAAGTAAATAGTCATGTTTTTATAAAAATTTTAATATTTTATTTAAGGTTAAATTTTTACATAATATGATTTATACACCGAAATCATGTATTAATTATCTTCATATATACATAATAAATTATTTCATATATGTATAATTTAAAACAAAATTATTATATTTTTATACAATTATATTTATATTAGACTAAATAATAATAATTAATTGAATAGCTGAAATTTAATAAATTTATCTAAAATAGGTATTTAAATCGAGTAGTTAGCGTTTAGGTATCCAAATAGGTAATTACCATAAGTTGCCGCTCCTAAACTTGCGGTCCAAGGTCCATCAATTTTATTTCAAATTTAAGAAGGTGCAAATTATCCGGAAGCGATCTGTAATCAAATAATATTAGGATTCTGTTTGCATCCGAAATTATCGTATCAATCAAAGATAAATAGTCTTTATGGGACGACTGTTTTTAATCGGTAAGACTTGTTTTTTTTCTTAGAGGTAACTGGCCGGTAAGGCTTTCATGAGATTTTATCTGTGCTGTTCTTACTACAAGTCCAGGATGATATTTATTTGCAGTTACCTTACTTAGTGAATCATATTAATCACTTCCGGTTACTCTCTGACTTGCATTCAAGCAACTTTCTGGCGAGCTTTCTTCAAGCTTCTAGCGCGCCCTTAAGGTACTATTTTATGTCACTTAATTATTTTTTATGTATGAGTGAATCATATTAATCACTTCCGGTTACTCTCTGACTTGCATTCAAGCAACTTTCTGGCGAGCTTTCTTCAAGCTTCTAGCGCGCCCTTAAGGTACTATTTTATGTCACTTAATTATTTTTTATGTATGTTTATTAATTGAACTTCGCTAGGGATTTTCTGCTTCGGGTCATGGTCAAGGGCATACGCGTGTCAGAGAACCCTTAACCAGCATACTATAATCTAGTTGTTGAATAAATATAACATACGTCCTGGATGAGTCCAGGATTATAACCTACGTCCAGCGCTTTTTAAGGCGTTGGACGAGATCCCATCCAACGATTAAAAAATACTAAACATATTAAATTTTTGTTATATTTCTTATCGTGAAATATTCATCTGGCCGTCAGAAATTGATATATCGGTTAAGAGTGACCAAGACTCTTTTGTTGGTATATATATGTTGGTATATATATATAGTATATGTTATTTGGCCCTTGTGTTTTCGGATTGTAAGTTTGTTTAGCCACCGGCGGTCTAGTATGAGTTTATGACTTAAGAGTTAATATGATTTTTAACTTAACGTGACTTATATTTATATATGATAAGTTGTGAATTAAAAATGTTTGTTTGAATTATTTTTGAATTATTAATGACTTATTAGTTATTAAAAATATAATAATTAAAATAAAAATGATTTATGAATGATTTATGAGTAATTTATATCTTATGGGTAATTTTTATATAAAGAAAAGTTTGAAAAAATTAAGTCACCGTAAAAGTACTTCAAATTAACTTCTAATCTTAAGTCAGTTTTTGACTTAGTTCTAATTTTAAGCCGAGTTCTGACTTATTACAAAAATTGGTTTAAAATCGAAAATGACTTAAAATACGGGTTTTAAATCCAGACAAACATACTCTAAATTAGGGCAGCATATGCTAGGTTATATAATTTTTATGTTATTAAAATTTATTAATTTAGTTTATAAATATTTTGTTTTAGATAATTTGATTATATTTATCATTAATAATTACAGGGTGTAAAATAGATTCATATGTAATTTTAGGTTATTGAAATATATTCAAAAATATTTTTAAAATAATTTATTTGGATTTATCATATTCTTATTTTAAAATTTTAACTTGAAATTATATACCGTGTAAGTAGTATTAATATAACCCAAAATATCCAATTTTCAACAATATATAGTCAATATATTACTAAAATACAAATATTTAGTAAATAGTATCCTAGATCAGTTGAATGATATGTCATTATCAATGAAATATCATGAAAAATGACCACATATCTCACAAAATCTAAGTAATGACCAAAATAACAAGATTGGAAATTAACGCTAGATTGTTTTTAATTTTGAAAGAAAACACGAGATTGTGTAGCGTTTTATTGTTTTCACCCGAATAAAACGCTACACGATGTAGCGTTTCATTTTTTTAACCCTAACAGAATGCTACATAAACTAGTGTTCTGTTCTTTTAACACTAACAGAATGTCAGACGATATACGTAGCGTTTTTTATGAACATCCAAAATGATACACGATGTAGTGTTAATAAATGGAATTCGGCACTATTTTTATGACCGTGATATTGAGGACTTTAATGATAGATACAGTAATTATGGGGGCCAAACCTCTTATAATATCACCTTCTATCTTTTTTAATATTTGCATTAACTTAATTTTTATTTTTAATTATTTTCAGTTTGTAAAACCTTCTAACTTTTTGGCTAACATGGTTAAATTATATAGGCTTGGTTAGTTCTTCAAAGAGTAATGACTACTGGAGTCGGTATTTGATTTTTGAAAAGGCTAAAATGATGACTAATTTATTAAGTGAGAGAAGTCCTGTCAAAATGCTTCCCGGCAAACGTTCTTTTGAAAATGGCACTGGTGGCAGTCGTTTTCTACGTGGTTTGAAGCGGCCTAGGGTTTCCGCAATTCGACAATTTCCTCCTGGTTGTGGTCCAGCTGCTTCCAAGGTTCGCGAAGCATTTAATGAGGCGAGGATTCTTGTCAAGACTTCGGATGAAAGGACGGAAACCACACCGAGCAAGCCAAATGCTGAAATATTACAAGAAGTTCCGGAGAAAATTGAGTTGGTAATGGGGAACCAGGATTCTATACCCAAGCATATTGATATAATTTCTAAAAAGAATCTGTCTCTGAAACCCCGAAAAGGAGTTACCGTCTTTCGGGATTTTCCAAGAGGTTGTGGAAGAACCAACCTTGATGTGTCTGCTAAACATGATGCTTTGACCAATGATGTTTCTGTGGATGAGGAGCGAAGGAGGCTTCAAGCTGAGAAAGGAGAAATGAAAAACGATGTAGCCAAAAGTCCGGAAAACAAAATTGGATTTACTGGTGTCACGGTGTGCCCATCGATGAATGAGTCTATAACTGTGGCACATGCAGATGGTAGTATTGTGCCTGCCACTGATCAGTTGGGAGTAAAGACTACTGAAGATTGCATAGTCGCAACAGGTGGCACGACTGATGAGTGCGGTTATCAAAAGTGCAATATTAATGGATCGCAGCACTATCTACTTTTGGAAGGCATTGATACAAAAACTAAGGCATTGCCGGATCAGGAACAAAATGGTGCTCTTTTAGTGAAACAGTCATATGCTTTGACAAACAGCAGTCATCAGGAAGCGTTAAGCCGCACGCAGGAGATTCTGAATCTGTTTGAACAGATCCTCAAAGAGCGGTTGCTGGAGATGCAACGCGAAAAGCCTAAAAGCAAAAACACTATATCAAATCTTTATACAAATATTGCAATGGTACTCAAGAAACAAAAAAAGTGGATTCATATGGATCAAAAACTCTTGGGGGCTATTCCTGGCGTTGAAGTTGGTGACCAGTTTCATTTTAGGGCTGAACTTGTTATTGTTGGATTGCATAAACAGTTTAGTGCCGGTATAGATTACATGGAAAAGGATGGCAAGAAGATTGCCACGAGCATAGTGTCCTCTGGTCGTTATTCCAGTGGGAAAGAATTTTCAGATGTGCTGATCTATTCTGGTCAAGGGGGGAACCAAATAAAGGGTGAGAAGAATTTTAAAGACCAAGAACTTGTACGAGGTAACCTTGCCTTAAAGAATAGCATGGACGAAAAAACTCCAGTGAGGGTTATCCTTGGTCGACGATCATGGAAAACCACCACATTTACTTATGATGGTTTGTACTTTGTGAGCAAGTTTTGGCAAGAGAGAGCAGAAAATGGAAAATTGGTGTACATGTTTCAACTGGAGAGAATGCATGGTCAGCCAAAAATCAAGTCAAGTACATTGCAAAGGTTTGTAAAATCTAAATCTCGCGATGGTCTGGCATTGATGAATGATATTTCTGAGGGAAAAGAGAAGATATCCATCCGGGCTGTTAATGATGTAGATAATGAAAAACCTCCAAGTTTTATTTACACAACCAAAATGGTATATCCACGACTCGATGATATTCTTGTGGAGACGAGTGGTTGCCACTGCATTGATGGTTGTTCGGATGATCTGCAATGTTCGTGCATCCTTAAGAACGGAGGCACATTACCATTCAACAAAAACGGAGCTCTCCTAGAAACGAAGCCAACAAGTATTGTCCACGAGTGTGGTCCTTCGTGCAAATGTCCCCCGTCTTGCAAGAACAGAGTAAGCCAACATGGTATAAAATTCCAGTTAGAGATCTTTAAGACGAAATCAAAGGGATGGGGTGTTCGGTCAAGAAATTATATTTCATCCGGAAGTTTCATATGCGAGTACATTGGTGAGTTGCTAACCGATAAAGAAGCCGAGGAAAGAATCGATTCGGATGAGTATTTGTTTGATATAGGAGAGGAAGATGGCTTTGCAGTAGATGCTGCGAAAATCGGGAACATTGGAAGATTTGTGAATCATAGTTGCTCACCAAACTTGTATGCTCAAGATGTTCTTTATGATCACAATGACAAGATGATGCCTCATGTGATGTTATTCGCTACGCAAAACATACGTCCTTTACAAGAGTTAACTTATGACTATAATTACAAAATTGGTCAAGTTCGTGACTCGAATGGAAATATCAAGGAGAAGAAATGTTATTGTGGGACGGCGGAGTGCGAAGGGAGGATGTATTGATGCAACATTTTCAAAATAAAACTCGGTGTCCACATCTATGTAAGTCCTTCCTTCACTATTTTTTATTTTTTTTATATGTGCATAAGCTTCAAAATTGTGGAGGATGTGTAAGAGTATACAGGTTGACCTCTTAATGAAATATAAATAATATGATTTCTAGCAAATTAGTGTTAGATGTTAAATATTTATCATTAATTTATCATACCACTAAATATCTATGAGTTAAGAATTTGTTTTTGGTGATGTAATGTTAGATATTAAATATTTATTATTATTTTTATAATATAGACCAAAATATATGTTCATCGATATTATAATAATAATTAGATTCCAACGCTAGTTTTCCTTATTTTTCTTATTTTATATAATACGTATCAATTTTATATATTGACTCATGTTTTTTTATTTCTGTCTGATCTTATTTTCATTTTCAGGATGTTTGAAAGAGATTTCTGAAAGGCTCATGTACTTCGATGTACAAGACAATTTAACTACAATTTTGATGAAAGGGACTTCATATAATTGTTAGAAGATAATAGTTTCATCTCTTTAGCCTATTGGAACCGATGTATTTCTTTTTTGAATGCACTTTTTTTCAACTTGAGTTTTTTTCCTGGAATTTTACTTTTGTGGGGTTTTAAAGAGGCCTTTTCAGCTGGATTATCTTTTCAGACATTGAAGATATTGTCTAAATTGCCGGGAGTACTTACTTACTCTTGATTAGATGATATACTTGTTTGAACGATGGAAACTCTGTTTTTTCCGAACATTGTATCTTTAATTCTTTCTATTAATAGAATTACCTTCTTCATGACAAAAAAAGACCTCCAACCTCATGTTCTTTGATCATGGCAATTCATCCACAAACTTTAAAGTGTTTGATTATGGTTAGAAAATCTCCTCTGTACACTAGTACAAACTGAATTTTCAACGTCGGTCAAATAACCCCAAGAGCGTCGGTTAAGTGGTGTAGCAAATGTAGGAGACACTATAGGTATAGGCCTACAACGTCGGTTAAGCTGGCGACGCTCTTGGTTGACTATTAGTGTCGATAGTCGATAATGCCGCCAATATTATTCTACCAATTGCGTCAGTTCTTACAAATGCCGACATTATTGTTCTAACCAATTGCGTCGGTTCTGAAAAATGCCGACGTTATTGTTCTTATCCATTGCGTCGGTTCTGGAAAATGCTGACACTATTGGTCTGACCATTTGCATGGTTCTAGAAAATACTGACGTTATTGGTCTGACCATTTGCGTCGGTTATATAAAATGCCAACGCTTAGTTATTAAAAAATATAGTGTTAAAGGTAAACCTGATGCTATTAAGTATACGTTCTATGAAAAATCGACGCTGAAAGTTCATTTTGTACTAGTGATAGCCTGGCCAAGAGTAGTACAAATTGGACTTTCAGCGTCGGTCAAATAGCCCCAAGAGCGTCGGTTAAGTGGCGTAGCAAATGTAGGAGACGCTATAGGTATAGGCCTACAGCGTCGGTTAAGTTGGCGATGCTCTTGACTATTAGTGTCCATAGTCGATAATGCCGACGCTATTATTCTACCAATTGCGTCAGTTCTTACAAATGCCGACACTATTGTTCTAACCAATTGCGTCGGTTCTGAAAAATGTCGGCTATTGATCTTACCCATTGCGTCCGTTCTGAAAAATGCCAACACTATTGGTCTGACCATTTGCATCGGTTCTAGAAACCGACGCTATTGGTCTGACCATTTGCATCGATTATATAAAATGCCGACGCTTAGTTATTAAAAAATATGTTGTTAAAGGTAAACCCGACGCTATTAAGTATTATAAGCCACGTTCAATGAAAAATCGACGTTGAAAGTGCGACGCTGAAAGTTCATTTTGTACTAGTGATAGCCTGACCAAGAGTAGTACAAACTGGACTTTCAGCGTCGGTCAAATAGCCCCAAGAGCGTCGGTTAAGTTGGCTTACCCAAATTAAAAATTATAGCCAATACCCAAAAAAAAACAGCACTCCAACCGTACCAAACCCTTGTCTATAATTATTGTCATCCCCCAATGGATGACTATATTTGTCGAACCACTACAGATCTGTAATGAATTCCACGTCATCTCCCACAGTTTATTTTCCTTCTTCCCGCTGATTACTACAAATTATTTATTATCATATTAAACTAATTTATTCTATTTATAAAAATCTAAATATTAATAAAATACTATTTTTAAATTATAGCCAACCAATATAGTCAATGTCTTACGGGTTCAGCAAATTTTACATGATATCTTACTGATCCAATTTAGCCAACGACATTGGAGATGCTCTAAGCCCGTTAAGTTTCCAACAATCTATATATCATCCACAATCTATGCTGTACAGTAAATTATTCAGCACCTCACTCTTCAACCATCAATATGTAGGATTTTACTTCTGACATGTCTATATTGACATTATTTGATGTGCCTAACGGCAATGGCTCGCCTTGTAGTGGGAATATTGCTGGTTTGTCCACGACTGGGAGAGTCGGAGAAAGAACCGTCTTCATTGCCATTAGCCATTAGCCATTATCTAGGTGCTGATGCTGGAGTGTCGAAACTAGGAGCTGGAGGAAAGCCTTTGTTGACATTGGGTGATAGGCCGAATGGCTATATGTCTTATTTAGTGATGATTTGAGTGTCGAAACCTGGAGCTGGACCTTATAAAAAGTCTTCATTGCCATTAGGTACTGAGCTTGGGGGCAATCATATCTGTGTTAAAGCTTAAAGCTGGTGAAAAGTCTTTATGTTCTAGTAATGGTGCCTGCTTTGATTTTGGGATTGAAAGAGAATTAAATACTGTTGGCCCGTAATGTTTAAGTGGAAAATGTTTCGGTGATGAAAATGGCAAATGGTGCATAAAGTATACTATTGAACTGAAATGTTAAATGTTAAATCCTACTTTCTACAAAATCTGAATCTTTTCTGAATCCAACTACCTCAAGCTTCTCGTCCTTGTTGCGACAGCAAATCGCTGCAATTAAACAATAATGTTCCAATAATGAGCACCGCTTTGGCTGATAGATTGAAATGTGAAATTTACGAGTCTTGTCCTTGCAAAGAAGATTGTCGTAATAGTTAACATGCACACTCTAGTAGGTGACAATATTGCTTCATATTTGCTCATTCATGGTATGAACCTGCCATTTCCAATGTTTTAAGATGTTAGATATTGCACCAGATATGTGTTCATGCTTTTCAGTCTTGAAATAAAGGAAGTAATAGCAATTAATCTCCAAAACTGTAATGGAAAGAGGTATTCTTTTATTAACTTCCGTTGATCGTTATTTTGAAGATTTGCAACTATGAAGGATGTATGTAACGAGTATCTTGTTTACTTCTTCGCATAGAGTTCCATCATGGGTGTGAGTTCTGCGCGCCTTGCACAAGGCAAGGGAGATTATATCTAGTAAAAACCAAGAATTATAAGAATTATTCATGTCTGATTTTGTTGATAAAGTTAACAATAATCTAGGTTATATATATTTCAAAATTCACCAGCGTAAGAGTGAAATATCTTTGTTAAATATATAGTATTGGAAGTTAGAACTCAGGCTAAGAGTGCTTTCGAGTTTAATTACCTCCTACTCCAGTATTCCCAAAAATAAGTTTTGGAGTGATGTTAAGCTATGACCAAGCTAAAGCATCTTTTTAACACCTGAGGATGGTAATGAGAATGTGGGCGAGAGTGATGAATTAATGAAGTGGATTAGAGTGGTAATTGTGATTAGGATGTTTGCGGATGAGTACGATGAAATTTCATGTGATTATTATATTCATAATAATTGTGACATTTTGAAAATAATTAAAGACAATAATTGAAATCACATCTATCACCATCTAGTTACACTATCACACTATATGTGTTGCTTGATGATGTTGGCCTCACTGAAACAACAAAGATATCAAGTACATAGCAGATGAATAGTCACATGTGTTTATTTCTGAAAAAAATAGTTCAATGCATGTCACACCACAATGTAGCACAAGTTCACGATTTTTTTGGTTATAGAAAATCTACTACAGGAAGATTCATTATTTCCAATAATTCGTCAGGTGGAAGAAAGAGGCTGTTCCAAATATAATCTGAAGTTTTATGAATCAGGGGGAGATGGCCTGGTGATTGTTGGAATTGGTGGAGGTTGTGGTATTCTAAACCTTGGAGCATGGGGTGGACGTGGATTATTGTTAGCCGAAGGGGGTGGTGATAGACCTGATGGTAATGCTTCATTGGGTGGTGGGGATGCTAGATTGTGAAAACTTGGAATTGGAGCTGGAGAGAGGCCTGCATTTCCAGTTGGTGATGGGCTTGATGGCAATGGTCCATCTGGTAGTGGGGATGCTTCAGTGTCAGAACTTGGTGCAGGAGCTGGAGAAAGGTCTTTAGATGGCTGTTTTGGTTTTAGAATCGAAGGAGCACTGGATGCTGGTGGGTAATGTTTATGTGGGAGATATATAGGTGATGGACTTGGCGATGAGTGCTTGTATACTGGAACTGGAGTATTGGGTAGAGGGTTGTCAGATGCAGGACTAACTGCTGGTGGTACATCATCTGGCTGTGATAATGGTGGAGAAAGTGATGAAACTGGCTGATCGGAAGGTGAAAAAGAGGGTGCCAGTTGAGTTTCTGGTGTTAAGATTGGTGCTTGTGGAGTTTGATGTTTAAAACGTGGCGGTAGAATAGGTAACCATTTAGGTCTTTGGAATGGCCAGAAGGACTTAGAAGTGCAAGTAATTGGAGACAAGTTAAGCTTTGCGGAGTGGCTTATAGTATTTTTCTTTTGACTCTTGTATTGGAATATAATGACTGAGGTCTCTTCGCTGTTGGCTAAAGGGCACGATGAATCTGAAGCACCGTGGACTTTCGCATAGCAGTCTTTTCTGATCACTCCATCTTTGACAGTCTCCTGGGGAAGAAATATTTTAAATTTTTCTTCTTCATTGAGTTTACTAGATCCCATTGTTTTAAGCTTTCCATCTGCAGACCTGCCAACAATTGTAACATATAATCCTGCATGATGCAAGCACAGAATTACTATTAGCTAGGAGTATATAAGTTAAATGTATTATTTCACCAATAAAAACCAGAACTTGCATCGGACTCAGAAGTATATACCTGAAAAGGTCTGGTTAACTTTGATATTACTTCCTGTGAAATCCGAATGTTCTATGAATCCTACTACCTCAAGCTTTTCATCTATGTTGCGACAGCAAATTGCTGTAAACAACAATGATAGCCAGAAAAAGATAGTTTTAGTTCTGTGAAGCTGCAGACCCTGCATTGTGACCGTCATACTTTAGAAAACAATGAAGGGCTACCTAAGACTTGAGATCCTTGAGGCACATTTTCTTATACTTCGAAGCAAGTTCCTATGTGATGCAAGTATGAAATGAGTGGTAGCGTAAATTTATAGGCATATGACAAGTTTTTCACAGATGCTGGGACAGTGAGATAAGGATTCCATGAATGCTTAAGTGGTCACTTCTGACAGTATAGCAAAAAGTAATATTGTCATAATAATGACCACCGTTTTAGCTGATAGGTGTACTCAAATTTTAATGAGGCTTTCCAGCAGAGGAGATGAATGTTATAATATGCACACTATAGTAGGTAAAATTGCTTCATGCATGGCCTCATTCAAGATCTATCAACCTACCTTTTCTATTGTCAAGCGGAATACAATTACATAGGAGTAAGCATTAAACTTCACAACTGTGTCATACACAATTCTCATGTTTATGCTCTTTGTACTTTATGCTCTGCGGACTGCAGAAAATCATTTGCAGTACAACGCATTGTCTGCTGATTGGAACGGCAGAATTCTTTGACAATCCTACATAAAACATAGCAGTTCTGGTAAAAGAGCGTACACTTGGAAATACAACAAGAAATTTATACTAATACTGTGATGTTACTGGAACACTGTTAATCAATTTTATTGCTACTCTGTTTCATACAATTACAGATGCACTAATTTTTATCTTTTGATTAACTGCAGAACTAGTTGTTGATTTGTTACCCCGTATTTATATACTTCTTTCTATTTATGCAGAATTTAGTTGCAGACGTTTATTATTTCCGAGTTGGAATCACCTTCAGTACGTCTAACCACCAGGCACTGGGGCATTTTTAACTTCACGAGCTAAGTTCTGTGATTTTGCTAGATAACCACCTAGGTATTAACCATCATCATCGTTCTAAGAATTCTTCCTATAACGCTAATTGGAATATACATTGTAGCGAATGAGACTTATCGTTTACCAGATTGGCCTTTAACTGTTCTTCCATTTTTTATTAATCTCAGGTGCTTATAACAGACTGCATTGGTATTAAAGAAATAAGAACAAATGAATGCATTAATTAATAAAATTATAACCAGGACAAATGCATTGTATTTCAACTTTACAAATAGAAGCAAAAGCTTACAAATACAATCTTGAAATAAACATTCAACGTGTAATGTAAATACATGACTGATATTAACGTTCTTTTATCAGGTAGTACCACAATCACTCGGCACTAATCTGCAATCTTCAACTATATCTCTATATCCAGAAAGGTATTTATTATTGCTGGAACAAGGGATATTACCCGAAATCTTTCAATAAAAGAAAACAACAGTTTATGTGAACTTCAAATAAAAACAGAAATATCATGGAGGCCTCAAGGGTGGTAAGGTGGTAGCGGTGGGAAGGTCAATTTAGGGTGGGGGTAGAATTTTTTAGGAATCTTGGGTACTTTTGGGTGGGGGAAGAATTTTTTAGGAATCTTGGGTACTTTTGGGTGGTGGAAATATTTTGGAGGAAGCTTAGGCAGAGGAACAATGGGCGGGCAAGGCTTCTTATAGATAGGCGGATGTGAATAAACCGGAGTTGGAGGATGTGTATAAACTGGCGTTGGAGGATGTGTATAAACTGGCGTTGGTGGCTTAGTATATACTGGCGTAGGTGGATGTGTATAAACTGGCGTTGGTGGCTTGGTATAAACTGGCGTTGGTGGCTTGGAGTATTTGGGAGTTGGGGGATGAGTATAAACCGGCTTGGGTGGATGTGTGTATACTGGAGTTGGGGGGTGACTATAAACTGGCTTTGGTGGATGTGTATAAACTGGAGTTGGGGGATGAGTGTAAACCGGCTTTGGTGGATGTGTATAAACTGGAGTTGGGGGATGAGTATAAACGGGCTTTGGTGGATGTGTATAGACTGGAGTCGGGGGATGTGAGTATACTGGCTTTGGTGGATGCTTGTAAACTGGTTTTGGTGTATAAACTGGCGTTGGTGGCTTAGTATAAACTGGCGTAGGTGGATGAGTATAAACTGGCGTTGGTGGCTTAGAATAGACCGGTGTTGGGGGCTTAGTATAAACTGGCGTTGGTGGCTTAGTATAGACTGGCGTTGGGGGCTTAGTATAAACTGGCGTTGGTGGCTTGGTATAAACCGGGGTTGGTGGCTTGGTATAAACTGGAGTTGGTGGGGATGAATACACTGGAGGCATATAAACTGGTGACTTCTTCCAGGGGTGTGGAAAGTACTTCTTCCACGGGTGAGGAGTCAATGGTGGAAGGTACTTCTTCCAAGGATGAGGAGTCAATGGTGGAAGGTACTTCTTCCATGGGTGTGACCACAAGAAAGCTGAGGTGCACACTTGTGCTGAGAATTTTAGTTTTCCATTAGTGCTAAAGGTGTGTTTTTCTTCTGTTTTGGACTCGAAGATAATCTTCATTGATTCAATGCCACCGTGAGCAGGACAAGGAGCAAACGATGCACTGTGAAGTTGTGCATAGCATTCCTCCTTCAGTTTTCCATCTTCCAACATCTCTTTTGGAAGATTAACCTTAAATTTTCCTTCTTTGTCCAGCTCTCCAACGCCTCTTCTTTGGAGATGTCCCTCACTCGTTTTACAATCGACTGTCACTTGAAGCCCTGCATGCAAAAATTTAGTCAGTATATTAGTCATCAATATTCTTTGTCAAACTATAAAATTCGTCGATATGTAAAGCCACAAGAACCATTTTGGTGCATATTAACTTGACAATGAAAAATATAATGTACTCAAACAACATAATAGAGGAAAGAAGTTATATGTCTATACCAGAAAAGGCTTGGCTAGTCTGAATGTTGCTTTCTTTACAGTCTGCACATTCTCCTAGCCCGACAACCTCAACTGTTTTGTCATCCGCATAGCAGAAGCTCACGGACACCAACAACGTAACCAACAAAGCAGTTGGCAGACCCCGGGAAACAGAAAGAATCCGCATTGGGAATCACTCCTGAAAGAAATGTGCAGGCTTGATCTGAAGCTATGAGCTTCTATAAGTGACTACTATGTATTGGACTAACAAGGAGCATTGCTATATATACTGATGAAGCTGGCTGGCTTGAATTTAGAACCGACACAAAATTGTCAAGCCCGCCTAAGGCCAGGGGCCCATGGTGCTAGATTTACTCTTGTAGATTTTGCCAGCAAATCACTCAATGAAACCGGCCATTATCAATACCTTAATGACCTCAACTGTATACAGTGCACACTCTGTATTCATGTGACTCTATGGTTGTAAACCTACTTACCACCTCTCATTAAATACGTTAACCACATTGCGAAAAGGGCTAAACTATGTGTGGTCACCGTGTGTGGTTCTTAGCTGCCTGATTGAACCTTTCTGTTCCGAGTGGTAAAGGTTGGAAGTAAGTCTTTAAATACGTAAACCAGACTAATCCTAGTCGGCACATCTCCATCGCAGTTAGGATTTGAGGAGAAGGAGATAATTTTGAGTCTGTAAAAATGTAAAGCAATATCCAAAAAACTAAAAGAAATCAGGTGCTTGTCAACTTATCAGGCACTTAGAACCCTGATGCATTAGATCACTTGGAAATTTTGCAACAGAGTATATTATTGACAGTGTGTTTTGCAACAGAGTATATTATTGACAGTGTGTTTTGCAACAGAGTATATTATTGACAGTGTTTTTTGCAACTGATTCTATGTACGGATGATCATTATGCTAGAGATTATCAGAACATCTGTCAAGAGGTCTGATTCAGAAATCTCTCTTTCACAGAGACAAGGTTGACTAAGTAGAGCTTATAGTTAAACATCTTTGTCTCAGGGTTTTGCTGATTGATATTGTTTAATTAGGTGGAAACACGGTTATGAAAGCCTGATTTTTGCTGCGACCTGATGAGTCTGCATGACTATTAAGAGGGTGTTTGGTTGAGTTTAAATTGTAACTTTATGATTTAAATTATAAGTTGGGACTGTTTAGATAATTTTGACTATGTGTTATTAAAACTGAAACGACAAAAAAAAATTGATTTATTAGTAACTTATGATTTAGGATAACTTTTATCAAAAAAGAATTTCAACTGAAAAAAATATCTCAAACGAGGCTTCCGCTCAAAAAACAAACTCACAAGATTGTGGGAGGGCTACCTGGGTGAATCTAAGCTGTAAAGACTTGCAGAATTTACCCAGTACTTAAATTTATAGAAAAGAATTGATTATTATTATCCCTGGAAAGCATTATGAGGATATGAATGAGTGGGTATTAGTTGGGTTTTGTTTGTTCTTTTGCAGTAACCTTGCAAAGATAATTTGGGCAATGGACATATTTTTCAAAGTGAGTGACAGCATGATGGCATTGAATAGCATGTGAATGATTTCTACGAGTATAATTTCATGGCAAGATATGTGGACAATGGATCTCCAACCCCATGATATATGTCTGATTGCGATTACTTACGGTGGGATCTTTAATTAATAGGTAGATTTGTGATTTTGTCAATGCTATTATGAAGCAACTTTTTTTGGTGAACGGATTGGTGAGGCTGTTTAATACTACTACCACTATCGTTCATTACTAGCTAGCCCTCCCCCTACAGCCAAATAACATTACTCTATTCTCAACATCTTGTTTTTGCTTTCATATTGGTGAACAGATTTCGTCTCCACCAATCCTGTTTTACTAAGCTGTGTATTTTTTTGAGACGGTCATGTGTTTATTTCTAGCAATTATAATTCTTTAAATTATATCATCTTTTCTTGTCATGCGATGGAGTAAATACCTCTACGAATGAGTGGATCAGATTGACTTGGAAAATGAGAAGATTTGTACCGTTGGGGATTCCCTCGAAAAAATTGTCGCATCTTCCTACGATTCCTTATAAAGGATATTCAGTCTGTCAGAATAGAATTTAAAAGAGGGTATTTATGCTCGTCGTGTCTTTTATATGGATATCAGAGGTCAGGGGGCCATTCCCTTGACTATTACTAATGAGAATATTATGAAAAATGTTATTTCCAGAGCAACTTGTTAAGTTCCAGAGCAAATTTAATGCTCAATCCCCCTTTATCTGCACAAATCATACACTTTCAATATAAATTCCTACAAATTGCTCTGAAAATTAAAAAGTTGTTCTGGATATATCATTTTCCGAATGTTACTCCACAATAAATCAAACAAAAAGTTATACGTTTCATCACACCTATCTTGTGAAAAATCCTTTTAATACAATTTCATAATCTTCGACTTGTTCTTCGGAAAGTACCGCATTATTAACCTCCTTTTAATCCTCTACTCTTGAAACTCTCTCAACTTCTCCCAAATATTTAAAACGGGCCTTTTCTGTTCATTTCTTTAGGTTTTTCAGTCTCGTCAATCAGGAGTGTATTTTGATGTATACCAAACACTCAACTACTTTTCTCTTTTCTCCGCCTCAGCGAACAAAATCATTTACATAGGTCCACTACAGTAAGAACCAATTATTTAACACGCCCTTATTCCATCCAACACTATCAATCATCATACACAGTAAGTTTGGTAAATGGCAAGCATCAGTTTGAAGCAGAAACTAACTTCCAACTAAAACTAGAAATTGGCACACTCAGCATAAACAAGTTTTTACAAAATTGTATCTTTTCTAAAAGAAATTTACGTTAATTCTGTGTTGAGAGAAAAATACTCGAGACTTTTACAAGGTGGAAACTAATAAAGCATAGAAGATTCTATGTCATGCTACAACAGCAAGGCAAGTCTATTCAAGTCTCTCTCTCCCCTTCATCACTTTCACCTTGATGCTTCCTTAATCTTTCTATATGGCTAACTTGAGTTACAAGAATCTAGAGATCAGTTGTACTGATTCCGTCAGCCAAACCAGGCCTCAAAACTGATCTACTTCTTTTTCTTTGATTTGTTAGACTGAGTATATGCAGTTCCCTGAGCAAAAAGACATGTAAAATAATAAGATGTCTGCATGTTCTTAAAATTCATAGACTTTTTTTTGGCTGTTTAAAAAGGTAGTCTACTCTGAATTTCCAATTTCTGAGAAGCGGATACTGAGAAATTTATAGTCAGGCTAAAAAAGTAGAACTAGGATCCAAATTTAATAATGCATCTTGTACAAACCTCAAGCCATTCATCCATGGAAGCAGTAGTAGTTTCAGTGCCAACTTCCACCTTCTGCACCCTCTTGGTTTTCTAAGTAAAGGAAAAGATAAGAAGTATAGATGACATGAACTGTTAAAATGATTTCCTTATATCTGAAAATTTTTGGAAACAAACTAAAAGTGAAGTGACAGGTCCAATCCCCCTCCTCCCACTTCCCCTCCCCATTAGTTATTTGTAATTCTTGTGTGGCATTAATAAGGAAAGAAAATAAAAGAACCCTTTCTTCTCCATGATTACTGGCAGTACCCTGTAGAATTAACACTAGTGCAAGTGGGATATCAAAGGGCCGTTTGGCTTAACTTAAAAAAAGTTACTTATTACTTATAACTTATAAGTAAAAAGTTACTTATTACTTATAACTTATAAGTAAAAAGTTATTTATAAGCGAAAAGTAACTTCTAATTTATCTGTTTGGACAAATTCATTAGTAATTTACAACTCATTAGGTATAAAAAAGCGATATGATGATAGAATATTATAAACCATCTTTTAATGTGATCATATATATTTTTCTAAAGTCAAATTTTAAGAATTAAAACAAGTCAGCAATAAGAGTTAGGATTTTCAGCTCAGATTTTAGCTTATAATTTAGAAATTAACTTGTTACACAAACGGTACAAATAAGTAGATTCTGACTTACAAGTCAGAAGTTGCCCAAGGTTAACTTGAAATTAAGGATAAATTTAGCAAAAGCTCATAAAAATCACCTTCGAGAATTGAGAAATCTGAGTACGAACCCACAAACCAAGAAGGACAAGCAAGGCTACCGCAAGAGAGAAGAGAAATACAGATTCAACACTTAGAGGACCTCCAGCCTCAGTAACTTCAATGGTACCATTGTAAAATGTACTTTGGTATGCTGTAGAGTCTATCTCATAAACAATGATCCCCACAAGATCAAATGTCCCAGCCTGCAAATAAAAAAATATACTGAGCACTTACCCAAAAACAACTTATCGGTGAGTTGTCCTCATGGAAGCAAAAGATAGTGAATGCTCACTTCAAAAGAAAGAATAAAATTACCCACCTGCAAAAATTTGCTGACTGCAAAAGTGTATGGGAACGTCGCATGGGCTGAAGCAGAAAGTGAGGCGTTGTTGAAAGCCTATCATGGAGGAAAGAGGTATGCATGAGCAACAATGTCAGAAAAATCATTATAAAGTAATGAAAATACATCCACTACTACCTTAAATAACAGAGAAATTATGTCCAAATTACCAATGCTTATATAGAGGGGATTCTGAGGAACCCTCTTCCTACAAGAGGGGGGTGTACCTTTGTAGGTACTTTTGCCTCTTAGCGGAATACCAAACACCCTCATTGTATGCGAGGATTCACAGTAGCTTTAATTGAGACGGAAAATATTTTAGTAGTATAATTTCTACAGAAAAATCCAGTTTAATTGATCATGTGTCTATATTTCTGGTTCCTATGATTGCCTTCTTACTTCAGCTGTGATGATTAAGATATTAAATAATGTATGTTAACAGCTTCCCAGTGATATTGAGTATATGATTGCATAAAATACAGTTAAACCTCTTTAAAATAATAACGTTGGGACCAACGAAAAATATTACTTTTTCGAGTTTATAACTTTATTAAGAGTAAAATTACACTATCTACACTATGTTGGGGCCAGAAAAAATTATTACTTTATCGAGGATATTACTTCATCGATTATTACTTAATTGAGGTTCAACTGTAGGTGTTGGGAACTTATGTACCCTGCAACTTAATTGTGAAAAAAAAGTTTTACGAAAGAATTTCTGGGCTTACACACAGATTATGCAAGTAAAAGATATATGCATGCACTACTAAGTGATTCCAAAAGTACCTGTGAAGAAAGATTCTGAACCCGCAGATTATGATCATAAGGAAGATGGATACTTGCTTGAACAGCAACAACATTTAGATTTGATTCACCTGTTTCAAGCATCCAATAGTCAAAAGAGAAATCACATGCCGTGGATGGATTTAGTAACACTCCAAATAACAAACATAAAAAATCACAGAAAAGAAACCCAATAGTGAATACCCCATTTTGATAAAGCGGACATTAAAGATCAGCCAAGTAATATACTATTACCAAGTAAATACAATATACTAAAACAAAATAGAAACATCAAAAGCAACGAATTCCACTGCAAAGATAATAAAAATCACCCTCATATTTCAGTCCAATTAAAAGATCAGTTGGTTCCCCTGCAACGACAGCTGCAAATATACAAACAGATACGAATAAGTCTCTCATACGACAAAGACAAATCTAGTTAAACGAGAAAAAAATCAAACGAAACTATCCTACTGACATTTAGAAGGATTTTTGGGGAAAACGCAAACTGTTTCGACACCGGGAGCTGAAACGAAACTTCCACCGCCATAATCCTGGACCTCATCATCCACAATCCCAAGCTCGCCTCCATCTTCCGCAGCTTCTACCTCTACCTCAGTGTCAGACTCAGATTGACATCTAACAACTAAATCGCCGCCAAACACAAATAATTAAATTCCAGATAATAGTCTGATTAGTGAATTACTGAATTGAACCGATTCATCCAACACAAATAAAATAAACAAATAAATTCGAAATCGCATCGGGTCATATCAAGACAACAATGTAAATATAGATCTGAGAATGATAGTTATACCTCGGAGAAAAGGAGGAGCGGAGAAGAGGAGAAGAGCGACAAGTAATAAAACCCTAATCGACATGACTTGAGATGAGTTGCAGCCTGAAATCGAGAAGAACGAGAGATGTGTTTCTGTCTGATGTGAATTTTAGTGAGCCGATCGATACCTACTATTCTACTAAATCTTTTTGTTGACTAGTAAAAATATGAAAATTGTGACGAGTAATATTGACGTGTCACCGTGATATTGGCTGATTTCGTTTAGGCTTTTATAGCAGTAATGTCGTCCCAGGTCATGGGTTCGACCCTGGCTCACCCCGAGAGTTTCGTAGAACAGATACTCATATGTAAGGCTATAAGCCATATTTGTCAAAAAAAAAAAAAAAAGTACTCCAATTAAGACGCTTTTCTGTATAATTATAGATAGATTATCTATTACTCTATTTATTAAAAGTATTTGAATAATATTATAATTTCAGTTTGTTGTGTTGAGGGCAGTTTTAATAGTGACAATTATAATTTTAATTTATGCTAAGATAAATTATTAATTTACTAGAAAATTTTAAAAAATATCAAATATTTTTGCTGTTTAGTGTGTTATTGATGTATGATGAGGAATACACTTTGAATTTGTCAATTTGTTCTCTCGAATCGTACAAAATATTTAGCTATAAATAAGGAATATTTATTTTAAGAAATTATAGAGATTATGAAAAAAATAACTCCAGTAGGATTGTGCTGTTGACTTTTTGACAATATTTTTAGCCAGTGTTTGATATTGATAGTCGGATGTATTTGTTGAATCTCTAGAGAACTGTAAGAAGATTTCATATCACTTATTACAATATTCAAGTGATATATTATATTTATAACAATCTAAAATAATAGTTACATATTAATTATTAAAATTAAAATATAATCAATATGATTGAAGACAAATGTCTTGTAGATATAGCAAATTTTATATAATTAGTATATTTTATTTTCTAACAACATACTATTATATTGTGTTTGACTTGCGTGAATGAAAATGAGGGAATAGAATGGAATGAAATCTAAATTATGATATAGTAGTAATGTTTATAATTTTTATTCCATTCCTAACACTTTAAGCTCAAACTCACAATTTTGTGAATGCATGTTTCATTCTTAATTATACATATTCTCTGTCAAACTGGAAACACCACTTTCCGTCCGACTTGCATGTGTTAAGCATGCCGTCAGCGTTCATCGTGAACCAGGATCGAATTCTCCATGAGATTCATAGTTGCATTACTTATAACTTCCTTGTTCGGAGACAAAACGGATTTGAAATTGTCTTTCATTCCAAGGCCTAACTTGTATCCATGCGCTTCATATTTATCTGGAGTTCGCTCCCAAAATTATAGTCATCCCTACCCCCTCGCGTCAATCCCACGAGCCTCTTCTTGATTCTCGTTCAATCACGGCAGTGGAGTAAATCAAAATAGAAAAACTCCCACTCTCACGTAAAAAAATATACCCATTCACTTTTTTTCTAAGTCCTCCTCCTACCCCTTATCATTTCCTTTTAATTCACTATTTCATTTTATTCATTTCAATCAAACACAATATTATAATATCACACTTGAAATATTATAGCGTCATTAAAATTCTATAACCTTTTTTAAGGATATATAACGCTTTTTGAGATTTGTGTCGAGATTGAATGACATAACATTATAATGTCACACTTGAAATGTTATAGTGTCATTAATAGTAGTCTGTAACTGTTTTTAAGGACATATAACATTCTCTTAGACATTTGTGTCCAGATTGAATGTATAAAAATTAGGTAATTCAGGTTTGAGTGTCAATATTTCTTAAACCACCAATTTGATTAAGAGTATTTTTCAATTTGGTAAAGGAAATATCTACTTACAAATTTCATAAATCAAGTTTTAAACATCTAATTTTACATCTTTATACGATAAGATTTTAAAAGTACAAAAACTTTATTCAAATGAATTGGCTTTCTCGATCGTAATTGCTGAACTGTGAACTTCCCTCTTGCTTCACATATTATTCTTATATATCTAATCATTTATTTAGAGGAAAGTTTTATGAAGACTGCTGAAAACCTCGGAGACCACGTATGTTCTTAATCAAAACACGATAAAATACATTGTTTTGTAAAATATGTCTCACAAATATGATGTATTCATTAAAATTGTTGAATATCATCTATGTTTAATAAGTAAATAATGTGTGTTCTGCAAGTTGAACAAATGTTCTGCAAATTAACATATTTCACAGAACAAAATATTTTGTAATGTTCCACATCATGTAAAACTTATATCATATTCGAGATTTTAAATGAAATAATGATTTCGTAGAACATGATTTGCAAAACTATACATTTTACAATGTTTTTATGAAATATTTTACGTGCATAACATAAGTGGTCTCCATGTTTTTTTTAAAAAAAGTGTTCTACATTAAACTTAACTCTAATCGAGGGATTTAATAGGAAATACCATGAACTTTTCAAAATATATAATATTCATAAAAATAATAAGATATTTAGTTATTTCAATTAAAATTTAATACTTATAATCCTAAAAATATATTAAATACTTCCCAATTTAAGATTTATTGAAATCTGAATTGAATATTCATATTAGAAAATACTAACGAATCGAATATTCAAATATTTCAAAAAAAAAATCTGGAAAATAAAAGTTGAACACAGCAGTGTAAAGTTTCAAGGGTTGACACTGGACAGGATCCAACCCCCTATATATCCACAAAATACAAACGCCACATATTTCCCCCAAAGCGTACAACCACTTTTACAAACACACACACAGACAACACTCGCCTCCCTCAGCTTGCACCAATGGCAGCAGTGGTTTCTACATCCTCTCTTTCCCAGCTCAACTCTGCTTTGCCTCGATCTTCGTGCCCAAAACTCAACTCCATTTCTGTCTCAACAACCCAGTCTTTCTTTCAGAATGTCAACTCTCATCTCACCCGGGTTTCTTCTTCCCGTTCCGGTGCTTGCAGAGGTGTGGTAGCTATGGCCGGCTCAGGGAAGGTAAAGTTTTGATTTTTTTTCACTCGGGGTTTTGTTTTTTGTGCTTGATTTGATTTTTTGAGTTGGGGTTGTGTTATGTTTTGAGTTTTCTTGGTGAATTTTGATGGGGTTGTTGTGGATTCTAAGAATTTTGATATTTTTTCTGTGGGAATGATTATGATTTGATTGAGGTACATCTTAATTTGTTATGGTGATATTTAGGGTAGGTGGATTGAGATTTTGTATATTTAGACTGTAGGGGAACTACATTTCTTCAATTGGCTAATTAAACATATTTAGTATTGGGGATGAGATGCGAAATTGTGGTCTTGCTTGCCACTAGGCTATCAACGGTTCCTTTTTCATTGGCAAAATCTTGTTGGGCTTTGAATTATATGTATAGGGTCCCTGGTCATAGTAGGACAAATTGCGTTTTGTAGTACAATTCACCACTTGTAGCTATGCTAATTATCAATTTCACACTCTAACCACTGGCCTGTGTAGTAGATGGTTGTGATGAGTTGAAGTTGCAGGTATGATTTTATGAATGAATTGGAGGATGGAACCGAAATTGATTTTTACTTGCTCGTAACTCATAATATAGTACATTTTTTATTTCCTTCTTTCCAATCTCATTCAACCTGACCAAAGAGCTGAACACCAAGCAAATGATTGGTCCAGCTCAAAGATCGTTCATATAATTGGAACTGAACTTTATTGCAGTTTATGCCTGATCAAATCTGTTTATGACCAAGCATTTTAATCTAAAGTGCCAAATGCCAATGCCTCACTAAGTATTACGTCCTGTATGTATCCTGAATTTGTGGTGACCAGCTCCGCATAGACTTTTAATAATTCATCCCTTTTTCATGAACATTAACTATTAGCTAGATACGCTTCATGACTCTTTATTACTAATTTCTTCTGTGGTGATTTGTTCCTGTTTGCCATAATGACATGCAATCTTGTACAATCTCCATTATTTTTACTACAAAACAATCGTTAATAGTTGGCCTTACTTTTTTGTTGCAGTTCTTCGTTGGTGGCAATTGGAAATGTGTAAGTATATTCTTCTACCACTTCAAGTTATATATATATATATATATATATATATATATATATATATATATATATATATATATATATATAGGGTAGCACTCCATAGCATACCCTCTTATACAGAGTTACGTAGCACACCATTATATATATATACATAATATATATTCTATTATATTTTTTATGAAATATAATTGCAAATTTTGATTATTAAACCGAAAACGAAGTTATACAATTTTTTTATTCCAAAGATCATCTAAAATTATGCAATATCTCAACATGATTCTATAACAGAATAATAATCATCCAGAATTATTCTGTTGTAGAATCAGTTTCGAAAATATACTTTTTTTAATCAAATTTTAAGTGTTAAATTACTTAAAATAGATTTATTTTATAGTATTTTATATTAGAATCACGTTTTATATGTATTATATAACAGAATTTATAATAAAATTGATGATTTATAGTGGCGCACTATGTAACTCCATATAAGGAGTCCCTCTCTGGAATGTTGGCCTATATATATATATATATATATATATATATATAAACTTTTCATTTGATGTATCTTTCATGGTATCGTATATGATACATAAGAATCAGTATAAACTCTTTTCCATGTGTTGCAAATTAATAAAGCAGAAAGAGTGTCAAGTAAGCAAAGAAAAAATCTAAATAAATAAGTAAATCAGCCTGTCGTCTTAAGTAGATGATTTGATAATCATATGATTCGTCCAAATGTCTCCTTAGGAGAGAGATGCGTAATGTACTAGGAAATCAACTGCTAGAAGCCTGCAAGGTTCTTATGATATAAACTTGTTAAGCCAATGTGTGAAATATATTTGTCTAGAACACCGACTTTAGTCTTTAATGGACATAAGATTAATGTGGACTACTATGAGATTTTATTTTGTTATGATTGTTAAGCACGTATAAAAGTATAAGTCATATAGTAATGGAACCTCTCAGATATTTAATTTTAACTAATATTTCTGTGTTATATCTTACATACTTGCGTGATCTATACTTATATGGGCTGTTTGGTGTTATCAATACACTTTGGGATACATCAAACAGCAAGCAACAATCATTTAAGTTTTGTTTTCTTGGTTGTCTGACTTGTTTCTTTGATATCTGATCTAGAATGGGACAAAAGACTCTATTAGCAAGCTTGTCACAGATTTGAACAGCTCAACATTGGAAGCAGATGTTGGTGAGATTTCCTCTTCTTTTGATGTATCATAATATTAGGTATCTGAGATACAGATAAATGTACTGATAGTATATCCATGATAACTTTCTCTGAGTTGTAAATACCCTTGATTGATAAAGATTGAATTAGAATGTCCAAACTGAGGGACTTATTTAAAAACCAACAGTATCTGTGATCGACATCACCTTTAGTTAGATTGCTATTGCGTTAAGTTGGATCTTTATATAATGATATCTGAATTCAGTTTTCTTAGTAAGACGTGCAAGTCAGTATATTTGTAGATTACAGTTGTGTGCAAGTTAAGCTTGAGAAGACGTAATAATATACATTATTAGATGTTGGGTATGTTATGCAACATTACTGTCAAACAATTATGTATAGTGCAATTAGACTAATTTGAGTGGAATGCTGAGATTTATATGTTAGTGGATACTGGATACATCTTAGAGAGACACTTTGTATATGTACATATGTAATCACTCCATTCTCTGATATCAGCTCTCTTCCATCTGCTTTGTATCTAATTATCTGACTTTATTTTCCCCAGCTCTTGATGCTTGCTCTTAAATCTCTTATTAGATTGCTTCCCAGACTGTCTAAAACTCAGGCTTATTATTTGAATTTCACAGATGTTGTAGTATCGCCACCCTTTGTGTATATTGATCAAGTAAAGAACTCTTTAACTGACAAGATTGACATAGCTGCCCAGAATTCCTGGATTGGAAAAGGAGGAGCATTTACCGGAGAAATTAGGTATGCTTTCTCATCCATAAGCTGTTATCCCTTTGCATAGATGAGTTACACAATAAGGAACTGGTAATGCTTCTGTATGAGGCTTTTTTGAGCTCGGGCAATTTCCTTTAAATTCAACCTCTACTAATACTTACTCCTCAAACATGATTTCCTTTTAAGACCCGAGTTTGCTTTTTTGCCCTTTTTTCCCTCTCTTTGAACATTCTATTTGTTTATTTATAGTGAACTGTGGCATTTAGTGTACTTGGTTAATTTAAATCTCTTTTTTATGTCTCGTATTCTTAAAGTATAATTTCTACCAGAAGGTGTTTGTTGTCACTTATTTTAGTATTAAGAACTGTTGCCTGCAAATTGGCATTTTGTTAATACGTGACCCCCAAGAAATTCCATCTGACATATACTATTTTCAAGCAATTTCTTTGTTTAGACTATTTATGCATGCTTAAAGTTCTATATTGAACTCATATGCCATATCCCACACTGTTATTGTTCAAATTTAACTTGTTGCTTTGTAGCATTGAGCAATTGAAAGATATTGGATGCAAGTGGGTCATTCTTGGGCACTCAGAGCGGAGACATGTAATTGGTGAAGATGATCAAGTAAGAGTTTGCTAATACTTTTAACTTTGATTTAAATGTATGACCTTCTACGCTTTGACTATCTTACTTTCAGTCTATCGCTGATGCCGCTGATGTATTAGATTGTACATATAATATGACTAAACTCTGCCTTGTTCAGTTCATAGGAAAGAAGGCTGCGTATGCCTTAAGTCAGGATGTTGGTGTAATTGCTTGCATTGGTGAACTATTAGAAGAAAGAGAAGGAGGAAAGACATTTGATGTTTGCTTCAGACAATTAAAAGCCTATGCAGGCAAGATATCTCGCTTGATGTCTATTTTCAGTATTCATGCTATAAATAGTGAAACCTATGTATGGTAAATATTCACAATTATCTATATCCAGGAGGCTATTGTGTTTATAAACTAAATTGTCTATGCAATAGATAGTGACAATTAGCTCTAGTAAATACTCACTATGCTGACAACAATGATGCACAGATGTTGTTCCCAGTTGGGATAAAATTGTGATTGCGTATGAACCTGTATGGGCAATTGGAACTGGCAAAGTTGCCTCGCCACAGCAAGCTCAGGAAGTACATCAAGCTGTTCGTGATTGGCTTAAGACGAATGTTTCAGCAGATGTTGCTTCTAAGACACGTATAATCTATGGAGGTTTGTTTCTAAGAGCCCGTTTGGGGAGGCTTAAAATGATGACATATTACTTGCAGAGTTGCATTGACTTAATGTGACAAGTGCTCAGTTTAAATTGACTGTTTGGGTAATCTTATATTATAGGCGACTTACGAGTTATTAAAAATATGATAATAAAATTAAATTTGATAGGCTATTTATTTTAGTGTTGAAATCGACTTCTATTAAAAAAATTCATAAATATAAACAAGTTGATTGAAAAAGTACATCCTACCAACTTTTGGCTTTAAGGCATCTTCTAATTTATTACACAAACATACATTTTTCAGCTTAAAGTCGAAAATGGCTTTAAACCTGCGCTTAAAGCCCAGGCAAACAAGCTCTAAGTGTCTACATCACATCTCATATAACTAATGTTCCAGAATCTGAGAATTGCTACAGCTACCATTATGTTTCGTATTCATTAAGAATGCTAATATTTTCTTCAGGATCTGTTAATGGGGGCAACTGTGCCGAACTGGCTAAAGAAGAAGACATTGATGGGTTTCTTGTTGGTGGTGCTTCACTGAAGGTACCGTTCATTGTCGTATGCAGTCTATATATTGTTGTTAGAGCAAGTCCAGTGGTTGTGCTAAATAACGATGGAGCTATTGTTGTGTTTTAGCACCAGATAGTGGTTTTTGCCTTTTTGGTACTGAAGTAGCACCTTGACTCCAATGCATTGTTCTGAATCTTGTTTCAAATTTAACTACTTACAAATATTTCACACTTTTGGATACAAATTTAGAAATTCCAACTACCCCACACTTCAAATATTGCTCCACCTATAACTTTATTCTGTATATAGCACAAACTTTAGCACTGTGCTATGTTAGCACATCATGACACTGGATTGATGAATTTTGTTTCTGGTGCTATATCTATAGCACCAAGTATAGCACACCACATTGGGCTTGCTCTTAGGAAAACAATAAACAATACAGGAAAACAGAAGATTAATTTCTAAATTTTCATTTCTAGGTCTTTATACTTGCAAAGTTACCATATAGAAAATTCAACATAAAATAAGTTTTACTACATAAGTGAGTTCTTTATATAGTTAATTACTGTAGTCTGTACTGCAGTTGCAGTTTTATTGGGAATATTTGTGACGAGTATTTAGATAATCGACTGCTTGACAAGAAAACAAACAGGTTTTAAGACCCTTGTTCTGTATAGGAGAGTAGATAAAAGGGATACGTATTGTCTGATCTTGCTTGTTACACAATGCAGGACTAACATGCTTGGTTTCCATTGTGCAGGGCCCTGAATTTGCAACAATTATCAATTCTGTAACATCAAAGAAGGTGGCTGCTTGATCTTTGTGGTGTTTTGATTTCAAAGTTTGTTAAAAAGCCTTCTTCAGATGTATGCATCAAGCGAAGAACAAACTAGTTTGCTAGGTTTTAATAATTTTTTCTCCCCCTTCCTCATGCCAAAAAATAACCAATTGGGATATGAGCCGAGCTGCTCAGCCCTATAACTGAAAAGTGTTCACGAAATAGAATGAATGGGAGTTTAATTACTGCCATTGCGTGCTGCACTGTTTAAATGAGAATTGTATGTTGGCTGTTACTGAGATGAACTGCGACTATATTAAAAAATTATAAATTTTATGATTTTGTGATGCATTAAATATCCTAGTAGAATTGATCTATAAGGGAAAAAGAGGAGGATAATCCTTTACTCTTTTGTAAAGGAATGATAGAATAAGTAGTGATGCCTGATGCCTTTAGGTAGCCACCTGGTTTAAGCATTCCAGAACCTTGATGTTATAGATTACAAATGTAAAGTATGATATTATAGATTACACATGATAAATTGATAATAAAGGAATATTGTGTAGAACTTTGTCGAGTTGTCTCGGTTCAGTAGTCCATTTATATATAGTTAAGAAATAGCTGCTTGAGTGGGAATCAGTTCAAAGATAAAGCAAGATAGAATCCTTACTCCTAGCATATATTCCAAAGGCTACTCGGATACAAAGTAAGCCCAGTCTATTCCTATCTATATATTCTATATGCATCAGGCACATAAGGGAGAGGAACTAGAAAGAGATTAGAGAGAGAGATTGAGAGAGATGGACTGGGTGTATCCGAAGAGAAGAGGTCCGGAATGGAAACAAAGCTGGACGACTCAAACTCTGTACAACGTCTCTAGTCCTCCACTCCCGCTGCTTGCAATTTTTGCCATTGTCATCTTTTTGTTATCAGTATCTCAATACACAACCTTTAAATCTCAGCTCAACAATCATAAGATAAGTTTTCAGTTTGTCCTCTTACTGGTCCCAGTTTTTTTGATCTTTCTTATGCGTTCTAGTCTCATTCCCAGTGGAAAATTTAATTTCTGGGGGAGGATTCAACAACCCCGGCAGGATTTGGGACAGCGGTCAGGGGCCTCCCCCTGGGGCGTCGCTGTTCTGCTGGTGGTGCTTCTGATTTTGGTTTCTTATCAGTCTTCATTCCATTCAAAGTGGTTCGGCTCAGATTATTAGTTTATAAGGAAACCAAGCTGCTGTTTCCCTCTGTATACATGTTATTTCCGGACTAAACTTCTTGATTCCAGTTAAAGTATTTTAGGGTCTGCAAGTCTGCAACCTTTGTGCTTGAGCATTTTCGTGTTTATATATTGAATTGCTTGTACTATAGATCGATAAAATTATTTGTTGCATGTAAGGGTAATGTCCGCTTACATTTTATCCTCCCTAGTTCTACCTAGCGGTGTAATATACTGGATATGCTTGATTTAGTTCTTTAACATGCTTTTAATTGTTGAGTAGTATAACTTAAAAGACAGATTATAAATTTATAATATCTTCTATCCCTAAAGAGTCTTTACTAAAGAAAACCTAATTAACTAGTTTGAGTAACCTGTCTTGTTATAACTCTGATACAAACCAAGATTCTACACAATATCAGCCATACAATTGAAGATAGAAGTAAGAATCTTTGATAGTACAGAAGCAAAGTAAATTTCATAGCTCACAAAATGAACTGACAACAACTGATCATCATTTTAAGTAACTTTCGAAGCAAGGCTACCTGATCTTTGAGGCAGTATCAAACAAACCAACTTTCAAGAAAGCTAGATTGATATTGCAGCAGCACAAGCACCAGCACAATCATCGCGGCCACACCCCATGGAAAACCTCCTTCAGACGAACCAGCATAATTCATCCTGCGACGCCTGTCCTGCCCAAAAAAGCTCTCTGGATTCTCTACAGAAGACAGCCATTTCACAGCAAACACTAGAACTACTGGTGTGGCCATCAGTATCCAGCCAAAGTTTTCTTCCGCGCTCTCCACCATAGACTCATACGACAGAAACCATTGAATACCAAGAAAGATAAAGATCACAGCTAATATCAGAAGCACTGGATATGGCATGGGATTCAGTGAGAACACTTGTATCACCTGGGATGTCCTGCTTCTCTTATGAGACATCTTTTTCTTTCTTAGAGTAGAACTGGAAGTTCAAGCAAGTTTAAAGGAGTTGAATATCATATGTCACTTACAATATTAACGTGTGGTACTGAGATTTGGTAGTTTGTTAATAGTATAGTTGAAGTATTCTTGAATTTTGAAGAGTGTTAGAGGTGATGTCCACTTGTTACATGTAGGCCTCTCTTGGCTTGCACATTATTATGTATCTTAATTGTATATCTACCCTCCATGGCCCAGAAAGATAGCAACAAGTAGATATACATGACTACACACTCAATCAATAGCAGTATCCCTGTTCATAGTATCCATCAGGATTCAGGAATTAGCAGAAAAAACATAATTAACAATGACATCCTGCTCCACAAGGGCAGAGATATTCGAGTCTGGTCTGAGCTGGTTCTAGAAAATATTAGTAATCAATTACAAAGACGATTCCTTAATTTTAAATTGTAGACGAGTCCATATAAAATTTAAGATGTTATAAGAAAAAATAAATGTTATGTTATATTTCAACATTTTTCTCATTAGAATTTTCAGGATCCAATAATCAAAATTTCAAGACCAAAGGTGTGATATCATACTGAAAATCGGTACATGTAATAAATTTCTAACATGTTAGAGAAAAATATCAAATAGATCCTCTACAACATAAATAAAAATTATAATTTGTATTCACGAATAATGAAATATCAATTAAATTGGGGTTTTTTTAATAATATATCTACCTAGAACGATGATTCTTGAGAAAAAAATATTTACATCTAATTTAATAAAATTATGGTAAAAATATATACCGTAGCTCTTATGTAAATTAATTTTTTATAATATTAAGGGAAAAGAAAACCAGATAGATAAAATAAAGGTCCATTCAGTTAAATTAGCCGAAAAACTCCGAACCTTTTTTAATTTCCGCAGAAAAGGGGTGACGCAATATAAAAGTATACAATTTACGTGTATCTATGCTTTCACCCCACCTCCTGACTGACCTCTATATATATACCCCATTGCTATATAAGTTCACAAGCTGGACCCTGGACGTGATCTCTCTCTCGCCCCCAGAGAGATATCTCTCTCCGTCTCTCTCTCTCAATAGTGATCACTCAAAGCCTCTCTCCAAACCTTTTGTAAGTTCTTGATTTTCATCACTCTGCATTTACTTGATTTCTCTTGTGTTTTTAAGTTGTTTGCCTTCTGGGTTTTTGTTATCTTGAATCAATCTTGTATAATCTTCTGCGTTTCTGCCAAGATTCTAGGTGATAACAACGTATATACTACTTGCACGCTATTTGCATGATCCTTACTAGTATGCTCCTATTTTCACTCTGCATTTTCTTTTTCATTCTTGCCATCTTTTCTTGAATTTCTTTTTTGATATGCGTTCTTCTGTTTTTTTTTCTTCTGCTTTATGGGGTTATGTTATCTTGATTCAATTCCTTGTATAATTTGCTGGTATTTCATTTTTAGTAAGATTCAAGGTGATATATGATACTGTACTACTATTTGCATGTTTCTCGTGTATATTTATATGTACAAGGACTCTTACTAGTAGTATAAGTTATTTATATCGATTTTCTACATTTTTTTTCCTTCTTGCCATATTTTCTTGCTTCATAATTGTGTTTCTGAGCTTTTTGTGTTCTGGGGTATTGTTATCTTGATATAATTCTTGTATAACCTTCTGGGATTTCAATTTTTTGGGTAGAGATTGAAGGTGATGACAATATAACTAGTTCTATGATATTTGCATGATCCTCATTGGACTTGTAATTTTTGAAGAAAAAAGAAATTCTAGTTACACAAAAAAGGACGTAAAGTAGTCTTGTTGATGACAGAAATGTCTCTGTAATGGGCTTTAATTAACGGTTCTATCATTATGATGTTGTGTAAAATTTCAAGATTAACACATTGTTTGATCACAGATGTATGTGTATTTTGGAAATCTTTTGTATTGTTGTGAGATTCAGTTTTAATTGCTTGCAAATTGTTAGAGGCTTTTTAGTTAGTACATTCTTACAATGATGCATGTACACCTTAATTCTAGTTTTCACAGTTATTGTCTTGTTGAGACTATACGAAGAAAGACATAAAGTAGTCTTGTCAATGGTAGAATATGCATATTGAGGGATGCGATCGGTTTTGTGGTTCTGTATGTACAATCTTGCGTAAGATTTCATGATTATACATTGTTAGATGAAAAGCTTTGAGAGGAAAAGTTTATTTGTTTACAGACTCAATTTTAATGCTCACAACATGTTTAAATGTTTAGTAGTTAGTATCTCATCATTAAAGTTATGTTTGCATAGGTCTGTATAATTAAATTCTGTTTTCCTGTACAATATATGCAGATTCTGGAGGTAACTGAATTTGCCAATTGAAATTTCCGGAATGACTACTCCTTCAGCAGATGTGACTCTAACTGAGTTTGTGAATAATGTGGAGACACCATGTACTGTGTCTGAACTTGATGAATTTGATTTCTCGAAATTCCCTCAACAGCCAAGGCTATTAAAAAAGGAAGGGGATAGGCTGGGAAGCCGGCTATCCTTAGATAAAATATCATTTTCTGATCTGAAATGCTTTTCATATCAAATGTCATCCGAAACAGACAGCACTTCCAAACTACCCCATTCTGATGCCTTGCCTTCTTCCACTGTGAAGTCTGATTCTGATACTACAAGTTCAGCGGAGGGGCATGAAACTTCCCCAATGATTTCTGAGGCTTGGGAAGCACTGAAGCGTGCAAAACTGCATTTTCGCGGCAAAGCAATTGGGACTATTGCAGCAATGGATAGTTCTGAGGAGAAACTTAACTATGATCAGGTAATTTATGCATGCCTTATCCTTGTCAAGGCCATTAGCGTTTATCATAGTCACAGTTCATTGCCTTTTGGTCGGTCTTACATTTTTATCATGTTTGTTTACGAGGCTTCGATCTATTACTGGTGCAAAGTTTTTACTATTAATTGCACCTTCAATTACTGTAGGCTTTTTTTTTATGAGATTATATGATTGGCCATATCAGAGCTCTCTAACATTATATGTCTTGAACGAAGTTGCTCCCTCCCCCAACCCCTTCAAATTTCATACATGTTCGATAAGTTAGCCAATTTCATAATTATCCAATTCCCTCCCTGCAATATTCTGCTTTTTATATATTTGGTGGAATGAAAATGTTGACTTGTTTTATTCATTCAACTTCTTCAGGTGTTTGTCAGAGACTTTGTCCCTAGTGCACTGGCATTTCTAATGCATAAAGAGGCGGAGATTGTCAAGAATTTTCTCTTGAAGGCTATTCGCCTCCAGTCTTCAGAGAAAAAGATAGATTGCTTTCATCTTGGGGAGGGTGTGATGCCTGCTAGTTTTAAAGTAGTAAATGACCCTGTCAAGAACAAAGAAACCTTAGTGGCTGATTTTGGTGAGAGTGCAATTGGAAGAGTGGCGCCTATTGATTCCGGATTCTGGTGGATCATATTACTACGAGCATACACAAAGTCAACAGGAGACGATTCGTTGGCTGAAAAGCCTGAATGCCAGAAGGGTATGCGCTTAATACTGAGTCTATGCCTTTCAGAGGGTTTTGACACATTCCCTACTCTTCTTTGTGCTGATGGATGCTGTATGATTGATAGGAGAATGGTAAGTTTCTAAATACTCCTATGTGTTATGAATATTTCACTCTATGCTCTTAATTCCATTTCAAGTCATCTAAAATCCCAGATTTTTACTGTATTGGGTAAATTGTCTGCATCTTTGCAAACAGATATCTGGGACCATGTGTAAGCTGGTCATTTGTTAATAAATTAGTAAGGAGATCAAATTTCAGTTCCGAATTTAACTTGCACATGTCATGCTCCTGGCTCTGCAGTAACACATATACCAGGTCTTCCATTCGAAAATTTTCATACTTTTTTATTAGTAATTTTCAATGCTATTACTATGCATTTAAACTTTTACTTCCAAGTTCTGATGTTACTTTAGCAATTTATGATGCATTAACATAAACTATTTGCTGAATTTAGATTCTGGGTCCAAGATTTCATGTCAACTTTAGAATGTACTTGCTATTTGGTGTATGTAGATTGTCTGTCTTTAGGTCTGCTCTAAAACAATTTACACGTTCCAATAAATTTACTTTACGAGGTTAATCCTGCTCTCAGCATTTTCTGACTTGAGAATAGTCGGTCTTCAATTAATTTGGGCATGCACTATGTTGTATCATGTACTAAAAGACCTTGATTTTTCACAAAGCACAACCTGCAAAGTATTTTTCAGTATATTCTTTATTCTCTTCATCTGACTATATACATTATATGTATTGCAGGGTGTATATGGGTATCCAATTGAAATACAGGCACTTTTCTTTATGGCCTTGAGATGTGCTCAAGAATTACTGAAGCAGGATGCTGAGGGGAAGGAATTTGTAGACAGAATAAGGAAGCGTCTTGATGCATTAAAATATCACATGAGAAGTTACTTTTGGTTAGATTTTAAGCAGCTGAATGATATATATAGGTATAAAACAGAAGAATATTCTCATACTGCTGTCAACAAGTTCAATGTGATTCCAGATTCTCTTCCAGAATGGATCTTTGATTTTATGCCACAGTGTGGTGGTTACTTCATCGGGAATGTTGGTCCTTCCAAAATGGATTTTCGTTGGTTTTGCTTGGGTAACTGTGTGGCGATTTTGGCATCCTTAGCAGATCGTGATCAGTCCAATGCAATCATGGACCTCATTGAAGCACGTTGGGCAGAGTTGATTGGAGAAATGCCTGTGAAGGCCTGTTATCCGGCTATAGAAGGTAAAGAGTGGAAGATTTTGACAGGATGTGATCCAAAGAATACAAGATGGAGTTATCACAATGGCGGTTCTTGGCCAGGTAACATTACAATTCATATGGCAGCTCATTTTTTACCCTGGGTTTTCTATAAACTTTCTGGAAGCCTTCATTTCCAGATTTTTCTTCTTTGAGGGCTAGGGGTCTTGGTCATAGTTTACCCTCACCTTACAGTGCTAATAAAATTAATTTGAATACCTGCTCTGATCATATCTGATTTACTGCATTGCTGGAACTCTATAATGTTGGACTAAGGGGGTCTTTACTTCACTTTTTTGTACTATCTACGTTGCAGGAACTCTTTAGTGTCTTAATGTACTCTTCCAGATACATTCTGGACAGAGTCATCAAACAAATAAATAAGACTCCCTTTATAAATTTCTAACATGTACACTCCTGATTGATGACTTCCATGCTCTTAAATTGTTGTGGTTCCAGTGCTTGTGTGGCTCCTTACAGCTGCATCTATCAAGACCGGACGTCTTAAAATAGCAAAGGAAGCTATTGAGCTAATTGAAAAGAGGCTTTCGGGAGATGGTTGGCCAGAATATTATGATGGCAAGACTGGTCGCTACATTGGAAAACAAGCACGCAAGCAGCAGACATGGTCCATTGCTGGTTACTTGGTAGCAAAGAAGTTGTTGGAAGACCCTTCTCATATGAACATGATATCTCTGGGGGCAGACATTCCCATGAAGTTACCGAGGCGAAGAGCAGCCTCATGCAGTATTGATGATAAATTGCGGAGAACAAAGTAGCAGGATTCTGATGGATGAAGAATCAAGAAGAACTGAAATATTGTCTGTAGTATAATCCATTACATTTACAGGTGCACTTTATTTTTGAGTTTGAATTTTTATCATAGACTACATTGGTAAGATCTAGTAAGAAGGACAGTTGATGTGTCTCTGCGTTTTGCATGATCTAACTATTCTGCACACCGATGTCATGTGTAGAAGAATTCCAGTTTGTTGAGTGATGGGGGAAAGTAGTGAGAAAAAGACTATAAATTGCACACTCAAAAAACCAAAGTGTAGCATCTTACTTGGCAATTTTTTTAAAAAAAACTTAGCAAAAAGAAAAAGAAAAAGTGTAGCATCTTATTAAAAGATTCTTGCATATAGAATGTGTTAAAGCTATTAATTTTAACTAGTATATGAAATGTTTGAAATTATTAATTTGAACAAATTGTATTTAAATCGAATCAATCCAAATTTCATAAATAAATATATTTAATTTTATCTAGTTCGGCACATTACAAAATTTTCAAAAGATGAACTTATTTTTGTTGGTATAAATTGAATTATATGTACAATTTTAAATTTAAAATTATTATATCATATATAAATATTAAATATCATATAACGCATATTATCTAAGTAAATATAGTCGGATCATAAAAATATTAAATTGATCGGTTCATTTAATAATAGATTGGATAGACTTCCTATTCATTTATGCAAGTCTTGGTTCAGTCAGATCAAATATCGAATTCAATTACAAACCTAAACATAATTCACATATGAAAAGGAGAAACAAAAGGATGAGAAAAGAAAAAGGTTTATTTATTATATTTTTGACGGGAAAAAAGGAAAGATAAAAGAGATTAAAAAAAAAAAAAACAAGAAGTCATAATCTACATCCTACTGCTCAAAGGGGTTTGGTAGTGCAATTGAAAGACTTGAATCTGAAACATACAAGAGGGAGCAAGAAACAAAGTTAACCCTTTTGTCTATCTTGACAACTGAAGAACAAGAAGAAGACTTTGAGTTGTTTAAGGTTAGAACCATGAGAGGGGCACCAAAGAGACCGATCCAAATGATAACATCATGGCTGAGGAGACAGCCGCCAAAGGTTAAAGCTTTTCTGGGTGTAGTGGCTGGCATGGCCGCTCTTGTTTTGCTCAGAGCTATTGTTCATGATCATGATACCCTTTTTGTTGCTGCTGAAGCTGTTCATTCTCTTGGCATCTCCGTCCTTATCTATAAGCTAATGAAAGAAAAAACTTGTGCTGGTATATTATTATTAATTACTTCAATTTATGCTTAGTTCTTGTTTTTGTTGATATGGGTTTTTGAGATTAAGGGCTACTTTGATTTGATGAATCTTGGCAGATCTTGATGAAATTGGTGTGTTTTAGGATTTAGGGGTTTTCAATTTTCAGTTTTTACTTTTCTGTAGTAAGTTAGTGTTTGTTATTTCCTTGTTTGAATTTTGGGGTTTTGGAATTCTGATGAGAGCTTCGGAGAGAGTTTTTTTGTTTCAGCAGACCTGTGGGTGTAATTGTAAAAAATTGTAGTTTTAGTGTTCTGTTATTGCCTGTTACTTTGCTATATGAGGTTTGTTTGATTGTAATGAATTTGGGTGAAATCTGAATTATATTTGTATATTTTGGGTGTAAAAGTATACAGTTTTCGGTCTTTGCTATAGATACCAAATTTTACTAAAGCTTAATCTCATTAATTTGGGAGAACCTCGTTCTGCCTTCTAACATACTTATATTTTCCAATAAAAAGAGATACTTGCTGTTTCTAACTCCTATATTTGATGGGCTTGTTAAGGATCTGTGCCTTTCTTGGTTAAGGTCAAACATTCAGAAGGATGCCTTAGTTATCATGATTGATTTTAGCTTACCATTGGGAACTTTAGGCCAATGTATCAGTGCTCTATACTCTTTGTATATATTTAAACCTTAGTTACTATCAGTCTTGCTTTAAACCACTGAATTTATTTTTTCAAATTACTGCAGGACTCTCACTTAAATCCCAGGAATTGACAGCTTTGTTTTTGGCTGTCAGACTGTACTGTAGTTTTGTCATGGAATATGACATCCATACCTTGCTTGATTTAGCCACACTCGGTACAACCTTATGGGTCATATATATGATTCGCTTCAAACTGCGGTCAAGCTATATGGAGGACAAAGACAATTTTGCAATATATTATGTGGTAAGTTTTGCTTCTGCAGCATGGTCTTAAACGTTAAACCTTTTCTTACAATAAACAATGAACTCCATTCTTCTATCTTCTAATATTTCGAGACAGTAATTATAGACTACAATACTTCATATATGCATTTTTTTTCTCTTCAATTCATTGTATGGAAACCTTGAAAGAGATCTTATGGTAAAGTGATATAAATAGCCTATAACAAAGGGGAAGTAAGACTAAATACTCTCCGGTCTCCAGTAGACATCAGTCAGAAACTGCTCATCCAAGGAGTTAGAATGAAATTTTCCCAGAAACCTGAGGGAACTTGCCTAACGATTGTTCTGAATGATTCATCTCAGACTCTTAGGCAAATACTTCTTTTTACTAAATAAAGCAAATTTTTAAGTGCTACTAGTATGAACAGTTTAAACTTAGCTCCTTCTCCTTGCGTATTGTCATTCACCCTTAAAGGCAGATAGGACATATCCTCAAGTGCGTCATGCTGCTTGGTTACCTTTTACTACGTGCTATCGTAGGTTGTTTTAATTTACATGGACATGCAGGCAGAACATAATTTGGTTGCTTATTTGTAACTTATTGTTCTGATGTTTATATTTCCGACTTAGCTTGATTTGCCTTGTATTGTAGGTGATTCCTTGCGCAGTATTAGCAATGTTAGTCCATCCATCTACATCACACAACTTCATTAACAGATTCTTCTGGGGTTTCTGTGTATATTTGGAATCTGTCTCTGTGCTCCCCCAACTGCGTGTTATGCAAAATACCAAGGTAACTATCAGAATGCTGATGAGGAGTTTGTTCCCCTTATGTTGTGTTCGGTTGGGGAGGATAGAATGGAATAGAATTGAATGAGTAAAAATGAAAAATAAAAATAGAAAATAGAGGTAAGAGAGAAGCTTTGAGAAAGACTTGAGTACAAAACTTTTATGATGAGTTTGAGAAGAAATTGTGTATATCAAAAATGGAGCATTCCTTCCCAAATTGGGGGTGTGACTTCTAGTATAGGATGTAAGGAATGGAATGGGGGAATGAATGAAAATTATAAACAATGGTCCATAATATAGTTCAAATTTCATTTATTCTCCCCAACCAAACACAACATTAGTAATTGTTATTGGTCTGACTTCTCTTTCTTTCTGGTTTCAGATTGTTGAACCATTTACAGCTCATTATGTGTTCGCTTTGGGTGTTGCAAGGTTCTTGAGCTGTGCCCACTGGGTTCTCCAGGTTTGTGCTTGCTTATAGCTTAATACTGCATTCAGCATGTTCTTTACAATCTTGGGTACAGGGGTTTCAAGATAGATATATGGCGGGTCGAGGTTTCAAGACTACCTTCTACTGATTAATTGGCTAGGTGGAGATTAATCGGATGTATTTAAACATTATTTATATATAAAGCATAAAATTTGTATCAACAATATCTTATATACAAGTAAAATAATCCCCACTAAATCAAATAAAGAAAATTTTATACAACTTAGTACTGATTAATTGGCTAGGTGGAGATTAATCGGATGTATTTAAACATTATTTATATATAAAGCATAAAATTTGTATCAACAATATCTTATATACAAGTAAAATAATCCCCACTAAATCAAATAAAGAAAATTTTATACAAGTTAGTTCTGTGTAATAAGTATCTTTCAAAAATTTGTAATTGAAATTTATACCCCCATCTTGAGTGCCTCTTCAAGATTGACTGCCTAATCATGTCTAATTGGAATTTTCCGAATTCCACCTAACCCAAACAATTTAATTGATGACTATTTTTGCAAAATAAATAATAATAACAACAACTTCAACAACAAAAATAATATTAATAAAAATAATAGAAAGAGGCGTACAACTTCTCTGGAGTATATGGTTTGGAATGCCTACTTAATTTGATGCGGTTTATTTAGCAATGAAAAGTACTATGGAGTAAAATTATTTCTGTGTTGTAGGTGCTGGACACTCGTGGCCATCTACTTGTTGCTCTGGGATATGGACTATGGCCTTCTATGGTTCTGATTTCAGAAATAGTTCAAACCTTTATCCTAGCAGACTTCTGTTACTACTATGTTAAAAGGTGAAATTTCATTAAGCTTCTATGCTGGGATCAATCTACAACTATGGAATTTTATAATAACATGTTCTTGCTTTGCACGTTTTCTGTTCTTTCTTCTTGCAGTGTTTTCGGGGGACAACTTGTCTTGCGCCTTCCATCTGGAGTAGTTTAAAGGAGGATATAACGAAAGTTAACTTAAATATGGTGATTAGTTTTTTGTTTTTGCCCCGAAAAATCCATGTTGATTGAGAATTTTCAATGTTGTGATGACTGCAAATCAGTGGAGTGGATGGTTTGTAAAGATGGGAATATGGAATTTGATGGGCTCTTAAATTATAGTCTGACATTTTCCCGATTTCGAAGTAATACTTGTCCTAATTATGGAATCTTTTCAGCCATTATTATCTTTACACTGAATCTGCTTAACTTTAGATCTCAGAATAATGATTTTTGAACTTATTGTGTTGCTTTGAACAGAGCTGTAATTTGAGCTGAGCTTTTCTGAGCTCGGTTCAATTAACTCAGCTCGACTCAAGCTTTTCTTAAACTTGAAAAATAACGATGACTCATTAAAAGATTGTTAAACTCGGAAACTCGCCAACGACTTGAACATGACTCGTATATCATCCTAGTTGAGCACGTTCCTATCGATTACTTTTAATCTCAGGCTCAAAAGAAATCTGAGCTCAATTGAAGAAAAAATTGAGCTAGGCTCATCTCGGATCAGTGAAGGCACCGATCGGGGATTAATCCCGGATTAATATAGTAAATGAAACATGCCTTTGAAACCGGGGCGTGAGTCACACGTTGAAAATTGATACGAGCTTCTCAAAATAGCAGACCCACAATCCACATACATAGAGGCTTTTTTCAAAATTGACCAAACAAATCCTAAAAAAATGAGATGATATCTGTGACCTATGTTTTTCAATTTTATAGTGACCTGTGAACTACTCTCCTTATACTACTATACATCTCCAACTACATCAACTTTTATGCCAACCTGGCTTCACTCTTCTTCCCCATTGTCACAGCTGTTTGCCACCATTTGAGCTCTCCAAACTCTGGTCCACGAATGATGCTACCAATTCATACACGTATTATTTAACTTTAGTTAGCAGTACAATTATTACTTCTAATATCATATGTTTAAATTTTAACCAACAACTTTTAATTGTTTTATTGAAAAGATTTTGCTTATATTCTTTCAGATAAAATATATACCAATTATATGTCCACTACATGTATTAATTAGTAACATATTTGGCTCTATCATGCCATCAAGATAAAGTTATTACTCCCTCTGTCCCTCTCATTTGTTTACGGTTACTATTTTGGGATGTCCCTCTCATTTCTTTACGTTACTATAAATAGTAAGTTTTTTCCATCATTACACCCACTATCTTCCTCTACTATCTCATATTTAACAATAAAAACTACTATTACACCCACTACTTTCCTCCACTATCTCAAATCTATTATTAAATATTGGTAGGTCCCACCACTTTACCCACTTTTCATCTAACTTTACTCATTTTTCATACATTGTCTTGGTCTCCGTGTCCCCCTCCAATGTAAACAATTGAGGGGGACGGAGGGAGTACTTTTTATTTAATTAATTGTTAGGATAATCATTAGTAAAAAAATTAATACTTTTTGCTAAAAATGACACCTCTAATCCTAATTCCAATAATTTTTTAGGATGAGATATAAAAATTTGGATATAATTTTTTTGCGTTATAAATTTACAAAAATAACATCATCACTGATCCAATCCCTGCACTTTACACACACACATATATAATTCGTAATGTCCTCTTACTCTTTTGAGTTCATCCAATAAAATTTTCCAACTTCATTTGATTTGATTCGAATAGTTAAATATAACATTTCTTATGTATAATTATGTTTCATTTCCGACAATAATATATTAAAATTTCAAATATAAATATTAATATAAAAATATCAATAGATATCGAATCATAATATTTTAAGATGTTAAAATTATTGACAAAATAAATCTAATATTAATCCATATTTTGCACAAGAAATAAAATCTTGCTTCCTCTATCTTCTTGAATTGTTTACATATGAAAGATAGAAGACTTGACACGCAAATTTCAATAAAATATAATTTGATAAATTATTTTAATTTATACTTTTTCAAAATAAAACTTCCATATTTAACTCTCTATTCAAAAATAAAATTTAAACATAAATTACAAACGATAAAACTATAACACATAAAAGAAATTGTAAATTTGTATCTTAATTTTTTGGTTCATTCTTTGTATTTATATGATATCCATATTTTTACCTTACGAATATACGTGGTCATTGATAATATAAAATTTGATATTCAGAAACAATAAATTGGATGACCGATTATTATATATATACGTGGTTATTGATAATATAAAGTTTGATATTCAGAAACAATAAATTGGATGCCCGATTAATATAATATTAAGACAACGCCGGATAAAGAGCCAATGAAATATAGCTAGGTTTAGGTGAGTAGGCCATATTGCCAGAGTAAGCTTAATCCACATATACTTCTTGTCTCTCGACTTTGATCCCCATGCATGCCAACCTTACGCGTCCTTTCAATTTTTTAATACAAATTTCACATTTATTTTAATGTAAACACTTATTGTAACATATCTCTACACTGTCTATAAATACAACTACATCTTTCTGCTCACTGCAAACAAATACATCCATCTTCTATATTGATCTTATCAACTTGGTTTCCCTGCAAAACACATAGCAATGGCCGTTCTCAAAGTTGTGATTGCTGCACTCTTTGTCTCTCTGTTTGTTCTCCATCTTGTTCACGCAACAGATATGGTAATATGTACTTCCATGTCACCCCCTCCCCGTACTTAAATATGTAGGGAGATCGTAAAAATCGGAAATCGGACTTACTCGATTTATTTTCGGTTTCTCGATTTATTTTCGGTTTGTTCTTGATTTTACTTTCAAGCTTAATTCACTAACTATACGTATGCAGGGGAGCAACTCGGAGTCATCAGTGACAAGTTATCCGAAGGGAAAAATGGGTAATTTTTTGTTTTTAGTTTGTGGTTATTGTAAATATAAGTTTTTTATTAATTGTAAAAAAAATAAAAAAAATCTTTGTACAGATTGTGGAGGAGCATGCGCAGCAAGGTGCATATTATCATCTAGGCCGAGATTGTGTAAGAGGGCTTGTGGAACATGTTGCGCACGCTGTAACTGCGTCCCGGCAGGAACGTCCGGCAACTTGGACACTTGTGCTTGTTATGCCAATATGACCACTCACAATTAGGGCTGGCAATATCAGACACGACCCGAACTCGACCCGAACCCGACCCAAACCCGTAACCCGATTTACTGAGACAAAATCCGAAAGTGACCCGAAAATCACCCGTTTTGACACGAAATGGACCCGACATGACCCGAAATTCTAATTTCGTTTCTAATAACTTCAATTTTCAGTTTTATTCAATTTAAAGTGATTTTAGCTTGACCCGAAATCGACTCGAAATTGACCCGATTGCAGACACGAACACGACCCGTTACCCGAAACTGCCACCCCTACTCACAATAACAAGCGCAAGTGCCCCTAAACTCAACTTATATAATTAATCCCAAGTAATTAGCTTAATCTCCGATGATTAATCGTCAATAAATGGGCTTTATAGTTCATACATGTTTTCTTTCTTCCGGTGCTCTTGTTCAGTATGTATGTATATTCTATTAAAGTTTTCATTTGATAATTATGTGCTAGCTAGCTACTAGCTAGCTCATTTTGTATTGTTTGTAATCTATTAATATTATTAATGATATAAATGATGAGCTTGTCAAAGTTAAATTATATAGCACTGAAAATGTTTTATCTTATTATTGTTCTTCAGATATTCTGTATTGTGAGTTTAAATGTGTGTATATACACCTGGGCAAGACTGATAGATCCAACATTCGTGATCAAACGTGTTCGAATTAAAATATTTGTGGGAAGGAACAATGGGTTCATGTTTTACGAGAAAATACATCGACCGTCCAGGAGAAATACGAAACCAGCCGATCTAAAAGATATTAGAAAGAACATAATTATACCAGATATCAGCAATATTACCCGGATAAAAGTATCCACCAACATGGATACATGTCCAAGTGTCGGACTCAGCGATATTCTAAATTTGACCGAAGATAGGTGACAGAGTATCCATACCTATGTCTGAATGTCCGAAACAGGTACTCAAGACAACATAAAAAGTCGGCTATCAGTCTTCAGGTTTTTATATGAAATGAAAAGTCACATATAATGCAGTTATCTAAGACTAAGGGCACAATAACGTATAGGGTACTGGTTCCTGGCATATATGCCAGGGACCTCTTATCCAACCACCATGGGCAAGGGATGAATATCCGGCGGCCAAAATTATAACCTACATCCAAGGCTTAAAAAGTAGTACTGGACGAGGCAATTCCAGCGCTTTTTAACCGCCCCGTCCAGCGGTTAAAAAGCGCCGGATGTATAAAACTTTTGTTATATTCCTCGCCGCTAGATATTTCATCCAACGGCCAGAAAATAGTGTGTTGGTTAAGAGACCTTTGACGTAATATGCCAGGGACCTGGACCCCTAATGTATATGTAACCAGCAACTTGTTTCGGTTTTTGAAACATAACAGAAATTCTTGTGCACATGCTAGCAGTGAGATGAACATGCTCAATGATATTTATGTGTCTGACCAGAAATATAGATACCCCTCTTTAATATAGTGATAATCAATAGGCTATGTTACATAAATCGTTTGTTTTATAAGTATGACCATGTAGATGTAAATCAAAAGTGTTGATGTGCCTCGGCTACAGGACAATATGATAAGATTATTAGAGTTCTGAGATGCACTTCCCGCTGATGTAATCAATGACTTGGGCAACTGCCTGCTCAAGTGCAGCAGCAACTGCAGCTAAATTTTCCAGGAACTCCTCACTAGTAGGCTTCTCACCATCAACGATATCTGTCACAGCTTTTACAAATACTGCAGGGACTTTTAGAAGATCCGCCACGTAAGCAACAGCTGCCCCCTGACAACATAAGATTTTGCAATCAATTGATCAGTAAAATAGTTCAGAAGGCAATGTCAGATGAGCAGCCAACAATATGTTGGAAGTCATTCTCATTTATAAATCAGCAGCAAAAAATGGTAACAGATGAAATTTATGGAAGCTCGAATTTTTTTTTTGGGAGGGGGGGGGGGGGGGGGGGGGGTTGTAAAACATTCTTTCTTAAACAAGAAAGAATCGAGGGCCAGTTTGTAATTTTTAGAAAAATAAAGCCAGCTCTAAATTATAGGATATACAAGCTTGCCACTTCAAACAGGATGAGAACACATAAGAGATAAAGGACGCAACTAAATCCATCTTGTTTATCCTTAAATTATCCCTCTATTCACAAGCCATATTATTACAGCAAAATGTTATTGATGTCAAGGGCCAGTTTGAATTTTTATAAATAAATAAAGCCAGCTCTAAATTATAGGATATGCAAGCTTACCACTTCAAACAGGATTAGAACACATAAGAGATAAAGGACGCAAGTAAATCCATCTTGTCTATCCTTAACAAGGCATTGAAGGCAAAATAAATTGGTCTAGACACATATGCTGTTTGCATCAGAAACAATTTCCCATGGCAGACTCTAGAAAACAAACATGTGAGGGAAAATATTTTTCTTGATAGTTTCCGACAGTGCACTGTTCTGCGAACCTTTCTGTAACATCACAGACTACTTCAGGGCTGCTTGCTTTAATAGAAGCTTTGACATTATCTCAATACCTATTACCTCATATAAAAAAAAAGAGGCCTACTATCCTCATGGACAACCTGCACACAAACACTGAATACTAATAGCTTATACACATAAATTCAATAAATTTCAAGAATTCCCAAGACTTCTAAACATTTCTCCGAAACCTGGGTTCTTCACAGAAACAGTCCCTTCACTCTCCCTAGGAGTACTGACAAGGTCTTCCATCTCACCTTCCTCAGACCTTAGTTCGGAGCTGGAATACTCGCTAAGTTTAGTGTGGTTTGCTAAACTTGTTACAAAAACAGATCACTAATGCAATCCAAGTCCCCAATTTTAATAAAAATGGTTTGGTCTATATTAGAGTATCTAGCAAGTTGTACTGTTTTATTTTCCTTCTCCTGTAACAAAATAGGTGTTATTCTATAATAATCCAGACGTCACAACTATGTAATACGAGGAAGTGTATTGAGAACTTTGAATTTTCAATTTTTTTAAATACAATGCAATCACTGAACCACTACCAGAAGCAATATACCATGACCCAGTAATGCAGAAGAACCACTCTGTTAAAGCTTTTGCTGTGTGTTAATATGATAAACAAATGACTGCCAATGCTGGATTAGACTATTACTATAATTAATTAGAAGATTCCAAAGAATGGTTCATAATGCTTAATATAATCATGATTAGCAATTAAAAGTTTACCTCCATGTCTTTAACTGTTGCATCGTTGGCAATGATAGATGATTCATCCTGCGTGCACATATCTAAGGAGTCACCGGTAGACAGTTTTCCAACCTGAAACATGCTCCATCACTCAGCTAAAGCATAACTTATTTTCATTCAACATAATACATTGTAAATTTCAATCAGCTTCAGAAATCCATAAACTTAAAAATGCCTTATTTTCCATTAACAAATCCTATAGTAAAAGGTAACAAATGGGATCAATATATTAGACGGCTGCAAAATTGGGATGTAGTTATTCACTTTCAGTTAAAATTTAGATCAGGTAAACCAGTACGTAATTTAAGGAAAAATAAGTGGTTATTTGGTTAACATTCAGATATGTAGGAAGTTGAAATTCCCAGAGAGTAGCATTTGATGAAGTTGTTTGGTTGACATTAATTAGGGAAATGTAAATTCCCTGGAACTTTGAATACCCATCAATCATGGGAAGTTACTCACCTAGGTCCCCCTTCGTAACTTGCACTTCCTGTAGGAAGTTAAAACCTATGTACCAACCAAACATAAATTTTAACTTCCCATTTATTACAATTTCCATAGTAATTAATTACATACAAAATTACTTCCCATCGTTAACCAAACAAGCACTAAGGCAATATCACACAAACATATACCTAAGTATCTCCGGATGCACATGGCCACGTGCAGTCATGCATGCTTACATTAATGACTAACATTACGTCATTAAAACTTTTTTTTAAACTGTTCCCCGAGAGACAATTAACAATTTAAAAAAGGTCCACTAGTAAAAGGAATAAAGTCATTTACACTTTAAGAAATTTATAGTTGCCGTAGAAGTGTATAGAACAGAACTTTACCTTCAGATTGAGGTCCTTTAATATATTTGGTGTTGAGCATGTCTGTCGGAGACCAACTCCGTAGAGATCAAACACCTAGAAGGAAAGAGTCTTAGGTAAAGTTTCACTTTGATAATACAGAACAAAGTTTGCATGAAAGAGAACAATAACTACAAAAATCATAAACCACCTGGATTAAATTTTAACTAAGAAAGAGTTACTTGATATTTTTTTAGCCAAAGAACAAAACTATTTGGGGACTTGATGACCAAGTACCAACACAATTCAAACAGATCACTCGACCATCAAAGAAATTAAAAATTTAAGAGTAGGTAAATGGATTTTCTTTGCACTGCAATGCAATCGCAGATACTGGAATTCATGAACTGCCGCTGTTTGATTGATTGCTCACTGGTATCTTTACTACGCTCATGTTTAATTGAATATCAAAAATAAATAAATTAATCCCCGGCAGATTGTAATGGCTGATCCTCTGGAAATATTATGCGGCACATGGCCACATCTTGATTATGCTTAACCAATATAAGAAAGAAGAATATGTAAGCTGCAAAATACTAGGATACAACCCTATTTTAAATCTTTAATTAAGGAAGATCTCGCAGAAGAGACCAAAGCTATATTTTTATGCAAAATGTGTACACAAGTAGGTACATATATTAATTATATTTATTACAAAGTAGTTGTCCAAGAAACCAAAAAATAGGAGGACAAACTATGGTATTTAGATTTCCTGCTTTTACTTACCAAAGACCACTATATTAACATCACCAAACTTTTGGTGTTATAATCGAGCACCAGCTGTGGCACAGATAAATGCATCAATGATTGAAATATAACTCTCAGGAAACTAAAAAGTACATCAATGAAAACTGCTGGAAACTTACAGGGATAGGTATCCTCCTATCATGAAAGGCAACCTCGGACACAAGAAACACATCACCAATGCACGCACCCTTTGCCTGTTAAATTAAATATTTAAGTAAGATCATTTTTCCAAAGAACCATGTGAACTGTGCACACGAGTTGAAGAGAGGGATTACTATAGACAGTCGATGGAGTACAGATCTCGCTCAACAAAACGATGAATTAGGTATTAAGAATGAAAAAGAGAGACTATATTTTTAATAATGTTTGGTGGGGAAATCTTCTGAGCACAAGTAGAACTACCTACAAAGTCATAAACATTTATATATAGAAAACCTATAAGGAAAAAAATCACATGCCAACTATATAGTAGAGATTTATTTCTTGTCAAAGTGGAATTTTAGAAGCAATACAGAAGAGGCCTGATATTTAACTAACCTTCTGGACCATAACATGAGAAAAGGCCCTCAGTGTCTTGTTTTATACACAGAATGCCCCAGTTGGCACAATTTAAAAAAATGGCCCTCCCCTGTCACTCCAGAACTGGGCTTAAAGCAGCGTTTTATAAAAACTTCCTTAACGCCACACGCAACCCCGTTTTACACTTTTTATTTTTAAATAAACCCATAACGCCAGACTAAACAGCGTTTCCACAAAAACATATTATTGTTTTAATTATACATGCGTATTAGTAATTTACATCTCTGGAAGTAACAAAAAACACTCCACCAAAACAAAGCAAGATAAGAGCCTAAACTCTAATTAATGTGAGGCTTCAGGGCCGGGAGGCCCGGAAGCCGAGAAACCGGAACAAGAAATATTTTGTGTTTTTTAACATTTAGGGTTTAGTGTTCCCCTTTGGGTTTTAAAATGTCGCGTGTACGCTTTACAGTAACCGACGACCGTTAGGGTTTAGGGGTGAGGGTTTAGGGCCTTTAGGCCCTAAACCCTAATTAATGCGAGGCTTCAGGGCCGGGAGGCCCGGAAGCCGAGCAACCGGAACAAGAAATAGTTTGCGTTTTTTAACATTTAGGGTTTAGTGTTCCCCTTTGGGTTTTAGAATGATGCGCGCACGCTTTACAGTAACCGACGACCGTTAGGGTTTAGGGCCTTTAGGCCCTAAACACGCGACCCTATTCCTAATTAATGCGAGGCTTCAGGGCCGGTTGGCCCGGAAGCCGAGAAACCGGAACAAAAAATGGTTTGCATTTTTTAACATTTAGGGTTCACTTTTGGGTTTTAGAATGATTAATTTATAATTTAAATTAAATTGACTGACGGTTAGGGTTTAGGATTGAGGGTTTAGGGCCTTTAGGCCCTAATCCCTCGAGCCTAAACCCTAATTAATTCGAGGCTTTAGGGCCTTCCCTAAAGCCGAGGAACCGGTTTAATAAAATAAATTAATAATCGTTAACATTTAGGGTTCACTTTTGGGTTTTAGAATTATTAATTTATACTTTAAATTAAATTGACGGACGGTTAGGGTTTGGGATTGAGGGTTTAGGGCCTTTAGGCTCTAATCCTTCGAGCCTAAACCCTAATTAATTCGAGGCTTTAGGCTGTGAGGCCCTAAAGCCGAGGAACCAAATTAAACAATTAATCTTAAAAACATAGATTAATAATTTTTAAAATTTTAGGGTTTATATTTGGGTTTTAGAATAATTTATTTATAATTGAAATTAAATTAATTTTAAAAATAAAAAAAAATCAAAACGCAACCTTAAGTTGGGTTTAGGCTGTAAAACGCAACTTAATGTCACGTTTAACCTTTAAACGTTACTTAAAGAAACGTTTCAGTTTATTAAAAAAAATAATGCACATGCCATGAACGTGACATTAACATACGTTTTGACTCCAAAACGGTAGTTCTATTGACGTTTCCGCTTTTCATTCCTGAACATAAGCTAAACGTGAAGCGCAATCACGTTTTTGACCAAAACACCTTTTTAAGTGGCGTTTTGAAGTGACATTGTGGGCCATTTATTTCAATTGTGACTTTCAGGTCCATTGTGTTAAGCATAGTGACTTTGAGGGCCGTCACCCACACAACATCGAGATATAGATTGAAAGAAGAGTCATCAAATGATGTATGTAGGAAATAAGAAAGGCAAAAGAAATAAAGGAAAACAAACCAGAAAGGTTGGAGGACAAGCAAAATAGCCTTACCTTAAAGCCACCCGCGGTACCAGCATTGATAATAAGGTCAGGTTGTAAAGCTTGAATAGATGCATAAGTCACTAGTGCGGAAGAAACAGTACCCACACTGTCAACCCCTGGAAAACAAGACACAGAATTTAAAGACAGGGATCTAGAAGTTTACATAAAATAATTTGAAGAATGAAATCAATTCAGAAAGAAAAAACTAAAGCTCAATTGGGGATTTAATATGAGTAAGATGAAAAGAAAGTAGAGGGAAATGCTATATCACAAACTGACAGGTAGCCCTAGACAAGCACATATAAATGTAAAAAATTTAGAAAACCAATCAGTAAGGTCTTGGAAAAGCTTGCTATGCAAAAAAAAAAATCAAAAAAAATTGCATATGTATAAAAAATGCTCGGAGATCGGGACACCAAAATATAATGGCTCTGGACCTATTAACACACTATAACTTCTGTTAATGAAAACAATCTATTAAAATGACAATAGAGGAAATAGCAGCAGGATAATAGACAGTACGGTAAAATACAGGGCCAAGTCATATGGAATAGTTCGGAGCTTTAAACAAACAGGATAATCATATTATGTCCCCTTGCAGAATAAGACATTACATGCAAGAAAGAAGAACATACCGAGAACTTCATCCTTCCCCGGCCAGATGATATTAATATTCAAATCTTTGTAAGTTCCATGATAACGGACCCAAGGAACGCCTTTTGGGAACCTGCAGAGTATATCATTCAAATTAATCACAATGAACTAAAAAACTGGTGCCAATACTTTGCACAAAACGTGATGACAAATCAAATTAGTCACACATACAAAAAAATCTCTTAACATCAGTCTTTACTTCAAACAGATCACAGATCACGGCGAAAACATTTTAAAAGAACTTTCACCGAGTAAAAGTAGGCACACACAAGTTGACTGACTGTACTAACTGTTGGAGGCCCGTCTTACCGAGCCCATTACATAGGGCCCGACAGAGCACAGGCCCCTTCGGGACAGGTTGTACAGCCCCATCCCAAAGAGCCATTGTATGTTCTGTTTGAGGAAGCCCCAAAAACTGGGTCAAGACAGACAATAGAGGACACAACTGCCACTCTCCTGATTTTACTCCACATTCACCTTCACCCACTTCCCACTTTCCTGACCATGAGGCACCGACCGAATGAAGTGGGGAGGAATGACTAAATAAGTTGGTTCAGGTTTGATTATAATATATACACAATTTCATATTCACAAGCTCTTGTACGTCCATAGCTAGTACCTATTCCAGGTTAACTTATTCTCACACTGGAGGTGAATCGGGGATCATCCGTCGCAGACCGAAGACGGTTCACGCAGAAATCTCTAGTTCCAGCACCAACAAACAACTAAAGGCACTAAACCGGATGGGAAGATCCCCTTTTCAATCTAACATTTCAAGTTTTCTTTGCCTGAACTAAAATGAGGTAGTGATTACACGAAAACTCCAACTATGGTCTACAAACACTTTACATAAAAATATATATTGATTGTTTTCTTACATCAGCATAATGCATCAATAACCCAACAAATTGCATATTCCAAAAATAGTAAAAAGCAAGCAAGTGGGCTAACAAATAGATATAGCACACAAAGATTAAAAAAAAATAGGGCTTACACAGAATCAACAGCTTGAGAAAGCTGAAACTTGTTTACTAGCGGCATAGCTTCAGTTTGCATAGCTGCCCAAATCAAATCAGAACAAAACAAAATCAATTACAACATTGAACAAAAACAAACATAAATGTAACAATAGTTGAGAGAGATGGAGTTACCGATGATGATGAGGATGGTAGAAACAGGACGAGACTCCTCGGAAGCTTTCAAGTTGGTGTCATCATGGGGAGGAGCCATACCGCCGGATTATTATCTCCGGTTAACCGGAGGGTAGATGAGATTAATAATTAAGGACAAGTGTCTGTATCTCGTACTACTTTTCCAGTCGTGACTGGTAGTATATTAATTTTCAAGACCATGTAATCCTATTCTTAAACAGTATTTTCTGTACTTGTGTTTTTAGTTATAGTAATCTAAGATTGGCCCTAATTTAAAATTATATTAAATTTGTTCCCGAACCGATAATATATAAATATATTGATAGTTGTGATATAAAATTTCTATACGAAATTTATTAGTGAAGGATGAAATTATTTATCAATTCTCTAATTAAATTTGAAATAAAAATAAATATTTTCAACTTTTTATAATTTATTAATTTATAATTTTTTAAAAATCCACACATCAAGAGAAATCAATCCGGAGAGAAACTAAGAGTCGGTCGTCATCCATAATTTTCATTCATCTGTCATCGTCTCATCCTTCCATCAACTCACATCCGCCCCCAATCATCCCCTCATCCCATTTCCTCCATTTCTGAATTTTTAATTTCTATTTATTAGGTTTTTAATAAAATCGAGATCTAATTTTTTCGGGGAGTGATCTTGTTGTGGTGCCCATTCTTTTGGGTTGTTGATTGTCCCCAATATTTTGGTGTATGTTTTAGTGTGTTTTTTATTTGTCGTCATGTTGTGTTAAGAATAATTTCTGCAGTGTATCGGGAGATCTGGGTAACCCGCTTCAAATTTGGAATTGTGTGATTATCGCGAGAGCTTACCTCACACAATAAAGGATTGTTCAATATATGGGATAATATATGGGATATCTGTATCCCAACCTCAGTTAGTGTAACTGATGTGCATGAACACTTGGCTATCATCGGTTTTTTATGTACGCAAGTCAATTGTGTGATTCTATTATTTCAGGATGTTGGTGACGACCGGATTGTTCGAAAAACAATTGTAATCATTTTTATTATGTAGAATACTTATATTCTATCGATTAAGCAATCTAAAAACAAAACGACTATTTGCTTAGCTCGCATTTTGTTTTACAATAAGGTTATAGTGGTCAGTTTGGGGGTTTGTCCTGACTGTTTTCTAGTATTTTATATTAATAAAATCTTATTGTTCGTAAAGAAAAATCCAAACATTTAATATAATAATATATTTTCGGCCTAAGAAGCTGAATTTTTTAAATACAGCCAAGACTTGGTATAATAGATATATTTTGAAGTTGGACTTCTTAAACATAGCGGAATGAACGCTGACCGTATATATACAAATCTTCATATTTTATTTTGATAGAATAACAAAGATGGGGTAACACTGCAATAAAAGATGATTGATAAACGATTAGTAGTTCTTTGTGAACTTAGTTTTTCTTATTTATGAGCATGAAAACATAGCTGACCTTGATTCTAATGATCTGCGGTCTGAATGCAATGGAATATGACTTGTGATTACCTGCTCAACGGGACGCTATAGAGTTCATACGATGTTTTAGCACAACATCAGCGTGTTCTTAAACTAGAAAACTATAATTCTCGGGCCACTAACGTTTTTAATCAAATAAATAAAAATATGTCATAAATATAAATGTAAGAATATTTCTCCAACAAATTAGCCAACCCGTAATATTGATTATATTTGTCGAAATTTAAGATATTTGTATTTTATTATATGAAAATAATATTTTATATTTATAATTACTTAATTTAATAACATTTTATTTTTAAATAACTAAACATTATTATCACTCTTATTAAAATATTTCCAACCTACAAAACTTTTAGTTAAAATAATTAAGAAGATATACTATTAATAATAACTACAAACATTGTGCATAAAAAGATTTTAACCCAATGATATATTTCTCTTTTGTGTAATTTTAGCAATCTTCTTTATAAGGGGATGTATCATCAAGCGAATCACTCAAGTGAGTTTCATATATCAGATTGGCCACTAATATCAAAACGACATTAAAAAAATTGTTAAAATCAATTAATTAATGATATACGTTGTTAATTCCCTTTGATATTTAATTGAGAAAAAAAAGTTGATACGTTAAAACATGTATTACTTTGCTAATTGTTTCAACTTTTAAGTTATATATATAAGTGGAAGTCTAAATTTTGGTTATCAAATTAGTGCATGATTATAGACAACACGACAAAAATAATTATTATGTGTACGAGTAATTGATTTTAATTCTCAGGCCCCAAGTATCAGTGCTGTAGTGCATTATTAATAAAGGTTAGCATGATCTATTCGACATAAAAATAAGTTTAAATGGCTAAATTGTAAGGAATACAAGTACTTGGTTTTTATGTGAACAAACTCCTGTTTTTATGTTGAAGTAAGTTGTGATTAGTATGATTAACATATAAGAATACAACTTGTTTCAAATCTTAACAACGTTTAGGACACACTTTGTTAAACACCAACCGAAAGCCGTGAAGGAAAGAGTTCACCAATAGTTTAAAACAAAGAGTTTACCAACTTATCGCTTATAATAATTATGAGAATATCTATACTTGAAACAAATATAGTCTAAACATTAGACAGAGTCATTTGTTAAATCTCCTGACCATTAATATGTATGTATGAATAATAATCTTTGTGCTATACACTTATTAGTCTGGATGTTAGATGTGTTAATTGAAGTCCAATTTCAACAAATATTAAATAATTATATATATCAACTTTAATTAAATATTCACTCATTTTTTATATGTCATCTTGACTTCTACATACATTTAAAAAATTTAAACATGTAATTAATATTATTGTTTTATATATAATTATATTATGATTAATTTGATATTTAATAATTTTAAAATGAAATTAATATTATTTTAATAACAATTGATGGAAATTGAAATTATTTTAGGAATCTATGAAGTTTTAGTTGTCCATATTAATGGAGGAAATAGACCGATGACAATGATAATTGGTAATCCTTCAATAAAATATCTGTACATGCCTGCCCATACACTTCTTTAAGCCAGTAATCCACTAGATTTTGTCATCTCGTCGAGGAGATATAAAAGGAGTCGTTCAGCACAAAATACTGACACAAGTAATCCTAAAAGGGAAAAACTTGCATATACAATATAGATTTTCTGCAATAGCAAAACACACAAAAAGACAGAGTGATTTTCTTTAAAAGCCTGCATTTCATATCACTTGCACACAAAAGTGCCATGCTTACTTTACTTGGCAAAAAATAATACAAAATTTAGATTTCATTTTTTTTTTTTTTTGTGATCTAGTTGGTTTGATTAATGCAAAAGTGGATGGACAATGAATACAAAAAAAAGTCGGAAATGTAGGGAAGATAATGGAGTTGAAAAAACAAGTAGCTAGGAGGAGATATGGGACAACTGCCTCGGCATGACTTGAATATCTAACTGCCATCATCCATACTTAAGACGACTTTGCTCCTCCCTCCCCAAATTTAAAGCACTCCATCCATAACTGGCCCCTTTTATTGCATCCTCTTTTTTTTCCTATTTTATTTTCAAATTTCAAAAAATACAATAAAAAAAGACACAAGTCCAACCAATAATTTATGCAATTTATTATGTATAAATAATTGAGAAATGGGTGACTCCGAGAGATCAACTTAATGCAGGAGGGACCATGCACAGATCTCATGCCAAAAGTTTACAACTGCTTACTTAAATGTAGATATTATTTTTTGTTTAATCAAAATTTCGATATGAAAAGTTGAAAACATAACGTGAGGTTGACTATAAATAGATGAGAAACTTGGGTCAGTAAACAAGCAGCCAAGGCTTTGTTTTTCAGGCTTTGAGATGGGTTCAGTTGGTGTGCAGGCTTTTGTGGATGAAGAAAATCTCTCCAATGGAACAAGGATCCAACCTGTTTCATCTACTCCAAAGCAAGTTTTTTAAGTCATTATTATTTGCACTTTTTTTGTGATAAGTGCTGTGTACTTATGATTAGTGTTGTGTGTTGCAGGTCAGAGCATTGGAAAGAGAATGGAGAGAAGAGGCAAACATCATTTACTTTGGGAGAGAGGCTGGGATTGGATGAGCTTTTTACCTTAAATGTATGCATCCATGCAACAACTTTAACTTGATTCATTACACATGTTTAGGATAGGCAATGTGTGTTGTTTGGGTTTTTGTGGATGTCGGAAATTAAAATACTCACGCACTCATGACTCATTTCTCCGCTAATAGAGATGTGTATAAGCAGGTATGTGTCATGTATCAAAAGATGTGACTCAATTTAAAAGGAGATAACTGTGAACTGAGACCACCTGATGTATTTTTTTCCTTTTGTTTTCAAAAGCTGTGGAGAGAATTCAGAGGGCATCTGTCATTTATCAATAGATGTGACTTAATTATGTGATCACTGATAAAAAAGTTATTTTGAACTGAAATCACCTAATTTTTCTTTTAATTCAACAGCTCTGGCGAGCATCCGTCGGGGAGCTTCTTGGATCAGCGGTTCTTGTCTTTGCAATAGACACCATAGTCATTTCATCCATCCACACGGAAACAAAAACACCAAACTTGTTACTGTCATTTCTCATCGGAATTACGGTCACAATTTTACTTCTAGCTGTCCACCCTGTCTCCGGAGGCCACATAAATCCTGTAATATCCTTTTCTGCAACTCTCGTTGGCCTGATCTCAATGTCGCGTGCTGTTGTCTACATTTTAGCACAATGTGCTGGTGGTGTACTAGGTGCACTAGCCCTCAAAGCTGTGGTCAGCAGCCAAATTCAGAATGCTTTCTCACTTGGTGGCTGCACACTCACTGTAATTGCACCAGGCCCTAATGGCCCTCTTACAGTAGGCCTCGAAACAGAACAGGCCTTCTGGCTTGAGTTTATTTGTACCTTCATTTTCCTGTTTGCCTCAATCTGGATGGCTTATGATCACCGTCAAAGAAATGAACTAGGCCTTGTTTTGGTTTTCACCATCATTGGACTTGTGCTAGGTCTTCTGGTTTTCATTTCCACAACTGTAACCGGGCAAAAGGGCTATGCAGGTGCCGGGATCAATCCAGCTAGGTGCATAGGTCCGGCCCTTGTCAGAGGAGGCCATCTCTGGGATGGTCATTGGGTCTTTTGGGCCGGACCTGCAGCTGCATGTGTAGCTTTCTATATCTACATTAAGATCATTCCAAGCCAACATTTTCATATTGTAGGGTATGAGAAACATGACTTCTTCAATGTTTTGAGGGCTCTGGGAGGTTCAAATGGTGGGCACTGAAGTAATTGCTTGGCCTGTGAAAAGGCTTACTGTTAAGGCTTAGAATTATGTTTACTTTGTCAATATGTTGTTTACTTGTACTTTAAACTGTATTTACTCCTAAAATCCTTGGTTTTAACTCCAAATAGGAAATCAAAAACAAGGAAACACAGTAGTTAAGTAATACAATCTCCTCTGTGTACTTATTGTTTTATAGTATTCTGTTTTCTATGTGTTGCAGACTTGCAGAGCTTTGTAATTCTGGACTCTAGTCCGTCTCTTTGTCCATAATCTTTGATTACCATCGTTTAACTTGGTATATTACAAGCTGACCAAATTTTTATATCAAAACAAGAAAAATAAAAACAATCATCATTGATATAATAAGATCAATATAAGATAAATGTCGACGTTCTAATCATTTTCACATCTCTCAAACGTATATTTATCAAAAACAAAATGGCACGAGGGCCTGTTGGGGAACAGGATTATGTGAACTGATATAGAAGAAACCACCTAATTTAATCATCTACTTTGCTTTTTCTCTTTCTGCTGCTGCAGCTGCAGGTGCAGCCTGGCTTGCTGCAGCCTGAGTTGCCGCGGCCTGAGTTGAAAGAAACCGCATAATCTCAAAAAATTTGATCTGGCCATAATAAATGACAGTCTGCATGTTTTGGACAGCAAAATCTTTACCCCGTACCCATACTTCCATCAATTTTCTGTCGATTTCCTTCTCGTGTTTCATTAAAACTGGTCGAAGTATATTTTCGTATATATATTCCGCCCCCTGAAAAATCATGAATGGATGTGAGACCATTTGGCTTATTACACAAACATACATTTTTCAGCTTAAAATTAAATATGACTTAAAGTCCGGACTTTAAGCCGAGAAAAACAGACCATATACACGGACATATGTATACGGGGGACAACTTACTCGTGTTTTGGGATGCCATAGGTATATAATAAACACTAGCTTAGCTTCATCATACAAGGGTAACCTGCAGGACAGAAAAATAAACAAGCGTTATTAAATTTTTTAAAAATAAAACGACATTCTATATTATGAGACTTCAAATGCAAACTTGCAATACGAAATCCTTTACCATGATACAAACACATCCACGAATCTCTCACAAACTGTTAGCAGTGCAACCAAAATCCTACAAAATTTCAGCAAACACATTGCAGTATAAGTAAAAAAAAAAAAATCATATTTACGATAACCGGAAACCAGGATTTCGAGAGAGTCGGGACTAAAATATACCAGTAGCGGCACCAAAAGATAAGTTGCTCCTTATTTGGGGGATTTTTCTCCACTGCCTTGAAGCATTCGTATGCTGGGTAAAGATACCCAAAAGCCGACCTTTAACAAACACGAAAGATAATTAATTAAGCATTCTTCAAATTTAATAAAACCTAAATTTAATTAACGAAATAAATTAAAATATGATGAGTTGGAGTTGAGGACGTACAAAAGGACTCCTGAAAGTAATGTTCCCAACATTTTTCTGATGAATCACAAACAAATATCGAATCAAATCATAATAATCTGAAAATCAAACGTTAAGGAAAATACATTAATTAAAAAAGAAAAATGAATGAATAAAATCCACCTGCAGGCAGTGGAGAAAAACGATAGAATGGAGGGAGTTTAATGGGCAAGAGATGTGGATTTGGTTTAATGCACAAATGAAAATTCATGCATGTATAAATAATGGAGGGAGAGTTGTGTTGATGGACGACCAGTTATTTCGTAGTTATATTATTTTGGCGGGCATAATTGGATTTTTATTCGGAATATTAATTATGATTAACCACAATCACTTGTGTTTCGTGTCCTCGTATATATAGGATTCCCTGCTATTTGTGGAGATTTTATGTAATCCTGGTTGGTCTTTTTTTTTTTTGGCACTGATTACACAGGCACACCCGTGCGGGGTATAAGAGCTCAACCACCGCACCAACATTCTGGTTGGTCTTATCGGTGGCTCAAATATACTTGAGTTTGTTGTCATGTGTGTATTCGAATTTTATCATGTTCTTGATATTTATGACATAAATATTGGCACAGACTGTGAGGATTTAGCTGTAATACTTTTGAAATTTTGTGAAATTTCACGGCTTCTCTGAAAGAGTTGATAATGGGCGTTGAAGGCAACAGAATGAGACATATTTTCGCATTGGTTCTTAGTTGTATTTGAAATGTACTAGAGCCAAGATAAAGAAGGTAGCTTATGAAGAGCGACAATGGTTAGCATGGCGTACTGCAGAAGTCTTTCTAATTCTATTAGCCTTAGTACTACTTGAACTATATATTGTTGTCGAGAAGCATCTCACCTGGAAACTGAAAACCTACTGGCCGAGTGACTACTGTTGTTAGTGGTGGCCGTAACAGTGATCAAGTAAAAATTTGTCTTGACGCCTAAAAATGTGAAAATTCATGTAAACTGATTTCAACTGCGTAATTCAGTGTTCCTGAGATGCTGTCCGACGCTGTTCGGTTTGATTGATATGGACCATATTGTCTCAGTGTTCTATATCTTCCATTGGAAAGTACGAAAACGTACTAATTATGGCTCGTTGAGGAGATTTTTGAACTTTATTGCAGTAGTTGCAATTGCAGGGGGGCTCCCTTTCTGGATATAGTGTGCATCTAAGTGTAAAGCATAGGTGAGGTGTTTGCTAAGAATATCAAGATAAGTTAGTTTAAGCGGCCAAGAGAATACATCGTTCAATGAGTTGTTACAGTATAAATTAAGAAAAAGTATGAAGGTATATAAACTTTTTGATCAGCAATCAGTTGTATTGTCTTCAACAGTTTCGCTTCACTAGTTAGCTATTCTGGTAAAACAGTATGTAAAGAACTATCCTCAATATAGTTGAGGAGAGCATGATACTATGATAACAAATCAGATCAAGACATAAAAAACCAGGAGATTCATTTTTGTGAATATTTATTGTTACTGATAAACAATTATGAAAATTTAACACAATCTTAACATAGTATGTTTACAGTTTCATCATTGGTTGAAATGATTCAAGTATGCTATTGTTGCCACAAAGCGTCTCCTATAAACATGTCTGAAAGAAACTTGTACAAATCCTTTGGATATACAGAGCTTAGACAGATGAAAGAATGAAAGGCATAGTAATTTCGGCCTTTTGCTTTGCTTCAATTTTTGAGTGCCTCTAATTACTCTTCTTGATAATAACAATCTCAATGCATAAATTTGAAACTTTGAGCATCTGTAAGATAAAGAACTGATACACAAGACGCGTAAGAGAAAGTAGCTTTGTTATTACAAGAGGTTACACATTCTAACTCTCTAGGAATTAGATCTTTATATTCCCAGAAATGTCAGCAGCAGAGTAAAATACATTGCTAGGTCTCCATAGAGCTAAGGTATACTTACTAATTAACTATATACAATAACCAATCCAAGTCGGCAATTCTGATCAACACAAACAACAGACTGCTACAGCTACAACTTATACCGTTGTAAATTTAACTTAGCAGTAAGATTAATGAAAACATCTTCTTTGCATGGAATAGTTAAACCTCCCATTGGATGATCAAAGCCAAACTCTTCCTCTGCATAACGCAGCAAGTTCTGAAATGAAGGATGCTTTAGGTAGGAGACCGGAACTATAAACCGCTTCCTCTGAATTTCACCAACATAAACTGCAAAATAGCCTTTAGGAACATTGGAGTCATTCTTAGCAAGAAGAGAGTGGAGCTTCCAGATTTTCTTGGCACCAAGAATCACAGAAGGCATGCCGCCGATTCCCATAATTGTCAGCTACTTGAAGCTAAACAAAGATATATTGGCCTTCTAAGGGGATCAGAGAACTTCAAGTTTGCATATACTTAGCACTTATGGTTTGTTGAAATACTGATGGTGTCACTGGTATTTATAGTAGATACCTCAGTACCTTTTGTACTTAAATTCTTTCAATATTCCAGAAAATGAGATGTCTGGTAAGAACTTTTTACTAAAAATAGTCTGCCATGACCCAACTCATCTTCACATGGCTGTGCTCATTTTGGTTATGTACCAGCCTGTGTAAAGTTATGAGTCCCACTTGGTTCTGTGAAGTCATGATCTCATGATAAAACAAACCACCTTCTCTTGTTGAAAATTATATATACTTGAATCTAAATTCAGATAATGGTAATCCAAACTCTTTTGCCGACTCTACACGGATTGAATTTATATATGACGCGTTTGCTTCATGGTTAATGAGTCCGGTTAATGGGAATCGGAATCTCAAACCTTTGTTGGTATTTGGATTAGTAATTTTGTGACATAGAATGAGAACCACAATCTCACTTGAATGGTAAATCATTCCGTACACTATCCTTTAATATGCATTCCATACCCCTCCCATACCCTTTATTCCCATTCCCGATTCTGATTCCCACTCATGATCCAAACGCCTGCATAGATGTTACTTGTCTGGGATAAATGAAATGTGGTTTCTTTATACAGGCTTTGCAAAAAGGTGCTAAATATCTTGATAAAGTTTTTCTTTCATTATTTCATGAAACCTGCAAGTTTGTTATTCTGGTAAGAGTAAACTTTTAACAACTGATAGTTTCGAGCTAACAAAATATCATTAGTTATATATGAATCATACCAGTGGACTAGTTGTTTATGCCAAGTTATTTTCCGAAGCAGCAGTTGGGTGGCCTACTGTGTTTACTCATGTTTCTTGCAACAAAACGCCCACAGAAAAGTTCGAAAACCATCAATTTCTGAAGCAGTTTCTTATCTCTTCTCTTTATAAAAAAATATTCATGACACCGTCAGTATGTAATGCATATAACGGATTCCAGGTTTTGCATGCAGAGGGGAAGTTGAGCCTTTTCTTCGTTGACGCAAAATAAGCACTTTTTCTTTCTCTGCTATTATAACTAACAGGACCATGCCAACTAATTTTATTTGCACTCCTTACACTTTAATCTGTGAGTTTGTGTGTGAACATTTCTTATTTACTGAAAACAAAAAAAAAGTCTCTTTTTCCGATAATTTTCACTTAGCACAGATCAATCGTAAGCATGAAGTAACATGTTAAGTCTAATTGAATGGAATGAGGAATGATAAGAGAATGGAATGAAAATTCATAACGAAGTTTTATGGAGAAAAAGGAAAGTATGAGACAATAGTAACTTAATATGAGTTAAACTAAATTTCTTATGATGAAAATTGCAGAGAAACATGATGAAGTTTAATGAGCATTCCCGAGTAGATTTCTACTTCAAATAATTGGAAGGGAATGATAGAATGAATGAAAATTATAGACATTTTCCCCCCATTCCATTCCATCGCACCTTATCATATATAGATCTTAAACCTTTCATTACCAGTAGGAGATACATGTTGGGTGGCTGAGTGAATTGAGCTATTAGATTTGGTATTCTGTGGATTATTAAACAAATTGATCCCTGGGGCTACATGCCTTTCTGAGTAGTCTAATCCGTATGCTAAAACTTGTCTCTCTTTTTTTTCCCCCTTGGTCATATACAGACATATGAAATTCGGTGATGTATACAATGTATTATTGCCCGGCGAATGTAATCATCCAGATAAGCGATTTTTAGCTTCATCCATAAGAACAGTTAATTAAGACGGAGACTGATGGCTCCCAAATCCGTAGGCCCTTATGCTCGCCTACGGTGTTCACTTATGGAACCTCTCAAGTTCTCTTTGGAAAAACCGTAGGCATAACCCAAGCAGGTGATGCACACGTGGCAGCCATCCCAATACCATGTCATCCTTGAAAATCTGGGTTAACCTCCACTTATGTTGAATAGCCCTTCCACCTCAAACACTCATATATTAAACCAGCCCACTCATCCTTCAAACAGTCACCTCTCACAGTATAAATAGGAACATAAGAGAATAATAAGTTTTAGGCACCATACACGCACAAAAAACCCATATAACCATGGCGGCTACGGGTCATTAGCAAAATCCCTACAGCCATCAGAGACATATGATGGAGTTAAATGATAATGATCTCATCTCATTTATGTCTCTTGATTGCATGTAGAGTCCAAGCTAAAGACCAATTTGGCTCTTAATGCCTGAATTAATGGTCTGGTTCGAAGACAGAAGCCTTGTTCTTCTAAACTCTAATTAACCTGTTGACTGTTGTAGTCTTGATATGCATCTCGCTAAGTGGAATGCCATTTGTATTTTGCGATATGCTTCTAGTTCTGAGTTCCTATTCGGCGTAAATATATCGGTTTTATTCGGTAAAGAAGAACCGTGTTTCTTTAAGAGTGAATAATATCTCAAGATTGCAGCTTCAAACTTGAGGGCTTGCCCGTAAAATAAACATGATGGAAATGCACCATGGGTTAAATAAGTATAAATGAGTTGCGGACAGCCATCAGCTAAAACTCTTCGTTGTTAATCGACTTCAACATTTTGAATTTTATCGTTGTAAGATTATCGACGTGGGGTGTTATACAACACTTTAAAACAACCCAACTCAACACAGATTCCAAAATTCACCGTATATTGCTTTATTGGTGGTTATTCGTGTTCTTTAAAGAATCATATCTGGTAGTACTAGTCTAGCTCTAGCACAAGCCCTTGTTGGGTTTAAATTTAAAATATTATTAGATCGCTACACGTATTTTTTACGTGTTTTCATGATTAAATATCTCTTCTTGTTGATGCAAGAGTCATTTATTGGATTATCTCCACGGTTTTAAGTGAAAGATAAGTTCTCAAAAAAATAATTAAAAAAATAATATTTGCCACATGACGGTTACATTAGTAGCATGTATACTTCTGTGCACATAATATTTGCCACATGAAAGTTACTTATGAAGGTTACTTACAAGTAACACCGTAAGAACTTTGATTCTGTACATATATTTTGCACAATCCACACAAGTCAGCACGAACCGAAGCGTGGGAAAACTAAATATTTCGTTTCTAAATACAACTTTCATCTCTTGTCAAAGAGGAAAAAGGGCCAAAATAAAAGAATGTTACGTCAAACATAATTTGCAAGACATGTATGTTGGTGCAGTCATCTTCACAGATCAAGTCATCAAGGTAATGTACTTAACTGCAATGTCAAATCAATGAAAGCATCTTCTCTGCACGGGATAGTTAAACCACCCATAGGATGATCAAATCCAGATTCCTCTTGGGCTCGAAGCAACAAGGCTTGAAATGAAGGATGGTTTAAGTAAGACAGAGGAACTACGAATCTCTTCTTTATTGTTTCTCCCACATAAACTGGTAAATGGCCTTTAGGAACATTTGAAAGATTGCTCGAACGGAGCTTAGACATCTTCTTGACAACTAGAGCAATTGAAGGCATATGCATTCCCATGGTGATCACTGTTTCTTTTGAAATTGGTTGAAAATTAGATATTAGAACTTTAATGTTGGTTATTTGTGAAGCTAGAGCTGAAGAAGTTATATATAGTGTGTATTTAGCTGCAGATCATAGATGAAATAAAATTGGAAATTATTTTGCAGTTGTCAGCTGTCCTTGCTCACTATCCTCACATGGCTTTGCTCATTTGGTTTTAAGTATATGTTATCCATCTACCAGCTAAGTACGGTTGAAAGCCGGCTCCACTTGTTTCTGTACAGTCATGAACACAATAACACGTTTCGGTGGCATATAGTATGCTAATAATTTTCTGAAGAAGCTTTAATGATTTCATGAGTTGTTTTCAAGTGAGAAACCTGCAGTTGCTTTTTCTTAATCGGATTTTCTAGTGTGTGCTCGTGACTTTTAAGTTAGGTACTGGATTTCTATGGCTCTAATCTCATTAATACTGATGACCCCTGCATGCACAAAAATCTTCCACCTAAGTAAAAAGTAGTTGTTAGCGTCAGAAAGACCCTTTCTTAATAGATAGTGAGAATTGAAGTTCTAATAATGCTTAAATTCAGCTTAAAAGAGTATCAGAGTGAAATTGCAGATTGGGTTTCCTAGTTTTTAACTCTAGGGACTTGCAGTCTCCAATATATGATGACTGAGAAATATTGATCATTAGTGGGGTTTAGGGCCACCTTCACATTTGAAAATAATGTTCAATAAATAGAGTCCACTGACTCAACTAATTTCATTAAGCACTCTTAGACTTATATTGAAGACCTGTTCTTGAAGCAAGTCTTCTGAGGTTTTTCTACTGTCGACAGCAAAAATCTTTGAATTTGCTTCAATGCTGTCTTCATGTCGGATGAAGGTTCGTGGCCTTGCACTAATTGCCTTCATATGTATAGGTTGCATTAATCCACTGAAGCATTCAACACTTAAATTTGACAGATGTTTTGTGTTATTTATCAGCAAGTTCACTTCTGTGATTCGATTTGTTTTTCCCTGCTGTATTGTATCTCTAGCATGGACACATGGAGTAAATATCTAAAATAAATATGCAAGTACCACCAAGATTTCACTAAAACTGAACAAAATTTAGGAAGTTTAATTTTATTTAATAAACGTAATAGTTAGGCTGAAGGTTCAGCATTCTGAACAACTACAAGATTGTAGTTGAATTTTTCTTTAAATCAAATTTGATCGCCTCATTTACGCTGTAATTTTCAGTTCATTGGCTCATGTAGTTCATAGAGACAGGCAGTGACCCTACCTGCACCTTTGAACTTTTCTCACGAAAGCCCCCTGACTCCTACCTCTTTGTAACAACGACTCCTCATAGAGAAGCTGTCCTTGTTTGACCTTTTCTTCTTCTATATTGCTGTGCACTTATGTGACTGTAGTTGAGGACCTCTATATGCAAGGTTACTCAGGTAAGTTCGGACATTTGAACTCTCTGGAAATCAGAACGCTTCCAAGATCTTTCAGTTAAATACAATGAAATCAGGATGAAACTTGCACTATTTAGAGATGTATTGGTCATCATTCCTACTGATATTTTACTCAGATCTTGTCTACACTCTTTGTTATCTTTATTTTATTTTCAAAATTCTAATTCATTTTTTACATTTAATGACTGGTTTCAACTAAAAGGAGGGTAATACCATAATTGTCTGGGAGATCTGGACATTTGTTCTATGTGTGCCATTGATAGTGGCTGGTAATATTTCTAACAATTGTTCCACCCAAGATCATTTTAGGAGACGTGATAACTGATAAGTCCTCAGCGTAATGATATTATATCAAACATATATTTACTCCAGGGCCTGTAAAATGATCTGGTGATGAAATGCAAAAGTTTGCTAGGTACCCTATAGATTACTGACATTGTTTAACAGATCCCAGAGACCCTTTAATAGATCCTATAAAATAATTCAAAGCTCGCGAAATGATACTGTTAACAAAAAGAAAAAGTTTCATATATGTACTCACTTCACCACAGATATATTAGGGGTAGTGGAGAATCACTAGACATTTTTTACATTCCGGCCCTGTCAAAATTTAATAAAGAATCTGTCATCTATCTCTTTGATCAAACAATGATTATCCTAGAAGTGAGATCAACAAAGACATCTTCTTTACAAGGAATAGTTAAACCTCCCATAGGATGATCAAAGCCAAACTCTTCCTCTGCACGAACCAGCAGTTCTTGGAAAGAAGCATGATTCAGGACAGTTACAGGTACTACATAGCGTTTCTTTTGAGTTTCGCCCACATAAACGGCCACATAACCTTTTGGAACGCTATAAGACAGATTTTTACACCGCGAGTGCACTTTACTTGCTTGCTTCAGATTGGCAAACATGTGAGGCAAGTGAATTCCCATTATTTCTGAGAAATGTTAAAGACCTTTTTGCGATGATCTCTTCTGATATGTAATTTCAGTCTCGGAAAGCTGTACTCTTTGGTGAAGTGTGCTGCAGATATTTATAGTGTTACATATCTATTCTGTCTATGACTAAATATTCTTGCTGAGTCGTGCCTCTGCCCGTCTAAGTTCGTACTCAATTATTGAAAGGCAGGCGGCAATTTTTAACTTTGATTTTTCATCAGGACCTACCATATTAAAAGACTATATGGCATTCCTGATTTTATTGATAAATTCTGAATTCCACTTGCTTATCCAGGATAAGGTCACGATGTACTCTTATTAATATCCAGGAAAAGAACAAGAAAGTGGTAAAGATGCGGCCGTACACAGGAAAGGGATTGCAGGAGTCATCTGAATGGTTTTGGCTTAAATCAAATTCGCATGTGATAATGCATGATGCCTTAGTTCGCGTGTTGATCACAATGAAAAGAACTAATGCGCAATTAAAGTAGTCGTATTTTCTTCCAGATGTCTGTGAAAGTCAGTGACGGCTTCAAGAATTGATAAACCTTGTGAACAGATAGCACTATTTTCATTAACAGATGCTAAACTCTAATCTCAATTACAGTGAAGTTTGTCAAACTGAAACAAGTATGTATAGTTAGTGAAAAAGAAAGCATGACACTGCAGAACATACAGGATCAGAACCTTTTTTCAACACAATTTTAAGTAACATCATCAGATGATAGAAAGCTGGCTTGGTATTATAATTGATCTTATCAACAAATCGCCTAACATCAGCCCCACATCATTTTGATTGGACAATCATCTGTAACAAGCATGCACTCTGTTCTTGCATTATTTCTGGGACTGCCCATGATCCTCACATGCACAACTTGAATACTACTACTAGCGGATAGCCCCCGGTTTTGTTTATATTCTACCTATTTTTTAATACTCATTTTCGCTCTAAAATCAATAACGTACTGAAACGAAAATGCAAGGAAATGAGGATATGTGTTTCGTAGCTGGAGAGGATAAGCCCCTGAGGTAGCCCGAAGCATGAGAAATGTCCTAAAGCCTCTGTGAAGTTCTATCAAGTGATCTATGTCTGCGGATCTAATAATTAATATGCGTACGTGCATGTTGATTGATGTGCATGTTCTCATTAACGGCCATGCACCAGTGTTAGATCCAAGAATACATCAGAATTCATGTTAAGACCCATACCTTTCCAGGCAGTTTAACAACCTTCTCTTGCTGATGCACATGCCCAAGTGTATCTTTCTTTTTGTCTGAAATCAAAATCTATGTGCTGTTATTCACTCAGTTGAATGCTTTACACTCAATTTCCACTAATGTTGGCCAAATCAAGCAATATTCTTATTTCTACATTGTAATTATTGATTTTTCAGTTAATATTTCTGAACGTGCATCGTATAAAGATCTTTAATGTCATATCTGCAGATTTGAACTAATACCCACATGACTTTTCTGACAAACAAGTACCACAAGATGATTGGAATGTTTTAGTATATATTATCTTTGCTATGGATAATAAATTGTCAGATTTATACTGTGTGCCTTAGCTATTTGATTGAAACAAGTTGTGCCAAAAAGTAATGGACTCGAATCTGTGTAAGCTTATATATTGAGTTTTGCATGTTCAGATTCTAGCAGAGCTTTGTTTTAACTTTTAGAGCTTGAGTTTACATGTGATCCCTCCATCATTTCAATGTTTAAGAGACGCCAGCCACGATGGTAGTTTATGAAACTCTTAACTTCATAACTATGGCCAATATGGTAAATCAAAATGAGATTTTAACTGAGAGACAAACAGAAGACATCGCAGCATTTGACTAATTAACTGCAGAGTTTCACAGATTGAACCACAATTATAATTTGCAGAACCCTGTAACTGCGCTTGCAGATACAGCAGATGCTAACAAGAATTCCTCATGTGCAAGTTGAAGATTGTGCTAGCTTTGGCTACAATGATCAGGAAGTAAGCTATGTGCTTGTCAGGGTCTACTTTGGTCCTACAAACACGTTAGACGAGTCATGGGCAATAAAATATGAAGGCTCACTCAACAGATGTTGCCTAGTCCACCACAACTTATATATAAGCACATACTCTGATAAACAATTCACAGCTCCAATCTTGCATTCCCAAATTCATTCAAGTCAGAAACAGTGCACAGCTTAAATATCACAGAAAACTTCATGGGGATTCATTTTCCTGCTATGATTCTGCAAAGGAAGAAAGTTCAACAGCAAAGGTCTCTGAATAGGCTGCATTCGTGTTCTAATCAAGCTACAAATACAACAGCAGATGTTCCTAAAGGCCACTTTGCAGTTTATGTTGGAGAAACATATATGCATAGGTTTGTAATTCCAATATCATTCTTGAAGAAGCCTCTGTTTCAAGAATTATTAAAGAAAGCCGAGGAAGAATTTGGATATGATCATCCGACGGGTGGTCTTACAATCCCTTGCAGCGTAGATGCTTTCTTAAATGTTACTGCACTTCTGAATTAACTTGCAGTTCTTGATCAGTAGGTTTATAATCCAATTTTGTAAATTCAGTACAAATCTTTAACTAGTAAAATGTCATAATAAAATCTCATTTTATATGTACCTACATAATTTGGGTTATTCCAGGATATCTTCCTTTTCTTTAGATAATTAGTATTAGTAGATAATCAAGAAAAACCTTGAATATCAAGCCAAGCACATGATTTTGAGCAAAGATTAAACATGCAGTAGTTCATGAGAGAATAAACTTACCCACCAAAGTTCAAATAATCAAAAATTAAGGGCAAGTTTGAGAACAACATGAATAACCGTTGTTTCCAAATAGAAATGCCATTACGTTTTGTCCGGCTTCGTTCCTTGTTATTGTTGTGCGAGAATTTTCACAACTTTGCCTTCAGGATTGGCTTAGCATCATTTATATATGATGTTTTTTACTTTTTATATTATTTGTTGCCCTTACATTAAATCAATTTACTCCCTATATCTTATTTTTAATACCTAATTACTAAAATAAATCTCATGATATTTGTCTTCCTTTTCATCTAATTTTTTTATACAAATTGCACTGTTAACTATTAGATCACATAATTTTTCACGAATTACGGTACAAATGATGTCGACTTTGATGGAATTAATAAGTTATATTTTTATATAGTCAAGACTCAATACATATAGTGAATGAAGATGATGATAAAGTGTAGATTTATACTTTTTAATATATAAGAAATAAGAAATTTGTAAATAAGATTATTAAAATTGCATAGAGAGAGTAATTGCAGTATCTACAAAAGCTACTAAACAATAATATCAAATCTAGACCAGCTTTTCCTGATACGGCGGACTTCCTTTTCTTTTCTTTGTTTCTCTTAAAAAAAATTCGAGGCTTTAATCATTTGAGTATAAAAATTTGAAAATCGAATTATAGAAATTTATCGTCCTTGTTTGATATAAATTCAAAAATTCGGATAATTAATTGGACCATTATTTTTTAACCTATTTAAAGCCGATATATTGATAACATATAAACACATTTGTGTTTTCAATAATATCAAGTTTGACCATATTTATGTTTTAAATAATTTTTTATTCGTAATGATATTCTGATTATTTCATAATTTGTGTAAATTTAATATTTATATCTAATATTCCTTCCGTCCCAATTTATCTGACTTGTTTGACATTTTAGGGTCAAATTGACCAAATTTTGATTGATAATTAGTAATTATTCTTACACAATATTGAAAATCGAAAAAATACATTTTAAAGTTGAATAGATGTAGATTCTAATAATATATTTTTCAAATGTAAATTTCAGTCAAAGTTTGATCAAGTTGACCAGCTTATCACATCTGTGGATTCATCAGAATCTATGGAAATTTGAATTTTGAACAATGTAGTTTACGGATTTGAATGAGAAAAGAATCGTGTGATTCACAAGGTCTTCAATTATCCAACAAAAGTTGATACAAAATCAATATGTAAAAAATCTCACTACTAAAAAAATGATATTCGTTGTTTCAACGCTGTAGAACATGGCAAATGACTAAATAGAAACTAAGCAGTCTAGCAGATTTAATCTTTTATGATGAACTCAGTAAAGAGGTGATACTTCTGAAATAATCTTCACGACAAGGAATTGTCAATCCTCCCATAGGATGCTCAAATCCAAACTCTTCTTCCGTCCAATGTAATAATTCTTGAAACAAAGGATGGCTCAAGTATGATATCGGAATCACAAACCTTCTCTGAGTTTCCCCCACATAAACCGCAAAATGGCCTTTAGGAACATCTGTCGTGCCTCGGATCCTTGGAGACATGCAGACTCCTTTGGAGCTTCTGCTTAACGTCTGCTATCTTAACTGATCCGATACCCATGTCTAAACAAAACTTAAGGACTCTTCAATTTAAAAGAAAAATGAGAACAATTATATGTAGATAACTAATTAAAAAAGAATGTAGAAGCAATCTGAAATGTCATGCTATATATAGGATATGCAGGATATATAGCTGAATTTGGAGGATGAACACTAGGCTAGAGAAATTAAGTTGACAAACATATCAAGTTCATAAGTTGGAAAAAGATCACATGGTTTTGCCCCATTTGTTGGAGGACATTATGCCCTACCATTTTAACAAAGAGAACCACAACTTGTACCCATTTCTGTACTATTATAAATCCACATTCTATTAACCTACTGTTGAGCAGAAGGAATAGAGTAACAGAATACCCTACAGTTCCTTGTCATGGAGAAACAAGACATAAGTTGAGAAATTAGACAATATGTTGAATGTTTTATAACAGGAGAGATGAACTTAGAAGACTAGACTAGACTAGTGGCATATATATTAATTTGATCGAGCTTGTCTGCTGTCCAGAATTAGTTCAATCAATAATACCTGAACCTATCCACTCACTTTGCTCAACAATTTACTAATTCATGTCAACCATGACAGTCTGTTTCACTACATGAAAAGCGGCTAAATTCGAACCAAACTAGACGTTATATTCCCAACCTAGCACTGAACTACCTTGCCTGTTTCTACCTGGGGGTCAGTGAAGGAAAATGTATACACACTATACTGTAACCTGGTTCAAAATTGAACGTGCATGTTTCGTAAAACCCTGTGAGACATGGTCACATGCACGTTTATATTTTGAAATTTTTACAAAAGATGATAAGAAGGCATGGGGTTTGGTTTGATTAAGAAGGAACTTGATCGAGCAAATCATCTACCTAAATTAATAATGGTGATATTATTGATTAGTCCCGGTTGGTTCGATTAATACACTATACTATTTCTTGCATTCATGTTATGGATTGTCTGTGTCATCAACTACTTCACTAGCAAGTAGTAGCATATTATACTATGTGCTCATGTGCGATCGCTAGCGCACATGTACTGATGTACCTGTGGCCTCCACATGCACTATAGAGTTTTGTTAATGAAGTATGTGGTAGGCCAAGATAATTCTTCTCATAATTTATGTTTTTGCATATATCCAAGAAAATGTGTCTGTTGTTTGGCATTATTTTGTGCGAGGTGACTTTGGTTCTTCCAAATCCACATTTTCCTAATCACATCAGAATCGTAATTGTATTATCGCTTACATTGATCTTCCTTAACCACAATTACATTGATCTGAATGTACACGAACCAGTGGCGGAACCAGAGGGGATAGGAGATGCTAGAGCCCCCCTAACCTCAAAAATACAGTGTATATTTTTTTTCAGCCCCGCTGAATTTGTGATGTCAATATAATTTTATTAGCCCCGCTGAATTATAAATGTCATAGAGAGGGGCTTATTATAAAAGAAGAAAAGAAAAGACACTTAGTCTAAAGAGAGTCTAATTAACAAATACATTCAAACAGATACACTCGGAGCAACTAGATCATGCAAACTGTATGATGCATGCTGAGTACTTTGTGCATTAGAAAAATAATATAAAATATAGTTAAGAGGGAAAGTGTGCTCCTCATTGTTGAGGAAGCAAATAGAGCTCCTAAGTCTGCCTTGCACAATTTTATGCAAAGGATTTCTCTTGACTAGACTTGGAGTTGTTGCCAAATCAGTTACACAATTTTATCTATGATATGAGAGTGGAGATTAATCTGGACTTCAAAATATAGGAAATCTTTCTGTCATGATGGTTAAAACACAAAGACACACTGCTTATCCCTTAGTTTATCTTCTTGTTGAGTTAACTATGATTTTACCGGTTGTCATTGCTACTGTTGAGAGAGTTTTCTTTGCTATGAAAGCAATCAATACTTATCAGCGTAATAGGATGGAATATGCATGAATGAATGATAGTATGATGATATATATTGAGAAAGCTATTTTTGCAAGTATGTATGACGAAATTTTTTTCAACCCCCTACTTTTAGTCCTGGTTCCGCCACTGACACGAACTCTCTCCGGTATTAATGTAAATTAGTCCAAGCAGCTATTGTGATCACTAGCTAAGATAAAGATGGATTTTAATTCTTTTGAAACAGACATAGTTTTATAGGTTATATTTATTTAACATAAAAATAGAATAACGACTTACACTTTAGAATAGCTTAAGATGACAAATTTAAAAGTGAAAATTTTAAGTTGAAATATTATGAGTAGTTTTTCTGTTGTTAAAAATATAATAAGAAATACAAGTTGGCTAGCATTTGAATGATGAATATACGTTATTAGCTTTCATCATATAAAATTATAAAAAAAAAAACTTTCATCATTTCTTTGTGAGAAATTTAAACAACCTCCGGTAAACACACACACCACACAATATATATATGTATATATGTATATCTATATATAATGTTTTAGAACATTTTTAATAGAGTTGGCCGTTATGATGATTCGCTAAATTATACATGTAAGATAAAATGTGATGAACCTTTAACACATTTTGTATGGTTTATATTTATATTTTAAATAGCATGCGATTATTATTTTAAGTTATTATAAATAGAATGTATTGTTTGAATATGTCGATTGATAACATGTCATTTGCTACCGATCACTAGTGCTCTGATGGTTTGACAAGTCGTAGGAGCTCAGCTAAGGAGAGAGTATGGTTGGAGTATGATTTTCATAAAATTATCTATATTTTTTATTTTTCGTATATTAACTAATTTTTTAGTTGAAACTTTTTATGATTATAATCACTCTTATACAAATTAATTCAAATATTAACGGGCTGGTCTCATAAGTGACGAGGAGGGATGCATGTTCTGGTAACTATTCGTTCTCTCTTCTTTTCTTTTTTTTCATTTTTTTAGCTATTTAATTTTTATCAAAATATAAATGCTCTCTTAATATATAACATATGTATATTTATTTGTTGAAAAATTATTTAATGTGTTCGTAAAATAATATCAGTAGACCTACCAATGAATAAAGGCACAGCTACGTCAATGAGTATCATTGATCTCAAATAAGAACGCTAAATTAACGTGTAAAGGGGGGATTATAGTAGTTGGTGTTGGATTTGTTTTGTCAAACATAACTTTAAAACGTTTGAAATGTACAATGGAGAGACCGGAGCATGTTCTCTGAATCCCATTACAAATTTCACCAGCGACAGATCTTGATATTATTTAGATTAGGTTAAAATGCATCAAATTTCATAATTTCATACAATCTGTCAAATTTCATAATTGTAAGGTTGTTTTCAAAATATTTAGTCTAAACCCCCGAAAAAAGTACAAGTAACATAGTAACTTGATTACCAAGCTTCCTGCGCGCGATACATGCCCCCAGTAAATGGCCAATGTTGATTCTTTAGCTCATCACTTAGACCATTTCTCCCGCACAAAAAACATATCTGCAGTTAAGAAATTTCATGCACACTTTCTGAGAACAGGCTTATTCTTTTTCTATAACAATCTTCAAGCCAAGCTCATTTTCTCATACACAAATTGCATTCAAAACGCCCACTCAAGAACCCTAACAAATTTCTTCAATTACATCAACCCAACCACCCCATTACCTTTCAATACTATTTTATCACACTTTTGCAAAAATGGGTTGTATTCTTTAGCAGTCGAAACTTGCAGTTTCATGCATTTTCGTGGGGTTAGTATAGATACATATGCTGTATGTAGCTCTTTAACGGCTTCAAGTTGTAATAAAGATGTTAAGTTTGGGAAGTTAATGCATGCCCATGTCGTGAAATCTGGGTTTGCGTCTAGTGTGTTTGTGGGTAGTGCTTTGGTTCATTATTATGTGAAATTGTTGCTTATTAATGATGCAGCTTCTCTGTTTGATGAAATTCCTGTGAAGAATACTTGGTGTGTGAATGCACTTTTGTCGGGTTATGGGGAAGCTAAAATGTGGGGTGAAGGGCTTAAGTTAGTCCAAGGAATGCGTAGACTGAATTTGAGTTGTGATAATTTTACGTTGACATCTGCATTGCAGGCGTGTGCTGGACAATGCGCTATAAAGTTAGGTAGGGAGGTACATGCAAAAATGCTACGCAGTGTTTTTGATGTTGAACGTGATGTGTTTCTGCAAAGTTCTTTGGTTGAAATGTATGGTAAATGTGGATTAGTGGAGAAGGCTTGGCAAGTTTTTAGTATGGTGGGATATGAAAGGGAAGGTAAAAGAATGTGGGATGTTGTTTTATGGACTTCAATGCTTGGTGTGTATGGAAGAAACGGTAATCATAAAGAGGTGATACTATTGTTTCAAGAGATGTTGATGGAGGGGATCAGGCCAGATGAAGTGGCACTCGTCACGGTTTTATCAGCTTGTAGTCACACCGGTCAAGTGGATCTTGGAATTGAATATTTCAATTTTATGAAAAGCTCGGGTCTATCCCCAATGCCAGAGCACTATAGTTGCCTTGTTGATTTGTTTTGCAGGGCTGGTGAGTTGGATAAGGCATGGACACTTATTGATGGTATGCCCCATTATAAGAACGGCAAGTTCACTGTTTCTTTGTGGGGAGCATTGCTGAGTGCCTGTAGTGATTATGGGAATGTCTCTTGCGGTAGATTGGCTGCTCAAAGAGCACTTGAACTAGATCCTCAAAATGTTGGAATATATGTTCTCTTGTCAAATATGTATGCAAGGCATCAAATGTGGAAAGAAACTGATGATCTAAGGGATTTAATCAAAGGAACGGGGCTAAGGAAAGATGTTGGTACAAGTCGGATAGAGGTCACAAATTGAATTGAGGCAGTCGCTTAAAGTACTCTTTATTCAAGTTGGGTATCTTTCTTTGTAAGTATCTGCTTGGTATTCCGGTCGCTATCAAATTTTTGGAAAATGCTTGGTGTACAGAATTGTGTACAAAAGTTTGTACATAATGACATGTGGTGGATTTTAATCGGAATAGGCCCCCTGTATTCACATCAACAACCCCAATTAAAACATTCCACATCAATTGCCATGTCATTATGTACAAATTTTCTGTACACCTAGCACTAATCCAAATTTTTTCTTTGTGCAAGGGCGGGCAGGTGGTGAAAAGAGAGCAAGAAAAACAGCAAAGTGAATAACTGATCACTCCCTAAATGTGGCACTGGTGGGTGACATCTAGACACCAAGCAATATTATCAAATTGAGGTAGATATGCCCTTTTGAGAACTCATCTAAATTTAACATGCAAAATTATGTTGACTCGCTGATCAAGATTTAAGATGCCATACCAGCGGTAGAATGCAGGTAGTTAGTGTTATGGATTAAGTGTCAGTTGATTAGATGGTTGTTGTTAACCCCCGTTTATATGATACTAATTCTGAATACTGTTTGTATATGTATAGAATTTTTCAGCATCAATAGTTAAAGTTAATTTCTGCTTTGTTGCTTCTAACAATTTAATGTACTGAACACTAATCTTGGAATCATATTTTTACCGTGTCCCTACATTATTTACCAATGTCAGGTTAAGTAGATCTATGTTCCAACTAAATTTGTTCAATTTTTCAGTTAATAAGAGTACCTGGACATCCAGCTTAAAAGTATGCTGTAAACCTGGATTCACAAAGAGGTTGAAATGTTCTCTGACATAAGCAATACTGTGATTGCTCTTCAATGCATTGAAAATTAAACTTTCAAGCAAATAAGCAACCAAAATTTTGGAGATACAAACACTCCTTTCATCGTTGTGCTGACATGGATTACAAACATTTTTATTTGAGATCATTTTAGCAAGTGAACTTTTCAGAATTGATGTCTCACAATCAAGCATTCCAAAATAAAGTGAGACGTATTCAATTGTCCTCTACCAGTCACTAACCTGGTTAATCATATCAGGCCACCAAATAAGCATTCCAAAGGTAACAATTTTGCTCCTAAAAGTCTGATAGCCAATTCTATAATTTATTTTAGTTTCTTGACTGAAACTCTAACTTGGAGGTTTGGATTCTTCACTACTAGTAACAGGACCCAAATAAGGATTTGAAAGTACTAATTCAAAAATGCCAGCAGGATGAGCCTCACTTTTTTATAGTGATTGAAGAATTAAGTCTATACCAGGTGAAGTTTAATTGCCATAACCCTCCCCCATCAGGAAGAATGGGGTTTTACCCCTGTAACTTAACGTACTACTTACTACTAGCTGCTCCATATACAATTTATGTGTGACCTCTATCAAGCAAGCAGCTAGTTAGCTTATATTGAGATTTGATTATTTTTCAACTTAAACAGATTTTCGTTATATATAATTAAGTGCAAAGGTTACTAACAAAGTTGTATACACTATCTTGTCTCTGGAAATCTGATCATTATGGGCCAGGACTTGGATCTTAGCTGTGATCTACAATGTTTCTGTTAATGATATTAGTCGGATAAATAGAAATTAGTGTATGAGTTGATATTACATGGTTATTCTACAATGTAATGTGATTTTACCTGTTATATTGATAATATGAGAAGAAAAGAAAACCATATAATTCTAATTAATAAGGCCTTCTTTTAGTGCTTTTGTTTGGTAGCTACCCCATAGTGATTCCCCTGGATTCGTATTATATAATTCCCCTCTACACCCTAATGAACAAGATGTGCACGTGGATATGTAAAGACATTCAGAAGCATTGTTCTCCTAGTGTTGTGGTGTATACTGGTTCTTGATAGCAACACATTGCTCTGGAGCTGCATCAATTTTTGTTCAAGTATAACTGTAGAAATTATCTCAAGATACTCTTATAGCACGGGCATGTCTTTTTTTCTGACCTCACTCTGGTATAATTATACAACCAAGCACAACAAGGGTGTTGAATAGCTGCATTAAATAGAAACAAACCTTGTCCTTGGGCATGTTCTCTGTTATTCCTTTGTATGCTTTATAAAGGGGTCTTCTTGTGGTTTTTGATGGGTCATCTATGTGCTGTTAATGGTCTTCTCTATTATTGTTGCTCATGTCTTTTTTGCAGGTACAGAATCCTTATCCAAAATAAAAACAATAAAAAGACCATCTTTGTTATCTTCAATCTAGGTACTTTGTTCATTATGCTTCAATTATTTATTATCAGTAAAAACTTGTTCAGTTGATTTCCATTTGTGTTATCGGTCTCGTGTAACAATCAGCAAATATATATATATATATATATATATATATATATATATATATATATATATATATATAACTTATTTGAGCCGCAGTGTTAGTTTATAGTATCATGAATCATCATCCTTGCACAGATCTAGAGTTGCTGTACAGTTCCTTTTGTTATCTAGTATATATCCACCTTTAGTAAAATTGAATTATAAATAGGCACTGCTTAGCTGCCCTTGTAATATGCACTGAATCACAATTGCACATTAAGTTTAATCACATGCATACAAACTTTCCTATAACCTGTTTTGAAATTTGGATTTCAATTAAAAACTCTGGATTTGGTACAAGTAACAGTGTTTAAATAATCAAATACAAAGCTTCAATTAGTCTCATACTGGGTGAAATTCTAAGATGGTCGGGATAGAGTATGTCCTTTTTTTCATCATGACAACCTTTTCCTTGTAGTACATTTATTGATTTTGGTGTATATATATATTTTAGTATAAATATTACTCCCTCCGTCCCACTCATTTTTATACGTTTTTTTCACTGCTCGGCATGCACTTTAATGCTTCTATAAAGTATAGTTCTATAACTCAATTTTAAAATTTTATCTTTCTAGTGTTAAATTTTTATTCAGGAAAAAAAAAATCTTAATTTTAAGTTATAGAACAATACTTTACAAGAGCATTAAAGTGCGTGCCGACTGCTGAGTCCCTGTCCCCCAGTGTATACAATTCAGGGGGGATGGAGGGAGTACTATATTAAGCATGTAGTATTCTGAATAACGGCCTTTCTAGGAGTCGAGAAGTCTAGGATTTAATTATCTGATTCCTATCATGTCAAAGAGCAGTAATAGATATATTTGCTTCAATTTGTTTGGTTTGCTGTCAAGAAGAATAATTCTGTATGATATATATAGTACATGAATCTCATAACTGGAAATTTGATGACAGGCGGATTTATCCAAATTGTTGATTCTTCAAATAAACAGCTGCAAGTTTGGGCTCGTGGAATGTTTGTCGTCAAAAGGAACATGTATGAGTAGAACAAAAAGGTGAATACATATCTGTCGGACAACTCCATATCAAGCATTAACTCTGTTTAGCCATAGAACATGCATACACAAGTTTTCTCTTCAATGTGGTGCTCCTTCCAAACCAGTTCCTAATCAGATCATAACTGCTCTGTTTCTGCCTCCCATTTGATAGTTCAGTTCAAGGACCACATTCGGAGACTGGCCCAGAAAATTCTGCTAGTGGGTACAGATATTTAAAACAGGTACATACTTCAGCCACTAGGCTAGCTGGCCAGAAGTGATACTTAATAAAAGTTCAACGTATAAAATGATATCTGTATATGTGCACCATAAGGGTTTGTTCGTTGAAGGTGTAAAGTTAAACAAACATCCGGAGCCAGAAATCTTTTTAGAACCAGGAAGCTTAATAAAGAACCAAGACCTTGGCAACGTACAAGCTGTGTAAAGTTAAATTTCGGAGCTACAAGTACCTCTAGATTCTTACCGTATGTTTATATTGCAGCACAACAAGTACCTCTAGATTCTTTTCATGCCCGTGAACATTCTGATGTCGTATATACGCTCCAAGATGTATAAGATTTAGCTATCTTGAACCAAAAATGTAACTGTTGCACTATCGGTAAATATAATAGCTGCTACAATTGGTATCATTTCTACGTTGCAAATATATCTTGAAAGAAAACAGTGGCACGTTCAATTTTGGTCACGACTGAGTCCGAATAACTAATAAGTGTGACAGGAACAGGGATATGTTTGATGTGATTCAAATAAAGGTCTATACCCTTTCAATTTACAGTTATGCCTCATTTATGTATTTGAATTTGGACCATTATTATCTATGCAAGGAGCCTGGATGACTGGATCAGGAGGATCCACAAGATTAGACTTTTTAAGCTGATCACCGGGGGGAAAAAACCCTCAAAACTCCTCTCTTAGACCTAAACTTTCATATGAATACCTATAACATGGTTTAAATTAGCATGTCATTATTTTAAAATTTCTTATCTCAAATTAGTGAAAAATGTTCCAAAATACCATTTACTAACGTCAGATACTCCAGCGTTTTGATTTTTGGAGAAAAACGCAATATCGTATTGCGTTTAACTTTAAAAATCACTACAAAATGCTAGACGATCTTATGTTTTGAAGTTGAAATGTGATGAAATAGCGTTTAGAATTACAATACGCCTGACGATGATGAAATAGCTTTTAGAGTTACAAAACGCTTGACAATCTAGTGTTTTGAAGTAACGGAATAACGATCAACGTTATGGATTGTCAAGTGTTAAATTTGATAATATTCTCTAACAGTGATATTTGAGTCTTTTTCCCAGAAAAAATGATAGTGATGACTAATGCATCACATTTTATCTTTGGAGGTGTTTAATATTATGTTTAAGTTAGCTAAAAAGAGGAATATTATGATTAATCGGTCCTACCACATGTGTGTCATAACATCAGAATGCAGAAGCGCCTCTTGTAAACCCAAGGAAAGATAAAGACAAGTCAAAAGTATAAAGATTCGTCCACAATATCCCGCACAAACGGACCCCCTCAACAGCCCGTGGCATGTCCTTTGCTCTGTCCCCCTCCCCACACTTTGCCTCTTCCTAATCTCTTTCATCTTCATAAATATTTTTGGAATCCCTCACTTTTCTGCTCTATATATATATTCCTCCCTTAGATTTTCATTCAAAACCGTACACACTTCATTTGTCGCAAGCTACATGGCAATCAAACAAATCCTTAAGAAATGCTCGAGCCTAGGGAAGAAACAAAACGCCCACAACCGCCCAACGGATGTACCAAAAGGCCACTTTGCAGTTTATGTGGGAGAAAATCGAACTAGACACGTAGTTCCTATTTCATTCTTGAGGCATCCGGAGTTTCAAGGCCTGCTTCGTCGCGCTGAAGAGGAGTTTGGATTTGATCATGACAGGGGACTCACCATTCCATGCGAAGAAAGAGTTTTCGAGTCACTTACCTCGTTGATAATAGTTGGTTGAGTTTTAAGTTTTACGAGAGATGATGGCTGAATCTTCTTTATGTTTGATTTTATTTTTTTAAAATATGTTTCTACGTGATGCCTTCTATCAGTCATGTTCATGCATTATTCTTGTTCACAAGCATAGATAGGAGAAGTTCTAGTCCATGGCCAACAAGCTTTCGTTTGATTTGCATCTTAGACTAACTATTGTACATAGTCTCACAGAACTGTACTTGCAGCTGCTTTTCTATTGGTATTTGAGCATTGTTTATTTATCTTTATTTGCCTGTTTTCACGGGGACAGAGCATAACATTGAATTGAAACTGAAATCGAAACCGGTAACAACTAAAAAAATTGAAATTGTATAAAACCTAATCGAAGTGAAATTGAAAAGCTAAAACCAAACCGATTCTAATGAATGCGGTTTCGATTTTAAGACACCATTAGAGCATTGTTAAAATATTTATATATATACGGGTTTACTCCACTTTAAATTAGCCTAGAAACTAGTCCTTGGCCAGTTTTTCATCACTGTTGTTAACTACAAAAATCACTCATTTGTATATCAGAATCACTAATATATATTCGCAAAATCTGAAAAATATAGATATATAAATACACATATATACAACGTATATCTTTATCATCTTCAATTATACTACATTGATAACCCTCCCGGCATTATTATCAACCCCTTCCACTACTGCCGCCTTCACTTACAATCATAATTTGTCTACCATCGTTCGTCATCATAACTTACCACTATAATGACTATCTAAAATTATCACACACCTCATCCCGTCATTTGCTATCATCATAGACCTTCTCCAACTATAATTGATTATCGATAATCGACTACCAATGGCAATCATAAGTAAATTTTCTCAATTATTAAAAATAAAAACTGATGAATATACTGTATAAAATAGTGATTAACAGCATAGAAACTAGTGATGTATGTGGATATAAACAGTGATTTAAAGAATGGTTTCTAATTTCTAAAATAACATTGATATATATATATATATATAATGCTGTAAATTTTAGTTCATGACATTTTTTAGGACACAATTGTACTTGGTCCAAGAAACTGATCTAAAAAAGATTACAACTAAAATACTAATGATGGGTGTTGGGCCGTCCAAAATATAACAGACCTGCTTTCAAGAAAAACGGGATAGGCCAGTGATATGCTTTATCTCTGTTCAAAAGCCCATACTCGTAATTTTTATTTGATAATTTGATAATCGGTGACATCCCCAAATCATTAATATTTCATATAAATTTAGTCGTCAAGATTTAAAATAATGGTCATTTATTTATATTAATATGTAATAGTAATTTAAATTTTCATGCAAATGTAATATAATTTTAATAATTTTGTATGAATATCTCAACGACTTACATACGTGAGGCGAGTTTATTACATGATTAATTAAATAAAATTGCATTTAATTTATTTAATATAGATATATAAATAAGAGTTTGCTTGTAACAGAAATTAGCTGCAGAGTGCAGACTATGGGTGTGTCGTCATTGGTCAGAGTCTACGGATTCTGAGGGGCACTGCCGTGGCACAATATATAAACGTGACACAAACACATGTAACAATTCCTAATAATCAATTTTATTTTAATTTCTTATGAATAATAATACAAAATTGTCTTAGATTTTAATATAAAAATTGGTTACTCGTCCTAAAGGAACAATCTTCGTTAATTAGCTTTGACAAACTATATTATAAACGCGTATTAAATATGTTTCAGAATTAGCATTTTCCTACATTCTTCCTCACAGAAGTAGAATGCAACTTCTTTTTGTTAATTTGTAATTTTCATGTAATACAGTAATATTCTGTAATAGTAATAACTAAATTAGCTTACAGGTCTAACATTTTAACATGAAATATACCCGATTAGCCGATCCCAATAGATTCAAATACCACTTTTTTTACGGGATCAAGGCAGGACAGATCGAAACAGAGCCCATCTCAGGTACAGAGGCACACGATCGTGAATGTATAAGTCATTGGGGTTGTCCGGGTAATCTTTAAAAAAAATGTTTTTTTCTTAAAATAAAAATGTGGACCAAAAGTGATAATTAAATTAAGACTTATAAATGATTAAATTGTTTTAAAAAAAGTCATGGAACAAAAATTAACATTCTCAATTTTTTATAAATGCTTCTGATTTTTTACACTAGAAGTCGGTTTCCTATAAGAAAACCATAAGCAGTCTTTGCCAAACAGCCACACTGTTCCAACACTTTTAAAGAACTAGGATTATTTATAATGTCGGAGACTTTAGTAAGTCTTTATATATTTTCATATTTAATCATAGATACGAAACACTTATAGAAAAACTAATCATTTAATATGATATAAAAATCAAGATTAATTTAGTCTTGTGAGAGACTCGTGTTCGAGTACCTATGATCTCCAATATTCTCATATTAAATTTAATTATATACACAAAATAATTTTTTGTACCGAAATAGACGGTCAGTGATACACTTTTGAATCTAAAAATGAACTCCCAAAAATGAAAGAAATGTGGAATGAGCCCTGAACTCCGCATGAGAGAATGAGTCACTTCAACGCGTATAATCAAATAAATTTTCGAAAAGCATTGTTTTGATCCAGTCTTTGTCAATAACTTTCCTAATGCTATGAGCTGTTTGAGAAGAAATTTCTCTAGCTTGAAGCCCCACAAAAGATTGAGCAAATTTTGATTGAAGTTTAAAATCTTCTTCCGACTGTTTTCAAGTCTTTATAGCGTATCCAAAATAGAGTCCGTTTTTCAAGCTCATTCGCATAAATAAAGACAAACGAACTCGTAAATTATTCAGATGAAGACAAACGAATTGTACTTTTTCCTGATAAACCATAAATATATTACTCCCTCCGTTTCTTTTTTCTTTTCTTGTTTGTGATGTCGATATTGTTCATAACATGAGACAAATTACTAATTTATCTAATCTATAAAATTAAATATAGTCATGAGTGATCTTGTTAGATTCGTATTCACGAGTACTTTAATACGGTGAAATTTTTATATTTAATACTAATACGAAATGAAAGATATTAACGATCAAAAGTGTGTGTTGCCAAACGTGAAAAATACAAATAAAGTATTTAGAGACGGAGGGAGTACAACAAAATCGGTAAGACCAGTTACATAGCTGCGCACCTCGATACATAGAGAAGATCTTAAAACTAGCTGATACTCCTGAGACAAACGAATTGTATATGGTGTGCAATTCGTCATGTCAAATAAGCATTGATTTAATTAAAATTTTACTTCATATATATTATAATTTGATCTGTATATATTCATCATATGTTGATTTTAATTAATTATCAGAAATTTTCATATTTACTCCCTTCATCATAAAATAATAGTTATTTTGATTTTTGACACATACTTTTAAATGAAAAAAATGTAATTTAACACATTATTTTTCAAATTCTATTTTTCTGAATAAAAATATGGATGTTAAATTTTTATTCAGGATTTTTTTTTCTTTTGAAAAGATAATATATGAAAATATGTTTTTTTTTATATCTCAAATTACATATAGGAAGTCAAAACAACTATTATTTGAAATGGAGGGAGTATATTTTTACCGGACGAATATATTTCAACACCGAAAGCCTATATTTATTTAAATCATGAGAATGTAAAGAGCAAAAGAAAGTCCAACTTCTTTTTTCCAACAAGAATACTAATAATCTGAGCACCGCGAAATTTGGGAGTTAAGACCGTTTGAATCCATGTCCAAACAAGCACTATATAGCTGTCTGGCTTCACTGAAATCAAGCAATCTGTTGGCTTTGATTATGCTTGACAAAACTCAATTATAGTCACACAGTCCAGGAAAACCAATCTATATCACTTTCTCATATATTTTCTGCAAGCAAAACATGAAGCAAGTACTATCTGCAACTGTGCGCACAGCTAATATAACTCCCAAGTCAAAACGTAGATGGAAACCAACTTGATCAAGGCTTCCCACATACTATTTGCTCAGATTATGAGCGTGCATGCAACTAATTAGTACAGTAATTAACAATAGCTTGATTATGAAGTCTGTAGATTGTCCCTTTCTATCGAATCTTCTGCTAAAAGAGAAAGATATTATATAGTATGCTAATAGAGTAATTACGTACAGCTAATAAACACAAACCGACGGTTTCCTAATCTCATATGATTAGAGAGGTTAATGTCACACTAGTCGACAAGATAGAGGATTATACTTGGCTGCGGCGATTCATTATTTCTATGCTGTTTTCTACTCCCTCTGTCCCACTCATTTCTTCATAGTTATTATTTTAGGATGTCCCTCTCATTTCTTTACGTTATTATAAATAGTAAATTTTTCCCATCATTACACCCACTATCTTCCCCTACAATCTCATATTTAACAATAAAAACTACTATTACACCCACTACTTTACTCCACTATCTCAAATCTATTATTAAATATTGGTAGGTCCCGCCATTTTACCCACTTTTCATCTAACTTTACTAATTTTTCATACATTGTCTTGGTCTCCGTGTCCCCCTCCGATGTAAACAATTGAGGGGGACGGAGGGAGTATTCAATTTATTTAGGACATTCGTTTTTTTTTCTTTTTTTACAGAATTTAGGACATTCGTTCAGACCACTAGACGACTAACACATGTTTAGAGTAAAAAAAAAAAAAGAAGATTTTTTTTTAAAAAAAATTATTATCCATACATTATGAATCAGAAAACCTAATATTAACCATCGATCAGTTCTTTTTGCTAATAATATGTCTTGATATTAGATCCTGACCCATTTATTTATACGTGCCAATAAAATATATCGGATGGTATTACTTAACCTTAGCTAAATATAGTCATGCAATATTTTACGACAAAGAATAATAGGATTGATACAAGTGTACAACACAATGATGAACAGGTGCATGCAAGTTTCATTGTTTGCAAAGAAAATAGGGGACAGTCGTACAGAATAAGGTGGTGCCACAGTACGATTTGTACACTGATGGAAATTGGAATGAATGTTTTAGTTTAGTGTATAGATATATTTTTTCGTCTCGAAATTTGTGACCATTCGAAATATTTAACCTTCTCTACATAATTTTATCTTAAATATTTTATAGGAACTGATACTTCTGATTACAGTGCGACTGTTATACCGGAACGTTTACATGATATGAAAGATTAAATCATACTATAAAATTATCATTAATTTATAGTTAATGGATCTAAATACGTATCCAAGCATTTTCCTCTTTTATATTTGTAAAAGTTATTATCAAATTATTTTTCGTCGAATGTTCATATTAATATTTTTCTTTTCTTTGAGCATTTTAACAATAAGAGCTTTGACAATACGAGCACCAATGTAAAATAAAATAGTATTTTATGGATCATCCTCTTGACATGGTTGTGCTGGTCATCATCTTCTTGGCATGATAATTTGTTCTAAAATGACTTTTAATGAGAACGGGAAGTCATCCATCTCAACTTTTTTCTGGTTATATATTCGACACAAGAATTTCCAGATCAGCATTTCAGAGGATTATTTACAGATTTCATTTTTCACCAATTTCCGTTAACACTCGTCCTCAATAACTTATTACGAAAAATTCTCCTTTATCTGAGTAGCATTGTGCTTTCCAAAGTACTGGTTTCGGATACTTCCGATCCATACCCAAAGTCAGATTTGGATTTACCCAAGATATGTGAATCTCAAAAAAGCTTTGGTCCTTTAAACAATATATCCGTACAAATTTACAGCAATAGCGTACCCAAAAACAAGATAATTCAATAATTCATACCACTAGTTTTACGAAAATTATCATCACGGGCTAGCACTTCCATGTGCGTGAACAGACATGCACATATGCTTTTTTATTCCCGTATTCAAGTATTTGTCTATTTATTTTTTCAAAAAAGGTATTTGTCTATTTGACAACCAGTCCGAAAAGTGTTTCAAGATTAGTTTTTTCAAGTTCAATTTTCTTTATAATTGTTGAACATAATTTGAAAAATTGATGATTAATCTCGTTAACCACTGATTATATGATAATTGGTTCGATAACTATTGATTAAAATTTTAATTATATAATTAAGTCTCGATTAATCCCATTTACAACATTATTTTTAAGGAGTTTTCACTCTAACTACAGGCACAACTCTAATTTTATAATTCCTATGTTTGAACATTTAGTACAAATTCAGCTTCTAATTATCTGAAATAATTCTGCCACTATCCGGATGACCAAAATATACATTATAAATTTACTTAAAGCATTTGACTATATTTAATAATACACAGATCTTCATTTTTACTTGAATATTTAAATATTCAATCATAAATAATTTACATAGCAAGATGTAGATTATAGTACAATACAATAAGATAAATAATATATATAATTAATCCGGTTGTTAACTAACTCGGGATTTGCTCGTTTGAGCTACAAGCCTAAAATTCCATCTTCCCAAGCAAAAATATATATAATATTATATTACTATATGGTTAGTAGTGGTGGGAAACTCGTCCGAGTCAACTCAACAGCAGTGGCCGAGATTGCTCACCCCAAAAGCCAATACTGTGGCAGCGCATCGGAAGATCATCAACTCGAGCTGAGTTACTCGACGAGTCAGAGCGAGTTACAAGTCGCAAAATGTCGAGAAAAACAGACTCGTCACAAGGAATAGCTAGTGGGCCTTGGTGACAAAACCCATACTCTTCTTCAGCTTGGGCCAGTAGCGTCCTAAAGACGGGGTGGTTCAGGTACGTCGCGCGCACGATAAATCTCGTGTGGCCGCTGCCTACGGTGATGGCCACGTGTCCTGCGGGTACGTCGGAGGGGATGAAACGAGGAGAGGAGTGGCGCCAGCGCCGGAGGAGTTGTCTGAGTCGGACTATTTGCCGGATTTGGTTGCACTTTCCCATTGTCCGGCGGGGAAAAATAGAGATAAATGTGAAAAACAGAGTGAGAGTAGTGAGAGTGAAGTGTGAGAAAGAGAGTGGGAGTATTTGGAAAAGGGAATGTACTTTTATAGAACCAAAGGACAAGAGTACCGTTTTTGATTATTTGTATTTTTTTAGTTGTATTTGTATACTACTCCATCCATCTCACCAGGTTTTTTATCGTTTTCTTTTTTAGACGTCCCACTCATTTTTTTTACATTACAAAACTATCCTAAAATAATTAATGGGTCTCACTACTTCACCCACTTTTCTTTCTCTTTTTTTATTATTTTATACATAATTATTAACCTTTGTGCTTAAACCCAATGTAAAGAATGTAAAGAATTGGGTGGAATGGAAGGAGTATCTTTTAAAATCCCAAATTATCTCCCTTACGCTTATTATATATAAGTATATAATAATAATATATAGTGTCATAGTGATTTAAGACATGATTTTTGTATATGAATTTCAACAATATGTCTTATGATTAATATAATATTATACTCCCTCCGTTTCAAAATACATGTCCACTTTAGAAAAAATAATTTGTTTCAAAATACTTGTCCACTTCAACTTTCAATGTGAATTTATATTTCCAAAATCAATTCTCCTCCACATATTTCAAATTTATATTTCCAAGATGAACCATACACCACACATTAGGTTCAATTAATGACTTATTGCACCTCTTTTTTCACAAAATCCACTTTTCTTAAACTATATGATTTTTTAAAAGTGGACATCTAATTTGAAACGGAGGGAGTATTTGAATTATAATTGGAGGGAAGAGAAAAGATGAGAGAGAAGATATGTGCAGAAAGTGAGAAAAATAAATTTTTTATTGATAGGAGTGAAATAGGACATGTAAATTGATGTTTCAAAAATAAGTCACTTGATGAATGTCCTATTCAACATGTCTAGGACATTGTTGGAGCACTCATTTATATAAAATGCTTTAAATTCCAGTATAGGACGCTAGTTTTGGACTTGCTCTTAGTATCAGAGCATTTGAAGCAAATGAGTGCTCCAACAATATCCTAATGATGAAGATATCGAACAAGTGCTTTATTTTTTAGGCACCATTATGCATGTGTTAAACCATTTCTATCAATAGATAATTAGCCTTCCATCTCAACACATATATCTCCTCTCTCCTTTTGATTTCCCTCCAATAATAATTTAAATATATTACTATTTTAATAATAAGGCACAATAACAAAACATGTTGTTAGAGTTGATATTAAGATGATGTCCTAAATTACTAGGACATTATTTTTCATTATATTTATAAGACACTTACTAGAACATTGTTAGACTTGCTCTTATGTATCTTGCATATTGCTTTTGTTGTGAATAGATGGCAATATTCAATCTGATGCAAATTAATAACATATTGGGATGGAAATATATATATGTATATAAACCAGCAATAAAAAGTAAATACAGTTAATTTAAGTAGGCTCTGCAAGTTTGAACTACCAAGACAATTAAAAAGCTTGCAAGTATGGCAAACCAAACATATGGAGGCAACCAATGAAACAGAATCACAGCCAAAAGCATGTACTCATGCATGTGAACATGACAGATTATTTTTTTTCAGATTGTGCATCATTCAAACTTCTCAATATCCACCAAGAGGAATTTGAACCATAGACATAATGGTTAAAGCCAAAACAATGATGCAAAACTAAACTTATAAAAACTCACAGCGTACGACATTCGCACAAAATGATAATAGTTTTCGATCATTACAAGTTATTCCTCTAGAAGACTCTGTGAAAACAACTCGCATCTTTCAGTGGCCTGCCTTGGCTGCAGCTTTCTGCTGAGATTTGGCTTTTGCCTGGCAGAGGAAACAACAGACCATATCAATAAAAAGCAAAATTTTGCTTCTCAGATTTATTCCTTTCTCTTTTATGAGAAGTTAAAATAGCCTCAGTCTAGTCTGAAAATTCTAGCTGATTAAAATAGCCTCAGCCTAGTCTGAAAATACATGCCCTAAAGTTTGTTAATTGTATCATAAAAAGGAAACTGCAACTACAATTCCCAACACCCAAGTAAAGTAGTCTATTATAATAGGAGCAATACTGCAATAGAACATCTAATGCAAGTAAAGTATATCTTTGCTACTCCGAATAAAAAAAAAGTTTAAATCACTTATGGAAGTAAAATAATTAATAAAACCAAATTCTTCTTCTAGTTTTTACATCAAGTAATTGGTTACCAAATTTATTTTGGAAGTTCATATACTACATTGAAGGCAAGTGATGGCATATGTTATTCAGTAACTGATTCACTGAGTTCATATACTACATTCAAGGGAGAGCAACAGATGACATATGTTATTCAGCAACTTATTCACAAAATATAACGTCTGGCATTAACATGGCACAACAAAAAATATGCTTAAAAGCTGGGTGCAACAAGGAAAAAGATTGGTGTTTTCACCAGCAAACTGTGGAGGGTTCTTGATATATATACACACACAGCAACATGGAATGTGTCAATACGTCGTACCAATCATACAGAAAGATGTATATTTCAATTTAATCACATAACAAATAAGCACGCCAGATGGCATAATTATCTGTTTGTTTAACAGGTATGTGAGCTCGATTGTAATTATTGCGGAAGGCCTAATAAACAAAGTAGGGATTGAAATGATCAAGGAGAAGAAATATTGTTAGAGAAAAGCGGAAGGGTAAATTTTAAAGCGCACAAAGTGCTGGTCTCTCCCACTTCACTTTCGTCAACAGAGGTTGAAGAAGCACTATAAGTTGTCTAGTATCATGAAGTGGTTCTTTGACCAAAAAAAAACAATACATTTACATTAGTTTTATTATCAAATACAATTATATTATTATCTATCTTGCATCATTAAGAGCTTCAACTACACAATTAATGGAAAGAGCTTGACCATGATTTGACTTACTTTAAGAATAGTAGCCATTCATTTTATTTAATGAGCTGAAAGTCTGAGACTATATGACTGCTCACAATTTAGAATGTCGTAGAAGAAGATTATTCTAGAAGTATAAAATGAAACACAACTAGGACACACGTGTCTCAGATAACATTATATTCTTTTTCTTAATTGTGACGAAACTTGGTTAATATATTCCTATATAATTATTACATATATGTTTCATTCCTCAACCATGGTCAGTACTTAAAATTAAATAGCCATGAAACACCAGATGCAGCCTTTTTTGAGGTACATCCATACATGAAAGATAGAAAGCAATCAAATCATGTCAACAAATACCAATACTGGGCACCACGGTACAAAATTTACACTACTGAAACACGCACTACACCAAGCAATACAATGCATCATACAAGAGTGCTTGTGATGGTGTGAGGCACTAGCAAGATTACTCCAAACTCATTGATCCAACTAGTGAATCAAGTGTCCATATAAATCAACATGATATGCATCAGTATGTCTTAACAGAACAGAAAATGCCATAACAAAATCGAAGTTACAAATTACTAAAAACACAGTAGCATATAAAGTTGCCAATCATGCCACAATCGCCTAAAATCCTGTAATCAGCTTTAATAACTAACCCCGCTAAAACCCAATCATATTCAATTATTTATAAACCGAAAAAAATAAAATTATCGAAAATACCTTAAGATACTTGAGCTTCATGCTTCCATAAACCAGTCCAAACGAAAAAGCGGATACTCTAGCCACCTAACATACATATACATAGATAAAAACACCCAAATTTAGCCAACCATCAAACATTTCGTATATATACATACAAAAACACCCAAATTACACTGACCCATAACAAGAATAAGTCAAAAGGGAAAATTACCAGAGCAAGTGTGCTGGTTCCTGAATAAGGTCCTGGTGGCGGCGCCATTGATGCTAGAGTCGAGAGAGAGATCGAGAAAGAGAAGGGAGTGGGAGACAGAGAGAGATTCAACTAAGACCTAAAATTCAAGAAATTGAGCGACTGATTTGGGAGAAGGCTTTGATCTTTTTCACTTGGGATAACTGAATCTGAGAGCGGCCCAATATGAATAACAGTCTAGTCCAGTTTAACAGGTCCAGACTCAAATGAACACTCCTTCCTTCTAAAATCTAAAATAAATTAAAAGAAAATTTAATAAATTATTCAATCTAAATTAAGGAATAGGATAAGGAGTTTTACCTCTGTTTTTTATTTATTTATTTTTTATACTTTGAGTAGAATAATTATTTATATTTGTTATATATGGTCATATTTATTTAGAGGGATTATAATTCGCAGATTATTATATTTATTATTTAAATTTTAAAGAGTTATAATCTCATGAATCTATATCTATATTATTGTTTTAATTCATTTTTAAAAGTAACGAGGCTCGAAATTACTTGGGATTGTTAGCTTAGAAAAACATTGCTTAACTTATATGCCCAGAATCCAGCTTATCTACATATCTTCTATCTTCTGTTGATGTCTCCGGTCTAAGAACCCGGTGGATAGGTGTTTTCATGAATAATAGAGTCATACTTTGAGATGTTTCTGTTGATCTTTTACTTTTTTTACAACATATGATGACATCTGGTATAGATCTTGGGTTTGATCTGGATGCTATAGCATTTTTCCATACAAATTACAGCACTGGTGACTCTGTGCTTGAGATGCTCAACTCAGACAAACTAGTTTAAAACTTAATATGCTCCAGCCTCAAAGGACCAACTAATTGGAAATTTGTTTCTTTTCCAATAACCTTAGTTTGACTCTGTCACATTTGCTTTTCAACACTTAAGAGTCTTGTTCTGTTTTGCTCAATGATACTATTATTAATGAGCTGAGAACAGACTGGTCTTGTTTCACTTCATGCTGCCATGATAATACCAAGGAAACAAGTTCTTTCAAATTAAGGTTACTTATCTTGGCATATAGGTATTTTATAATTGTTTCATATCTTATACTATAATCTATCTGCCTATAATCAGTATGCTAATATAAGTCTTGATAATACTATCAGCAGGAAAAAATGCAAGCAAAAACTTTTCCACAAAACAGTTAATCCGTAACCAAAGCTGCAGTATGTATAAATTCATCCACGGAAAATTTACCCCCAAATAATTGACCTGACTCACTATTTTGGAAACAAAGTCTGTATTCCAGATCCAAATTTATCCCCGTTTAGGTTAACATAGCATCAAGCGATAACTTTCGATCCACAAGCAGGGATTAAGGAATAAGAAAAAACCTAAAACCCAGGTTTTGTTGGGAATTTATCTGATGGTGATGTAGCGATTGGTACCATGCTTAGCCCAGTGTTCTTTAAGATCTAAGGGCATGCGAGTGTCATGGCCTTCGGCTGCTAACCGAGTTAGCAATCTAGAAAAAACATTCCCGCTCATCTTTCTTCCACCCATCCTTGAGTGTCGCTTATTTGGCAATTGCGGCAAAGGATACTGTGACTTGGTGGTTGTGCAACAGGACGACTGCCAGCCCCCGTTTCCCCATTTGTAACACTGATGCTGAACTCCTGTGCACGAGCAAACGGGTATAGGCATTGTGGATTCATCATATATGATTTGCTTCATCGAGCCGAGATTCTTAGCATCCCACTCAGCCTTTGACCAGTCAGTAGTGACATGCCTGTTCAAATCTTCATTTATTTTCTTCGCCTTCAGTTGTGACTTTGATGAAACAAACTTCTTTGGTTTTCTAGGTTTTTCCTGGTGCGCCTTTACACCTTCAGATGAAATGGCTTGTAGCGGGAACGCATCAGTTATAGCCCCTTCCTTTGTGTTGTAAGCAGCTACCAAGGGGTAATTAGCAACATGGTGAACTCGCTTTGATCCACGTTGGATAGTGTTGTTCCATGCAGTGCTCATGGTCGTCTCCTGGAATCGAAGGGCTTCGAGAGCAATTTCTCGTTCCCTTAAAGCACTGTCACGCTCAGAGATTGCTGCATCACGTAGCTGGATCGCTGAATCTCTTTCCTCCAATGCAGCCTTTCTTTCAGAAAGAGCTCTATCACGTTCCTCAAAAGCAGCATCCCTCTCAGCAATGATGTGTGCAATCTTCCCAGGCATTAAGAAAGCATTCTGATCCTTCATCTGATATTGGGGCACCATATTCCACTGCAAAATGATGTGATGACAGGAAAATCATAATGAGAATTATATTTGTTGAATTTGAGATACTAATGACTAGGAGTCTAGGACTGAAAATCATGTTTCTTTGCTTTAAAGATTTGTTATCACCTGACTGTGAGCACCTTTGTAGAACTCCATGTGTCGAGCACGACCACCTTTATCCATGAAGTTGCAAGTGAGGGGAAATATGGACAACTTAGTCTCAACTAGTGAATTTATGATATCCACTCTTCTTAAACCACGGAATCTTCCTGCATTTGACAAAAATGGAGGATTTTAGACTCCTGCGCTAACTATAAACAGGGGGGAATATATGTTTTTTACCAAAAGCGTCAAATTAAAAACTTATTTGCGGTAATAACCAGAGGCAAACACAATCATCACCCAGTTAACAGAAATATATTTAGCTTTTCAGCACAATGAGATTTCTTACTTTATAAAATAGTTCATTTAGTCAAATACGAACACGGATTATCCAAAAAAAAGCTTTTATTATTTAGATAACATCATACAAATACACTAAATCAATCTTTTCGTTTACATTGTACAGCAAAAAACTTTAATCTGAGTATTAAAATGAAACTAATCTTGTGCACTCTTGTTAATATCACATCTCTAAGCAATAAACGAAGCACAGATGTACAGGTCTGCTTGTTAAAAGAACATGAAAAGCAGATCATGCAATTGGAGATACAGACAGTATAGTAAGCACATTCATGTCAGTCTGATAATGCCCACTAACATATGTAAGCCTTCGATTGATTACTGAATTTGAGATCAATGAATAAACATGCTGCTGCAACTACGTGCCAGAATCCAACCATGTAGTAAAAACTATATAGACCGGAGAGCAGACCTATTTGTAGCGAGTCAAACTTCAGTGACATTTATTACAGTAACCAGAACACTGGAATTCCAAGCATACAAAGCAAGAAATACATCTCAACAGTAAAGGACTGATGTTACATAACAGGGAAGCTGAGTTTGAATTTTATTGTTAGTAACTTTTTGTCGACAAACACTATGACCCTATAATCAAGTCCAATATTGGTAAAAATAATATATATCCCATGTCACTTAAAAGCTGAAAAAACCACATATAGCACATATTATCATTACTTTGACTAAATTCGATTCCCAATAACAATTAGGTGTATAAAAATATTAGACTGTAGATTCCGCCCAGGTCGAGACATACACATACCATATCCTTACTTACCAAATTAAATAAATTCTAACTCGAGAAGCTGTTTAGATGTAGTTTCTTGTGAACAAACAGTCGAACACTAATAAACCATGTCCCTATAATCAAGCCCAGTATTACAATTGACCAAATTCGATCCCAATAACAAGCACGTTCAAAACCCAAAAAGGATTAATCGAATCAAGTGCTTTGACAATTAATGTATAATCAATTCATCAAATACAACAGAACAACCACACTATCATATTACGACCCAAGTACAAATGAGTTGAGATATAACTAGGTTCAGGACAAATCAAACAAAATTAACAAAATTCAGAAGTAACTAAAGTAAAAAACACATGATTACAACTAACGACTAAAGCTATAGATTGAACAGACAAAACCCACAAAACTTAGCTAAATTAAAGAATGAACAAGGCGTAATAAACAACAAATGCATGTGGGTGTGAGAAAGAAACACACATACATATATATAACAGATAGATAGAAACATGGGGTAAAGAGAGATGATAAAGACTTACAGATTGAAAGAATCATCGAAGGTAAAAAAGCATCGCCCAGAAAGAAAGAGGGGAAGTGACAAGTAGGGAGTAGGATTATATGCGATTTTAATCGCTAATTTTCACTTTTTTTATGGATTTTAATCGCTAATGTTGAAAATTATAATTCTCGTTTTCTTTGTGAATAAGTGGAATTTTCGTATAAAGATAGTTAGGGTTATACGTACTACACAGCATATTATATTATTGAGTCCAAAATTGAATAAAATATAAGATATTATGTTTTAATTTTAATTTTTTTTCTCAATAATTATAAACATCCTGTAACCTCCACATTATGTTCTGCAACATAATAATTGTTGTAACAAAAGATAGAACAATTACTTTTATAAATCGTAAGACAGTGGCGCTGTGTTTGAAAGTTAGCGGTTTGGGGAAAAATTAGAGGTTTGCGGTGATTTAGAAGTTTGACTATTTCAATTCGCTAATAATAGTGTTTGATAGTTAGCGGATTGAAATGGAGGTTTGGGCTCAAAAAGCTACTTTGAGGAGTTTTCTGTTTTAGAGATTTTGGTATGTGCCATAAAAAACTAATGAAACAGTTATTTACCAAATAATTTTACACGAAAGCGTTAATTTAATCCGCTTGTTAAAACATCTATTTTAATCAGCTAGTCAAAACATTTAATTCAATCCGCTAACAGCTACCGTTAACCTCTAATTCCCAAATAGGACCAGTTTTATAATATAACTCATCCAAAAACAATGTTCTTAATGATTGTTAAAGTGGCAAGATGTTAATGATTAATTGATAATTATGTTTAAGACTACTTATAAATAATATATTTAAAATTGAATTATCAAAGATATTATTTATAATTAAAGTAAAAAATTATGACTAATACTACAATACTCTAACTTAACTGGGGATTATACAAACCAGCCACAGTCAGTAGACACAATTACTTCGATTAATCACTAAAAAAAAACTTGCGCAGTCACTAAACATCATCACTAAATTAATTCGATTAATCACTAAATAAAACAAACTCAATCCAACCCAACCACCATCTTTACCTCAGGTCCTCGGCCACCCTCGACCATCACCCACCCAGGCTATTCGCCCATCGTCATTTCTATATAGACCTCTTGGTGAAAAAGATGTGAAATAAAAATATAATTTTATGCACATGTTATATTTATTTTATATTTTATATTAATTATAGATAAATTTATATACTTATCATGATTTTATCAGGCATTTTAACGAATGTCTTATTCGAAATAAGTTAAAAGATGAGTTATATAGTTATCTTATTATTTTTACTTTCTCATGATATTCTGAATCTATCACGGGCTTAACACGATTGTCTTCATAACTTTCGATGTATTATAATCATTGTTTCATGTTTTTTTTTTGAAACATATCATTGTTTCATGTTAAAAATTACTATTTCACATAAAACAAATTTTTATATTAAATGGAAAAATAGATTTATAAAATGACAAATGCATATATGAGTTCCTGTAAAATCAGTATGACTCAAACAATCCTAAATGCAAATGGAAATGAAAACAGACAATTGTTACTCTGGACTCGTGGAGCCTTACTAATAACAGTTGCATTATTTTTCCAAGAACTTTAACTTAAATAGCATGTCATTAAAGGTCATTTACTATATTTAAAATAAACATGAAAAATGTTACTTCAAAAGCATTCCATCATAGATCATTGACCGTATAAAATATATGTCGTAAATACTTATCTACATCAATGCTTAGCCATACAATCTCTAAATATCTAGATGATTTTCAAAAAATATCTTGATATTATTTATAAAATAAACATGAAAATATTACTTTAAAAGCATTCATCATATATCATAGACCCTATATTGAATATATGCACCAAATACTTATCTATCCATATATAATGTACATACACGAGATGCACGGGATAATTATCCAGGCTGATGCTTAGTCATATATACCTTTCAAAATGTCTTGATATTTTAGCGAAAAATATTTGAGAATCAAATATCAATTTTGTGCTCCCTTTTGTATAAATCTATGATATTACTCATATTAACGAACATTCAATTTGACATGGATAATTTAATTATTTTTAATTTTTTTTACTTTATTTGAAGGTATAAATATTATAATATTAATTATAAAAAGGACCGAATGAAAAGAAGGGTTGTGACGATATTTTGTGAGACAACATATTTCATTCTTCCTCAACTGAATTTAATTTGACCTTGTGATGAATGTACCACGAACATTTTAATATATATAAACTTTTCGGGCGAAAGAAACTCAGAGACATGACAAGATCTTCCGGCATCAACTAGTCGATCCATTATCCATCTTAATAGCTCTTCAATTTGACACAAACTTCTCGTATATAACCATCAAACGTCAGTGGTTCTTATGAAATTCTATTCACACCAACAATTACTTAAATTTTTCCTTTTTTTGTCGGAGCATGGGATGGGGTTGTGATCGGCTATAATATTATATCACAAACATCAGGTGTTTTAACACATAAGACATATATTAATTATCAAGAATTATTTGACTCGTGATCTATGTTGATTTAAGTTTTGTGATATCATGGTGTGCTGTCGGAATTTAAATTTATACGTCCAAATCTATCTTCATATAATGATTTAAAATTTAAATTGAATTTCATATAATGATTTAAAATTAAATTGAATCTCATGACCGTGTTATATTGATTTAGTTATCATTATAATAAATATGATATGATACTAATATTTTAAAACTTTCAATAATATCATAGTTAGCATCAATTCAATTGGGAGTTGGTTTCAAAAATAAAATTCAATTCGGAGCCGGATTTCAAAATTCGGGAAAAAAAATTTCAATTCGGAGCCGAATTTCAAAATTGGGAAAAAAGGAGTTGGCCCAGCGGGCTAGACATGAGCTCTCTCAGCTTTACTAGTATATAACACACCCCTCGCCTCCATGCATTTCTCATTCCGCCGATTGTTCTAATCTCACCGGAGGGAATAACTTTCCGGCATTCTCTTTATATCTCTCAGTATAAATTTTTGTCAAGTATCTGAGGGAATACTTGAATGCAATTCAAGTAATCCACGAGGGTTTCGTTTCACCTTTATTCCGTGTTTTTTGTGTGCTTCTTTTGACGGGGGTGGCCGGGGCTCTAGCCTCGGCAGATTCCAAAGCCCCCATCTTTTACAACCACATACACAATTACACACACACACACACACACTTCTGTATCTATATCTCTTTATCTTTTTTTTTTGTTTGTTTTCATCTTGATACAATATGCCTGGTTTAGCTTGTGTTGACGCCGCCATTGCACCTCCGCCGTGCTACGCTTTTACATCCTGGGAAGCGTGTCTTCCGGCGCCGGAGATGAATTCCGGCGGAGTGGCCGATTTGCAGTGGTCGCCGGCGCTCTCGGCCGCGTTGTACAGGATTGACAAATGGGGTGGTCCTTATTTCGGCGTGAATGAAAACGGCAACGTTTCGATTTACCCTCATGGTGCGAAAACGCTGAATCATCAAGAGATTGATTTGCTTAAGGTTGTGAAGAAGGCTTCGGATGCGAAAGATGAGGGTGGGCTTGGTTTGCAGCTGCCGATTGTTATAAGGCTGCCTGATGTGTTGAAGAATAGGGTTGAATTGATTCACTCAGCGTTCGAGTCTGCGATTGAGGCGCAAGGGTATAATGGTCATTATCAGGGTGTTTTCCCTGTCAAGTGTAATCAGGACAGGTTTGTTGTGGATGACATTGTGAGATTCGGGTCCAAGTTGCGGTTCGGGCTCGAGGCGGGGTCCAAACCGGAGCTTTTACTAGCTATGAGTTGTTTGTGTCGGGGGAATCCGGAGGCGTTTCTTGTTTGTAATGGATTTAAGGATGTGGAGTTTATAACGCTTGCTTTGGTGGGGAGGAAGATGAATTTTAATACTGTGATTGTGCTTGAATTGGAACAAGAGCTTGATATGGTAATTGAGTTGAGTCGAAAGCTAGGTGTTAGGCCTCTTATTGGGATGAGGGCGAAGCTGAGGGCGAAGCATGAGGGACATTTTGGTGCTACTTCTGGGGAGAGAGGTAAGTTTGGACTTACAACTACTCAGATATTACGCGTTGTTAGGAAATTGGATGAGTGTGGTATGCTTGATTGTTTGCAATTGCTGCATTTTCATATTGGTTCTCAAATTCCCTCTACTGCTCTGTTGGCGGATGGGGTAGGGGAAGCAGCTCAGGTGTACTGTGAACTAGTTCGTCTTGGTGCTCGTATGGGTGTTATTGATATCGGGGGTGGTTTGGGAATTGATTATGATGGTTCCAAATCACCTAATTCGGATGTTTCAGTTGATTACACTCTGGAGGAATATGCAGCTGCTGTAGTTGGCGTAATTAAGTCTGCATGTGACCGTAAGATGGTTAAGCATCCAGTGATTTGTAGTGAAAGTGGTAGAGCAATTGTCTCTCATCATTCAGTATTGGTATTTGAGGCTGTATCTTCAAGTAAGAATAGTGTACAACAAATGACCCCAGTTGACGTCAGTTATTTAGTTGAGAGACTCCCTGAGGATGCTATTGTCGATTACCGGAAATTGTCTGCAGCTGCTACTGGTGGTGAGTACGAAACTTGTTTGCTTTATTCTGATCAACTGAAGCAAAAATGTGTAGAGCAGTTCAAGGAAGGGTCTTTTGATCTTGAACAGCTTGCTGCTGTTGATGGGTTGTGTGACTTGGTGTACAAGGCAATCGGCGCTTCTGATCCTGTGAGGACTTACCATGTTAACTTGTCCGTTTTTACATCCATACCTGATTTCTGGGGTATTGGACAGCTGTTTCCGATTGTGCCTATTCATCGCCTTGAGCAAAAGCCAGTGGTGAAGGGAACTCTCTCCGACATAACATGTGACAGTGATGGAAAGATTGGGAAGTTCATAGGGGGTGAAGAGAGCCTACTGCTTCATGAATTGGGAGGAGGTGGTGGAGGTAGTTACTATCTAGGGATGTTTCTTGGTGGGGCTTATGAAGAGGCGCTCGGGGGTATTCACAATCTTTTTGGTGGGCCGAGCGTTGTTCGTGTCTCACAGAGTGATGGTCCTCACAGTTTTGCAGTGACAGGAGCTTTTCCTGGGCCTTCCTGTGCTGATGTTCTCCGGACAATGCAGCATGAGCCTGAAATGATGTTTCAGACGCTCAAGCACCGTGCTGAGGAGTATGTATTCGATGAGGGTGCTCGTGGTTTTGACCATGATGCTATAGCAACTGGGCTTGCCAGTTCTTTCCAGAACATGCCTTATCTTGTTAAAGATGATGATGATAATGGCTACTATTATTCTGATGTTATTAACAATGGCACTGTTGTGGATTCTGATGCACCTGAGGATGAGGAGTGGTCCGACTGCTGTGCTTAAAATTTTGTCTGGGCATCTGCAAACTGGAAGCATCTCTTTGTATTTGGTAGTTTGTCCTTTCAGGTCGTCTGTGTTTTAAGTTTGTGCTCTTCTTTATTTAATGTATGTTTACAATAATATAAGACCGAGCGAATCATTTGCATCCGGCCATCCGCAAATAAATAAGTGCCAAGTTGGTCGGATCAGTGTATGATTGGCTTCCTGAAGCCTCTTGTCTGAGTTCTTTTATGTTGCTGTGACAAAGTTTTGGTAAATTATTCTGCTTGTTTGTAATTTACAATTACTCTTTCCTTTCCTGACTGCCTTCTGTCATTCTGTGTGTAATGAGATTACAAGCAAGCTAATGATGATTTATCAGTGGTGGCCTTTTGTTTTTTGTTCATTTACTCTCAGTGATCCAGGGTTGGGTACTTTGAGTTGTTTGGTTCTGTTTTCTACATTACCGAAAGAAATTACTGATTACATATTGGATGAGGCTGGTAGAATAGTCTTACTGTATTGGGGTCTTGTTTACCTTGGTTAAAGATTATGCTGTACTTTGCGCCGCTTTGTATAAATCTTGAGTTTAATTGGTTCTAATACGAGTATACGACTACACTAGTAATGAATGGCTGGTGATGCAGTATGCTGGTTTTGAGAATCATTGATTAGTAATTAAAAATAGAATAAAAACCTCTCTGTGTTGCGCTCTGATTCTGTAAGCGATTTGGAAGTAGTTCTGATCAAAAGTGTTATTAACAATAACAAATTTGTACTATGCTGTTTTTTTTGGTTTGCCTTATGTCTGGTTGTCTTGCTTGAAATTTTGGAATGAAATTAGTGTTGCTGAGTGCGAAGGCAACTAAGACTGATGATCTGGGGCGGACGCCATCAAGCAGTGCCATACAAAAATGATCAACAGGGGAATATGCTTAACGACATGAGGAAAACTGGCAACGATTTGAATGAAACCTAATTTTACTCAAACCGTATGTGTTGCTGAGTGATCTTTCTCAGAAAGATAAGGTCTTCTGTGTGGAGGATAAGGCCTGTGGTGACTATCATACTTGGCAAGATAAGATCTGAATTTGAGTGCACAAGAGGTATGTGGTGGCTCTTCCACAAAATCTCCTTGTTAAGCAATATATGATTACTTGATTCAATCTTAGGTCTAACATGGTAATGGTTCATATCCTTGTTTGGAAAGAAAATCATTGCTCGTGGTTTTCTTATCCTTGTGTTCGGCTGACTCGTGTCGACATAGCAGTTGTCAATATGGTCTGTTAAGTTATGCACTAGGTGGGCTAGTACTTCAAGCCCTTGCGGCTGGCTCACAATATAGCAATGGTTGTTACTAGGTCATGTTGAATTCTGTTGGTTTAATATGCATACTGGTATCCCCAGCTGAGGCTGAACTAAAATTGAATCCTCAGAAAAAGTTTAGATCAAATTCTTTAAGTACAGGAGGCAGCTTCTTCCTTTAAAGTCCCAAAACAAGCAACCTAATGTTTCCAATATTAAGAAAGAATCCATATTGGATCCAACTCTTCCAGGACCCCCTAGGCCCTAGTAGTCACAGGGAAGCTTGGATTTGCATCAAATCCAGGTCGTTTAGGCACACAAATGGTACCGTGTCAAGTCATTTTTTTTTGTTTTGTCTGGTTGTTTGGGGATTCATATAGCAGCACTAAACACACAAATTACGAAGCTGAATCAAAACATATAATGCGTTTAGTATTTACTAGAATTGTCTTCAGAAACTTGAATTCAATTTAAAGACTAATCTCCAAACATATCCTTTTAATTTGGACCAACCGCACTTTTATCATCTAATTTTAGTTAATTGCATATTGTATCCTGAACACATTTTAATGTTGTGTCATGAACTCTTCCGTCGTTGAGGATAATTTCATAGATTAAAAAAATAATAATACTTTGACCTTTAAAATATAACACATTGTACTTTAAAATTCTTGAACAAAAAAGTCATAAGTTTTATCCTTTGATTACAAAGACTATATAGTTTCATCTTTATTAAAATTATTATTTCTTATATTATAAGTCTTTGTAAGCTTAGCATCTCACTTTCACATTTAGTACTGAACCTCTTTTCTTCCTTCACGATCATACAATCTCTTGACCAAGTCATTTCACATTTAGTACTGAACCTCTTCAGCCAAGATACAACTAATGGCTATAGCCCCTAAGAGACTGATAGATTTATGCACGCTCAGATGGAAAAGGACTTGATTTATCGATAGATTGGGTTCAGCCTTACAACAGCTGATGCAACTGTCCACACCGATGTCTCCCTATCAGTCACAGTAGACAATTAAATGCTCGCAGACTTAAACTCTAAGAATCATGTATAAAGAGCTTTCTTTGTACATATACTAAGAATCAACAATTTAGGTATAAAGAACGCCAGTTGATATAGAGGAATAGATAAGAAACAGACTCGAAGCAGAAACACTAAAATGAAATTGCTGAACAACATTTCACTCTAATATAGCATTTTTGTTTTGGTTATACTAACTCTTGGAAACTTTTTTACCAATTCCTTTGCAGACAGAAACAACAAAAACAAGAATAACGTATGTAAATTTATGGCATTGCTTTATCTTAATGCTTATGACAAAATTGCTTTCAAGGCTTCTTTAACGTAAGGGTATTTGAAGGAAAAGCCCAACTCCTTAGCTTTAGCTGGAAGCACCCTTTGTCCTTCAAGAACCTGTAATGATCTCAACAAGTTAACTGCAGAAAATATGGGTAAATCACTACAAGGCTTCTGTAAGGATTATCAATCCTTACCACAGTAGCACCTTCTCCAAGAACTGCTTTAAGTGCTAGGTCTGGTACTGGCAGCCAGGATGGTCTACCCAAGACAGATCCCAAGTGGCTGCACATCTCCCCTAAACGAACAGGATTTGGTGCAGTGGCATTGATAACACCTAATATACAAAAAAGAGATTGATGTGGAGCTGCTAATTATAAGATGGGGGAATGGCAATACATGCATGAGGTTATGATTAGTACATATATTACGTGTGGTGGAACGCAAGTATAATTTTCCTGGACGAAATTACAAAATAAGTTCTAAGAGAATCTATTAATGTTATAAGTGTGCTCTGGGTGCTTCTGTGCTTGCACAATATCATAACGGAGTAAACATATAATCATGATACAAGATAAAGAGATGTTCACCTTCATAAGTTGGATTCTGTAAAGCTTCATATATCAGGCTTACAAGGTCGTCCACATGGATCCATGAAAACCTACAACATTATAACGGCAGTGAATCATTGGGGGATATGGATTAAACATGCATCTCAATGAATACCACCAACTCTTTCGTACAGTATAACATGCTACCAGCTGAAGAGAAAATGTGCATTATAACATACTTGCTGGAACTAACAAAATAATAATCAAAACTTTGAACGACGATATTAATCTTTTACATAGATCTCAACATGTAAAAATAGATACAAGTTGCGGAAATGTTACAAAGGACAACCAAAGCTAAATGCTCTACCATTGCTTTCCAGAGCCCAAAGGTCCACCGGCAAACATCATAAAAATAGGGATCATTTTAGCTGCAAATATCCAAGAGATTAATAAAACAATAAAATCATATGAGAACAACTAAAACAAAATTCTTGGATATGATGAGAAAATCATAAAGAATGGGCAAATATTGGCACTGATCTGAAGGTTACAACGAGGTCAATTACATAAGTTTGCCCACATAATTGCCCGAATAAAGAGGACCATGTACAAGAAACTTTAAGAAGAATATTGACAGCTAGTCTCGTTTTTGAACTGTAAGAAGCCAATGCAAAATCGACCAGGAAGATGAATTCAAACCTAAAGCACCACCGTCTCTTCCAAGGGCTACACCAATTCGTATACGCACCAATCTGACTTTATTATCAACTTTGAGAGCTGTTGATTCCCATTCTCTACAAACCTAAAAAGAAGCATAAAATGCAAGACATGTAATAAGGTCTTATATTACGTGGAACACATGGAGAAAATATGTATTATTAGATTCATAATATTAGTTTTGAGATTAAGATATTCTTAGCGGCATGGACTGTGAAATAAATCTACTGCAAGTATATAGCATTTTTTCACCTCTGCCAAGTAGTCACTTCCTGATGGACTTTGCTCATCAAAAACTTGTGTTTCGCTAGTACCTAAGACATAAAACAGCAATGAGGAGATCAAACAATTTATTAAAGACGCTAAAATGTGCTTTGATCTCAATATATAGGTTCTCGCAAGCATTAGCTAAAATATAATAGACTCTAAAGCAAAACCATCAAACTACATGACAGAAGAACAAGATTTCATTCCGGCAACCTACAAATTCGCCCTCTTTAAGTGGAAAAGATTATGCAGTGCATTACAAAAAACATAATGAAAAATGAAACGTGGGCTAGTGGTAGCTGCGAGACTACTTTGCACCAGACTTTGCCAGAAAGTATGCCACGGTGGTAGCACTACAACATACAATTGCGGTAGGATGAATAAATCGATTCCTCTGCTTCCTTTTAAAATCAGCAATAAAGGGGGCGGGCGGGCCGGGGGGGGGGGGGGGGGGTGTTTGTTTTATACACTACTATTATTGACTACGAATATATTTGGTACATGAGAATGTTGAAAATAAGCTTAGTATTTTAAATTATAAATTATCTGAATAATTGATCAAATTAAGCTAAATATGTAGGAATAATAATTATTAGTTTTTTAAATGTAGCTGATTTTTAGGTAGTATATCATGTGTTCCAGTTAGGATTTTTCTTTTATATACAAACCATTGAGATAATAAAAGATAAGGTACATCTTTGAGATGTCAATTTTATATCTATATAAGTAGTCTTTTCTTAATCTTTTACGTTTAATAACCTAAACATGTGATACTTATGTTTTGGAAAAGGCCATGCACACTTAGGAGGATAATCGAGCTCCGCCAATAACTTAGACACTAACAATATATAAATGTGTAAAAGAAATAGGTGCTAGATACATACCATAATAACCAACTGCAGTAGCACTAACCAAAACAGCTGGTCGCATAGCCTCTTCTAATTCATTTATTGCTTCCACGACCTTCAGAACATAAATCAACATTGAACAGAAACTGAAGTATCAGTAACTTGGGTAAATTGTAAAGAAAGAATTTCGTTACAAGGTAGGAAACAAAATTCAAAAGATAACCTTTGAGGTGACCTTAATTCTGCTCTGCTTGATCTCTTTCTTAATCTGCAGTACAAGGTGAATCAAGTAAGTTTAACAGGACAAAAAAAAAAAACAATTAGGACCTATGCATAATAATCATAGCAGAAACCCTAGTAGACGTTGGTTTAAAATTAAACAGTTAGATAATTCATATATGCTTTATTACATTGCTGAAAAATAATACAAGACCTCAAGACCCTAGTAGAGCACCTGAGATTTGATTATTAAGATTGTACAGACTATGCAGTTAGTGATTTTATTACAAACCTCAGGTGACCATCTTGTACTTATAGGCATTCCAGCTAGATTTACAACAGCTGAAGAACCTTGAATACAATTTTTCCAATCACTTTCCTCCGCAATTACGATTCCTGGAAACTCCCTGTCTACAAAGGACAAAATAATAGGATTACAATATAAGTCACGTGTACTGTTGCGAAGATCAAAAATACAGTAAGGGAAGTCGTTTCACATGAAATATATTATATAGTATATGAATCTACAGGATTTAGCAATTATTTGGCCAGTTAGAAGACCGGAAAAAATATCAAATGCATATGTACTCATACATATATCTAGATCTTGCCCTTCCTGAAAAATATGTGATGTAAATATTACCTTCTTACCCGGAAAAATTGACTGAGCTTGAGACTTAGACCTTGTCAAGACCTTAATGCTATGATTATCTGCATTTGAATGTATATCAGGATACATAATAAAGTGGTTTGTAACTAAAGGCAAGGCCAACAAAGGATAACAATATGGACAGACCAATCAACGATGGAAAACTAGCGGGACCAACATGCGCAGATCAACAATTTGTTTATATAAAGAGAGATGCATGAAAGTAAAGAGTGGGCATCATATAACCAAATAATGGTATACAATCCATAGACCAACAAGCATGTATCTATATACACAGTGGAGGAGGCAGATAATGGCAAGAGGTTACGTAAAATGTCTATTTAAGGGTGGGACAGAAGCCAAACTTGGAAGAATAACACAGCTCTCACATTCATATAAGTATAGCACATAAGAACTATACATTGCAAATTTTAAGGGTGCCTTCCAATCTAACATGGCCTTTTAGACCAACCTGGCAGCACGAACATTGCAAACTAATATACTCTTGAAATTTTTTTAGGGTGGGCCGAGGGCAACCTCAGTTCTAAATGGATCTGACCCTGTTAATGTATTTTGTGACACCACCCTTCATATAGTCAATATTGTAGGCATATATCTAATATACTTGCAATGTTGCCTTAACAAAAGTTTTTTAAAAAATCCTCAAGTTCATAACTATATTAGTTTTCGAGACTGCATTCTCGCTCAGAGGTTTTCTCCCGTGTATGTGTACTTTATAGGTGGGAGATATTGTAATGCATCAAAAATTCCACTAGGAAAGAACCTGAATTGCAACTACATAAGAAACTAATTTTGACATATCAAGTTACACCTACACAGAAGGTTGAGTGATCAAACCTGCATGTAGTCTTTTTACCAACCGTCTACCTATAAAGCCTGTCGCTCCAGTTACTGAAATTGTCATCTGAATTTCCGACAATCAACCCCAAAAGTCAGTTCATACTAATGTAGCATATTATGACAGAAAGAAAGATTATATTCACACCCAAAGCCTCAGTTCAGCTTCATGCATTTAAGTTACATTGAAAATTTGCTGATCACCAATTTAGACTTCCACATGTAGCGCGGATTTTAGGATAAACATATGGGAAAGGGACGGACAAGTCTCATGACCAGGCACTTAGGAGTGCGTATGTTGGCGACTAAGAGTTTTTACATCTCAACCTTTTCAGAACTTACTTCTGATTAAAATGAATTGGGCATATTTGGTACAGTTACAATTCCAAGCATGATTAAATTAAATATATTTCTGCACTAAAAATGACTAATTTTCTTGTACTCTCAAGTTGCATTTGAATAATTACCTGGCTGTGTCATACGGCTGACATTTAAAAATGATGTTACTTGTAGAATCAGATTCTGTTCCACAAGAATTGGCAATGTTTCAGCTATTCCTATTTGCGAGGTTTTACTCATTCTATCTAGCCTATCCAGTTTCTACACAAACTTTATAATCTTCTTCCTACCCTTGATTATTATTGTTACTCTCACCTCATCCACTGATTACAGCAAAGGAAGGATCAACATCTTCAACAGTTATTGGGTTTCACTGATTTATCAACATATTGGGGCCATACTCAACAAATTCACTGACATAATATCCTATATGTTTGAAGGCATAAATTTATGCATTAAAGTCGAGAACTTTAATGCAGTTTACCTCCTCCAATCGTCTCCAAACTAAAGGTACTGAGAGATCATTTAACTTATAACCAAGAGTTAAATGCCATAAAGTTGTTGAATTTCTTGATAATTATCAAAACGCAATTACGCAAACATGTTCTAATTTGGGTTTATGAGAATGCAACCAAAAGATTAACCAGAAGTGTTGAAAATACAAGAACTGAGGCAATTCAAAGTAGAAAAAAATCTGACCTTTTGAGGCTGAGCATCTTGAATGACACAGAAAATCTTGAAGCCCTTGAAGCCCCCCTTCTAAGATGAAAAGAAATGAGTTAAACTCACAAGAATATCACTAGAAATGAAATTACATTTTCACCTGTTGACACACAAATGAGTAGAAATGAAAGTAAAAGAAGGCATACAGAAGAAAGGGGTTGGGAAACGTGAAAAGAGGAAGGTGAAATGGAGCTTGTCCAGGAGAAGGCACTGGTAGTAGTAGCAGGCACCCCACAAACCTCCATTCTTATCAACACACAAATATATAGTTACTATAGTTATGATAGTTGCAGAAGCAGCAAGAGTTGAGAATGCAATGCCAAGAAATAAGGAATTATAAGCAGTTGGGTTTGAGCAAGGCGTGTTTGATTTGTATCCACCACCAGCACCTCCCTGTCTATCCCTTCACCCAGGCCCCTCTTTACTATTTTTGTATTATAGTTAATTTTCAAGTTTCAGCTGGTTATATGAAAACTTCCCCCAAGAAAATTAAAATATATTATGAACATAGAGGCGATTGGATAGTTCAAGCGGTGGGTTTAACCTTCGTGCGAGACACTTGGGTTTGACTCAGACTCATCCAAAAAATCCAAAAAATATTAGAACAAATACTAATTTGTAAGACATAGGGGTGTATTCGATTGAGATTTTAATGTATTATTTTAAATGTATGTTGTTTTGATTTTGTGCGGATTCTTGATAAAATGTCGCAGAGTTGATGGTATTTAAGCACATCTTCAAAATCCCATTGATTTTGGCGGTATTTCAAAAAACTTAAAATAAACTAAGGAATGCCACAAAATCCATCATTTTATGAAATCTAGAAAAATCCATCAGCATTTGAATACTACCAGATTTTAAAGGATTCTAAACAATCTCAATTGAATATCATCGGATTTTAAAACATAATTTAAAATCTGAATTGAATACCACCAGATTTTGTAGCGTAATTTAAAATCATAACTAAATATCTCAAGATTTTAATGGATTTCAAACCATCCCAATTGAATACCTTTGGATTTCATAAATTTAAAAAAATACTTTAAAATCTCAATCCAATACATCTCTCATAAATCGGCATTGTCAAAAAAATATGTTATGAACCTAAGCACCAAAAATCGTGAATTGGTAATCGGTTTGAGGATCTAGAGAGGATATTCGAGCTCCTTAAGAAAATAGGAATGATTAATTTTTTTTTTTTTGAAACAAAGTTGTTAATCTAATAATAAAATGTCATACGGCATCTACACCAATGATCGAGTCGAACAAACAGTAAATTGCAATCGCATGTTAAACGATATTTTGAAGAAAATGTATATAAAAATACAAGTACCCGCTTCATGCATTCTCGTTGAATTACTGGTACCCTCTTCATCATGCCCCGACAGAGCTATCGTTTGAGTTATCGACCAGAACTGCGATTCCATACAAACTTTCATACCAAATCAAACCCCGCTTACAATTAAGAAGCGAAAAACAAAACTCTCACCAGGGAGAGAAAACAACCTCAGATGGAACCACATAAACAAGAGAAATCCGACTGAAAATCCACCCACTTGAAATAGAGGAGAAAGACAGCGAAATCTCCGATGGTTTTAGATCTAAGAATCCTCCGAGAATAGATATGGAGCAGAACCACAAAAACAAGAAAAAATCGAACTGCAACTCACCCGCTTGGAAGAAAGACAACGAAATCTCCAATGGCTCTGGATCTAAGATTCCCGAGAAGAAGTATTATTCAAAAACTAAGAATAAAACAAAGTAGTTAATTGATTCGGGGCTTTCCACCGGTGAAAACCGATGGAAGCCCCAGGCGGCTACGACAAGAGGCTAGAGAGAATTAGGATTTTTTTGGGAGAGAAGAGTGGAATGATTAATTTTTAAAAAAATCTTTTGAACAAATCAAAATACTTAATTAAATAATGCAATAGTTAAATAGTTGAATTTTTTTAAATAATTTAATCAGAGATCTTTTAATGAATCAGAATTTTTTAGTATAATTGTCATCAATTTTTTTTTTGATAAATTTTGAATTAGCTAACTAAGCCTTCCAATATCTGATTTTTATAATTCGACTAATTTTGTATATTTTTATTTTCAATAATATTTGACACCATATTTAGATATGATATTATATTTGAAATTCTCTAAAATTAGCTTTAAAAACATTTTACCCATGAAACATCAAATAAATTTAGATTAATTAATTATTGAAAGAATAGAACCAAATACGAATAGAATATTACTGAAAACAATATAACCAGAGATAAGTAAAAGCAGAAGATAATAAAAAACAGATATGTAAATGGGCCCTTATATGGGCTATATATCATACAACACTGAAAACCGGGCCAGATCTTGATCCACACCGCCCAATCTAATGAACAAACTTTACCATCCATCTCCGTAAGCGTGAAATTCTAGGGTTTAGACAGAAACAATGGCGATGATGCAATTCTGCAACGGAGCAGCGAAAAGATTCTTACTTTCTGCCGACAAAACGGCCGCCGCCACATTCACGTCACTATCTTCATCGATTTCGTCGGCGGCGGCGTTGGGCTCGCCGGAAGTGTGCGGAAGAGGCGACAAGAAAACAAAGAGCGGAAAGAGATTCAAAGGGTCGTATGGGAACTCAAGGCCCAAGAAGGAGAAAAAAATTGAGAGAATTAAAGATAAGGTTGAGGTTCCCAGGTCCACTCCCTGGCCACTTCCTTTTAAACTCATTTGAATTTCAAAATGTTTATCGAATTTTGTTGTATTGTTATTTCTGTTGGTTTTTGATAATGGTGTTTCGTGTTATGTGATCGGGATATTGTACATTTCACTTGAATGTTTCGAAAATAATAACTTCTGTTCAGCTTCGTATCATTGCTGTGTTACATATATTTGAATGCATTATTATTTTTGTGGGATATTAAGGAATTTAAGCTCGGTGACTATTAGATACACCGTATGTTTATGTGGGATATGATGAGAATAGTTGCTGCAGTTTCGTATTATATAATGCTATCACATAACAGTTTCCATATTCTTTCTGGAATATTGACATAAATATGTTATGTGCAGAAGGAAATGGTAGTTCTCTTTTGTTTTACAAGTATATGTTGAGCATAGAGTAGTGGACATAACTGCTTGCGTATGTTTTTAACTTCCTGTAAAATGCAGGAAAAAAACAACCACGCATCAAGTTCATAATTATTACACAGTGCCACTGGTTGAAGCGTTCAACTCCAATCCGTGGGTTATAGTTATTCACTGGAGTTTTTTAGTAGTCACCGTTGTAGTATAGTGCTTTTAGTCTGAGCTTTGTTTGTATTTTAAGGCAAGGGTTGATCCATGATGGTGCCACAAGATCGACTAATTTACATGCGTAGCAAGAGTAGCAAGTGTAATTGAACTACTCTCACAACCCTAGCTAGAGTTTTTGGTCAATTGAAACTTCCCTGTATGCTTTTAAGATGATAGATTCAGAGCAAAAACAACCAGTATTGTGATTTTCTATTGAATTGTCTTGGCAAAACAATGTTTAGCTTTTTAGAGTGATTGACTGAAACCCTACAAGTAGATGGTATCTCTATGATCTCGATGCATCTCCAAATACAAAACACTGGAGTGTTCACCTGATAGGTCATAAGAATTATTTGCTACTTTGTATTTATAAGAATGACTAGTGGAGAAGAATGTTTATAAAAGAGTCCAGATGCATTCAAGTGTAGTCTCATTCCAAACAACTTCATAGAAAATTTATATTTACTCTCGTTTGAAGATTGAAGTGTATGTCATTGAGTTGTAAATGGAGTTTTACAAATGTTGCACTCTTCCCATCCCTTGGAAATTGGAATATTATAGTCTGCTACTGATGATAAAATTTTGCCCCTTATTGCACCAGAGAAAAACCAACAAACTATATTTCCTGTGTTAGGGAAGTACAAAGGAGTCATTTACTCATTACACATGGTATATGAGTCAAATTTTTGATTTGGTAATTGTTACATTAATTATTTATCCTGCATAATAGAAAAAAAACATGAGTGGCTTGTAGCTCTACCGGTACCACTTTACTAATTTTCTAGAGGTTGAGGTTAGGTGTACACTGCACAAAATTAAAAAATATATAAGTAACACTCATCAGGTTTGTGTTTAGTGTTTACAATGGATGGCCATGGGCCAGCACCCTGAGGCAGCTTAACACTATGGTTCGTCTTCAATTTCTGGGTTTAAAGTTATAATGTAATAACTTTCAATGTTACTCCATACATTATGGTCATAACTAGTTATGTTCGACGATACCATTCATGGGTTGTAGACTATTGAAGCTTATCAGCACTAAGCTGGCATCATGAAGGAATTGCAGAGTTCGTGCTTAGCCTTGTGATTGATTGATTTAAACATATCAATGTGGCCTTGGTTTGCACATAATCTTCTTTTTCTGATTTCTGTTTGTTAATAGTTTCAAACTAGAAAATAAACTTGAGCTCGGATTGGTTAGTGCTTTATAATCGAACACGAGTGCATTTTTATTTTAGTTTTTATTTCTATAGCTGGAGTTCGGTTTGATTTTGTTTTACATAGTTATGAGCCTTAAAGAATGGATGTTCTTTCTTGAAGTCAGCTCAGTTATGGTTTCAAACAAGAAAACATGCTCGAGCTCTGCCTGTTTAGTGCTTTATAATCAAACATGAACGAAGTTTTAGTTTATTTGCTCAAGTATTTACCTAGCAACAGTTTTTAGTGTAATTAAAACACTTAGATGATGATAGTTTTAGAACTTGGAACTAATTTGAAATAAGTCCTTAAACAACATATATATTTTTCTCAGCTGCCCTTTTCTCGAAATATTTTGCATTTTAGTTTTTTTTTTTTTAAAGTTAGATTTAGGAGTAATTTGCTACTTGTGCCAATGAAGAAATTGATAAACACTAACTTTTCAAGGGCAATGTCTTAAGAACTCCATATGCGCTATGTGGGCTAGAAGGTTATAAATTTGTCAAAGTTGAGGTTGATTAACCTTTTCATGTCCAACCAAATATGTTTTACTCGTTACATTCTTTTTCTGTCGTACCTCTTCTATTTTTCTTGAACTCTAGATCAATCTCCGCCTCTCTGTCTCTGGATAGTCATGAACAGTGACGCCCAAATCTGTTTACTTGGCACGTTCGTGGACTAGCAGCATAGTTCTGAAATAACGGGTCATTCATATTTTTTTGATACCTCTATATTAAGCTCTAAAGATATAGTACTATATACTATGTGGACTGGTAATTTCTGCGGTCGGACTTCTGTCGGGTCGGTTGAATGAAATTTTATCGGGTTAATAATTTAATTTTCTCACGATCCTCTTATATGACATCAAATCTTATCGATTAAAAATGATATTTTTCGATTTTGTTAATCTATAATTTATTAAAATTATTTGATTGATAAAATTTAAATTAACTTGATTTAAAAGCATTTTAGTTAATTTTTGAACACAATTGTCAATATAATTGAAAGCAATTAGTTTTATTGAAAGTGATATGTATACTTTTTTTTTTTGGACGAAAATCAAATATTGCATTAATCAAACAAATCAGCCTTAAGAATGGACTCTAATTCAATAGGAGCAGACCTCTTATCAAATACTGGACCTGGATAAAAACGTAGGAGTAATTTACTACTTGTGACGATGAAGAAACTGATATGCTGCAATGTTTTAAGACCCAAATATGTTTCACAAGTACCTCTTCTATATTTCTTAAACTCTGGGTAGTCATGAACAGTGACGCCCAAATCTGCTTACTTATCTTGGTGCGTTCGTGGACTAGCAGCATGATTATAAAATAAGGGGGCATTCATATTTTTTCGATACCTCTGGGCTCTGTATTAAGCCTCTAAATTACCAACTAACTACTGGAAAATTATTGACCTTCATCAATGACTAATTCTAGTTGACGCCTTGCCTTTTGGATTTCATGCTTGGTTTCCATCCAAAAGATCTCCGGCTCATTTGTGGTGGAGTGAAGCTAAGTCCGAACATTTCTTTAGGGGGTCTTTCTTGCTCTGAGAACCTAACAAGCCTTGCAATTATTGCAGCACTTTCCATGATGTGCTTCATATCCTTGGTGTCACTCCACAGACGTTGGATTAGCTGCTGCCTCCTCCTTTTCGAATCCAAACTGATATCCCACTTCTCGTAGATCACTTTTCGTTGTTCTTCTGAGAACCTTTTAGACACTAACTTGCTCAAAGTCTCTTGTTCATGACGAAGAGCTCTCATGCTGAAAGAAACAAGAAAGGGATTAAATAGAGTACAGAGTAGTTGGGTTTACTACAGAACCTGTCTTGCTACTTCAATGACGATGATAACATGACATGGTTTGTAAATCATGGACCTGTTCCTTCGATACATATCTGTGTTTTAGCCTGATTATATACCTATAGAGTAAAAACCATGCCTTCAACTTGATACCTTACCAAAAAGAATGGGTTCACGGACAGAGGCTCATTGGGGAATTGCCCACATGTAGTGACCAACACAAAACTAATAGAGATGGAGCCAGGTAAGAAGCTTGGCCTTTATATATATACTTCTAGAAGCCACATGTAT